>NW_015505469.1:409979-439007 GCF_001515645.1 Sinocyclocheilus grahami | reverse complement strand
CCCCCCCCCCCCCCCCGTACCCTCAGGGGACCCAGAGATAGAAGAAATTGCTCTTTTGTCGAGTATTTGGGTACCACTTACCCAAAAAAGGAAACAAAAGATTCTCCACCTGGCCCTCCTCCGGGGGAGGGAGTGGTGCGTTCACCATCTCCCGAAGAGCAACTCCCTCCATCTCTGGGTCGCCTGTCTCAGGGCCTCTTGCTCTTTTACTTACCACCAGGTCTGGCGGGGGCCTGGACGGGCGGGGCGACCGGCTCCTCGGCGCAGTTTTGCTGTAGGCTGCTGCGGACGCTGCGCGGGAGTGGAGGCCGGGTGGAGGCAGCAGCTGCACGCCGGGGCAGGATGTACCTGATGGCCTCAATCTGCTTTTGGGCAGCGGAGAACTGCTGGACCGACCGCTCCACCTGGGGAACTCCCGCGTACCCCTGTGCTGGACCCCCATCAAGGGGGGTGAGGGAGGATGAGCCACTGGGCCGGTTTCCGGCAGTGAAAGGTGCCGTCCATGACCCAGCGATCTCATCATGCACCTCCGGGTAGAAAGGCACTGGGGTGGGGCCCTGAGAACCAGCGCGAGCCACCCCGAGAAACCAATCGTCCAACCTTGAGGGTTCGGGACGCAGTGGAAGATTCCACTCGAGCCCGACACTCTTGGCGGCCTGGGAAAGCATAGCCATAATTTCCGGGTCCGTATCTGGCCCCGCTGACCGCCCAGAGGGCGGCAATGCTGACGGATCTTCATCCCCAAAAAAGTCTGGCTTACCCTCCGATGCTGCAACCGACATCCGATCGTCGGGGGGAGCCTCGGAAGAAACAGGTGGTACCCCCCGGGAGGGTCCAGCCTGCTCTTTTGAGAACTCCAGTGGTTTCGAAATGCCGGCTGGCTGGGGCATCCCTGGAGGGGAATTCCTCACCGTGACCGTAAGACCAGTCCGCCCACTGCCAGAAAAAAGGGCCACCAGAGGGAACCCCAGATCTAGGCAGTGGCAAGGGCACTCCACCCCCTTGCAGGTAACGGAGTCTGGTCCGCAACTCCGAGATGGTCATACCCCCGCAATGGGAGCATGAGTCATCCACGAAAGCCACCTCAACGTGCTTCGTGCCCAGACACGAGAGGCAGCGATTGTGACCATCACCCGGTGCCAGATAACGACCGCACCCAGAAACACACGGATGGTACGACATCTTTAAAAAGACGCGTCTTTAAAAAGACATTCCAACCGTGAAGCTCTTTTAGATGGAAATTGCTGTTTCAGTGTGCTGAAGCGCACAGGGGAGATGGCCGTCTGCAACATACACAGGGGGTAGTGCAGCCTGTTGTGTGCAACCCACTCGACATGGAAAAACCACAGCCACTGAAGCGCCATACCACCAGCACAAGAGCCCACGAAGAGCGTGCTTGACTGTAGTTTCTCTCTACGTAGAAGATCAGGAGCAGAACGATAGAACCGCTCGGCTCCGAAGCGAAAAGCTGAATATGCACTGCATCTGCTGCCTACTTATACTCACGCTGTGATCAGCGGCAGCTGGATGCAATAATCGCATGCCATTGTGCATTGGCTCGTTTAGTTTACACTCAAAGTAGATTGGTCTCTCTAAGCGAGATCCCAATTCGTCGGTCATCCGACGTGACGTCGAGAGTGACCGACTGAAAGGGAACCTTCTTTACATATATAGTGTCTATATAATGTTTTATGTAATGCATCTTAATTTTCAAACATACATTTTCAAATACTCATACTGAGTACTAGATTTAGTATTATTATTCTTTTTTAAGGATAGGCCTATTACACAAAACAGCCTGGATTAATCTTGCCACATAATGAAAAAGTACAATTATATTTACTGAATTTAATTTAGATTTGTATATATATATATGGATGATTATATTTGTCATGTTATGCCCCACAAAAATAAATAAATAAATTAATTAATTAATTAATTAATTAATACATTTATTCAGAAAAAAAAAGCTTACAATGTAATTCATATAGACAATGAGATGACTTGAAGACACTGAAATTCGGAAATAAAATGTACAACAATTTATATTAAATTTATATGAAATAAAGTCTGGAATAAAAATCAAAATTTAATACATTTTATTTCAGAATCTGAAGAATCTGAAATAATCTTAAAAAATGTTTTTAAGTCATGTCTGTATGAACTTGTCTGTATAAATGTGAAAAAGATACAGTAGAATTCAAACAGACAATGACTTGAAGACACTTTTTTAAAATCCTGTAATAAAACGTATTAAAAATTATTTTACATTTTATTCCAGAAAAAAAAATATCTTTAAAAATGTTTTCCAATCATGCCTTTTTTTTTTTTTGATAGATGTTATATTAATAGATCAATTGTTTGTGCAAGGAGAGGAGCTCCAAGTAAGAAGTGGTGTCCTGGTGGGTACTGAGAAGAGGTTCTGTCCTGTAATTAGAGAGAGTATGGTAAGACTGTTGGGTCTTAAGTATCTCAGCAGGGTACTAAACTGTGTTTATGATACAACAGCACTCGTATGATGCAGCAAATACTAGCACTAAAGATCAACTCTCTCTCTCCTTTTGTCTCTTTCCACGTCCCCTACATGAGATCCAGAGAAATGCAGGCTACTAAACACACAGTTAATTAAACCCACTGAGAGTCCTGTGTCTGGATATAGTTTTTATTGTAGTTTATTTCATTATAGTTTTTAAGACTGAAGCACCTGTAGTTTCCTGGAGAGGCAGATTACACACACAGTCTGTGGCACAGCTAACAGTTCTGATCCGTGTGCATGCGAGTGTGTTTGTACCTGTGTGTGCGCGGATTGTTAGAGCTGTTTTTGAAGCACAGACTCCACTTGTCAGATTATGCCGCATTTCCATTTGACTTTCATAAGCGGCTCACAGGCTGTGCAAAGAAATGGGCTCCTGAATGTGTGTGTGTGCAGTTTGGATCCCGTCAGGGTCTTTTACATGCTGTATTTTGTGTCAGAATTGCTGGTTGGAGGGATCACTGTAAAAACAGTCCCGCTGTTTCCTTTCCTAACATTTTTGTTTGTTTCCGGTTGTTTTGGTCCTGAGGTAAAAAAAAAAAGATGAAGTGATGTCGAATCTTAAATCCATCCACTTTGCATGTGCAGCGAAAGGAAGTGTTATATTCCACAGATTTACATTTTTCCATCGTATCGGAGGATAATTAGGCTACCAGTGTTGGGAAGGTCACTTTGGAAATGTAATATGTTACAGATTACAAGTTACCCTATTCAAAATGTAATAAGTAGAGTAACTATTTCAAGTACTTTATTAAAGTAATGTAACGGATTACATTTGATTACTTTTCTAAATGTCTAATGTTTTCAGTTGTTAATCATTCTGAGACATTTAAAGCAGGCAGGGTTGACGTTACAGTAGTGCTACTCAACACTGATTACTGTCATACTTTACAGTAAGATTATTAAGATTATAACTTAATTTAAATCACAGCCACCACAAAATCAGACTTTAGCATCTCTTTACTTTGAGATCGTCCTGAGGTTAAACACAGATTTAAAATCATAACAAGAAATAGTTTAATAGCTATGATACTGTTTTTATAATCAAATCTTTGCATAGCTATGACAGAAAACACTGGCATCTAACAATGACTTGGGGGGGAAAAAACAGTAAAAATATCTTTAAAAAATAAAGCATATAAACCCAAATAGGAAATAGGTTAAAACAGGTATCCATGTGACCTATTTGGTATCCTAAACTCCTGAAACATCGGTGCCTCACATTTTAGCTACAGCAGTGCAACGCAATTTATGAAAGAAGTCAATTAAATCATGTGGGTGGGTGTGAAAAAAATATAATAAAAAAATCAGATGTAACCCCCTTTGTAATCATTGACATTTTCATAGGTAACTGTAATTAATTACACTTTTTTTCTCAGTAACTGTAACTGATTAAATTTATTTTGTCATTAAATTACGTAACAACGTTACATGTTAGGCTATCCCTTACGAAAAATAAGTTTATTCAAGTGTGCTATTAGTATACTTCTTTTAAACTAAAAATAGGAAAGTATACTTTCAGTCTAATTTGATGTACTTCTCAGAAATGGGCTTTATGTACTTCTCAGAAATATACTTAAAATGACATTTAAGTATACTTGACTCATACTTAGAAAAAGTCTAAATATATTTGAGCTATACTTGTGTTCCTAGAATCCATGTTTTCATTGTTATACTGTAGGGGGCGATAGTACACATCTTCTGTACAGAATTTCCAAAAAACACAAGTGAAGAAGAAACCGAAACAACAGACGCTTCCACATGTAATCAAACACGATCATTAGACATAAAACAGCATCAAAACTATGTAACGTTGTGGAATAAAATGTCGACCAATGAAGCGGTAATACTGACTGTCAAGCTTTGGGGTGTTGATCGACTCCATCTACGTTTTGATTATCGTTCTGAATCCAATTCATAGTCTTTTTCAGCTTTTTGTTCAAAATGTTGTTTATTTCTTTATTTTTTTTTATTTATAAAACTTACCCACATTCGAGTGTTTAAAAAAAGAATGCATGAAGCTACAATAAAATGTTTTTGTTTACAAGCAGATACCCTGTTCTTTTGATGTTTTGTATATTCAGATATTCATGTAACAAAATATATACAAATTAATTCCTAAATCGGGACATAGTAGTATACTTCAAGTATGATGTAAAGTTCACTTAAACTTACGAGTATACCTGCAGTATAAAACTACTAAACAAGTAGTTTACTAAGACTATACTTCAAAGTGTACTAAAAATGCTACTACAAGTATTTCATTAGTAAACTATCAGTATACCTATAAGTTAAATTTTAGTATAGTTGCAGTACAAACTAAAAACATAGATGTAAACTAGTTGTGTACTCAAAGTTTACTACTGTTATACTAAAAGTATACTTTTATATACTAGAAAGTGGGCCAATTTAGTTTGAAGGAGTATTTAAATAGTACACTTACAAGTATACTACTAGTACACTGATATTTGTATACTTACTACATAAAGGCTGTTTCGCAAGCTGATCACCAATGTTCCCAGCAAAGCCCGGCTAATAGACATTTCATTACGGATTAGAAAGTTTCTATTACAATACAAATTAAAGACGCTCTGATCGTAACCTATAGGTCGAGCGGCATTACGGCGAAAGTTTAGGCTGTAAGGTGTGTGAGACGTGTCGGTGCTGAGCTTGCAGTTTGCTATTGATTTTACGAGGGGCTTATATGATGATTTATGGAGAGCTTGTGTCAGTATAACAGGCTGAAGGACACACAATATCATCTTCAACATCATTAAAATTCTGATGCTTCTCTGGCCTAGGCTACTCATCAGACGCTCGCACCGACAGCCACACACGTAGGCTACACAAGCCTTACACATGCGCACACGTAGGCTACGCAAGCCTTACACATGCGCCCACGTAGGATACGCAAGCCTTGCACATGCGCACACGTAGGCTCCGCAAGCCTTACACATGCGCCCACGTAGGATACGCAAGCCTTGCACATGCGCACACGTAGGCTCCGCAAGCCTTACACATGCGCCCACGTAGGATACGCAAGCCTTGCACATGCGCACACGTAGGCTCCGCAAGCCTTACACATGCGCCCACGTAGGATACGCAAGCCTTGCACATGCGCACACGTAGGCTCCGCAAGCCTTACACATGCGCCCACGTAGGATACGCAAGCCTTGCACATGCGCACACGTAGGCTCCGCAAGCCTTACACATGCGCCCACGTAGGATACGCAAGCCTTGCACATGCGCACACGTAGGCTCCGCAAGCCTTACACATGCGCCCACGTAGGATACGCAAGCCTTGCACATGCGCACACGTAGGCTCCGCAAGCCTTACACATGCGCCCACGTAGGATACGCAAGCCTTGCACATGCGCACACGTAGGCTCCGCAAGCCTTACACATGCGCCCACGTAGGATACGCAAGCCTTGCACATGCGCACACGTAGGCTCCGCAAGCCTTACACATGCGCCCACGTAGGATACGCAAGCCTTGCACATGCGCACACGTAGGCTCCGCAAGCCTTACACATGCGCACACGTCGGCTACGCAAGCCTTACACATGCGCACACGTAGGCCACGCAAGCCTTAAACATGCACACACATAGGCTATGCAAGCCTTACACATGCGTACACATAGGCTACACAAGCCTTACACATGCCCACACATAGGCTACGCAAGCCTTACACATGCGTACACATAGGCTACACAAGCCTTACACATGCGTACACTTAGGCTACACAAGCCTTACACATGCGTACACTTAGGCTACACAAGCCTTACACATGCGTACACTTAGGCTACACAAGCCTTACACATGCGCACACATAGGCTACGCAAATAATCCATATTCCAAATAAGTCCACAAATATTACACTAGGCTACTTGCAGAATATCAGATCTTGTTTACAGGTGATTTTAAACATACGCTCATCCCTCAGCCACTGTGTGTTGTGTTAGTTTATCTGGGTTGTTTTCATGCCGCCATTGACAGAAGCAGTGAAAGTGTTTCAGGGGCCGCCGTGTGTCTTTCATCTGCCGCTGGCTTCTGTGGTACACTAGAGCCCCCTGTAGATCAAGAGAGGTACTGCAGTCTATGAAGCGGCGCTGCTGAGTGCTTGAGCTGCGCATTTCTTTCATGAAAATACAGAGTATCACTCAGGTTGGTATGCTGCAGATTAGCGGTGATGATTTAGACCACGCTAAAAGTCTAAACTGAGCGGTAATATTATAGAATTGTTTCTACGATGGCTTTATAGGCTATGCAAATACGAACGGACGTAGCCTACTGATGTGAACTCAACATCAATAACATAAATACAAACTATAATTATAAATAGGTGTATAATTTAAATAGCCTATTATAAATAAATGAATAAGGCTAATTATACATACATTTATGAAGATACTCTTGCTTCCTCGGCAATAAAAATAGACCTTTTCCCATTTTACATATTGTGCATTTAGTAAAGTTGTTTTTGTTTTCAGAAATATTGTTTTGGAAACGTTCATATCATGCATTAACAATAATAGCCTAATAATAATGTATATAACATCTTTAAAATAGCCAATGCACAAAACGGGACAAAAGTAGAAGTAGCAGAATACATGCTACATGGACAGAAACCGCAAAACTGGCACGAGGATTGCAGGTTCACAGCTTATATAGCCTACATAGTGAATATATCGAAGAATACTTCAAATGTTCGTATAGCCTATATTTCAAACACAATTGAACGCAGCAGTATTGACATTCAGGTGTGTGTAGGCTAATAAGAGATGTTAACATGCAGATGAATAATATGATGAGTACTCTCCTCAGCCTAATTACTTAAGTAGCTATTAATTTCACTCTTGTACCATCATTATTAATCACATTAGTGCGCCCACAGTCTTCTTCAGAGGGGAAAATCAGGCAGAACACAGTTCTGTCACTAGGGAATGTGGCAAAGCACAGAGCACAGTGCCATAAAATGCTTACAATTAAAACATGTGCATACGTATTGTTAAATTATATTTATTTCAATACATTAAAAGCTTCATTGAACTTGAAAATAGTAAGGCAGAGCACAGTTTCCTGGAATTACAGATGTAGCTAATGTTGTTTTAATGCCATTTTTTCGTATAATGTTTTTTTTTTCTCCCCTGCATGCTTTAAGCACATGTTTTATCCAAAGGCCAGACATATTCTATATGCGAGTGAACGGCTTGGAACGGTGCGCGTTCTTCTTAGGCATGCCCTCAGAAAATTAACATCGCGTTGTCGAGAAGTCATTTTCCTGCGGCACCTTCCACGTGGCATTTCCTACTGCTCAGGTGACTGGCTCAAAAAAATTCTCCAGCAGGTATACTCATTGTCAGTGTTGGGGAAAGTTACTTTTAAAAGTAATGCATTACAATGTTGCGTTACTCCATAAAAAAGTAACTAATTACGGTACTTCGTTACTTTTTATGGAAAGTAATGCGTTACGTTACTTTTGCGTTACTTTTTAAATCTGGACAGGGCTTGCTTGCTTGTTTTTAAAATAAAAAAGTTCTATTTTTGGCAAATATAAAAGCCTTTTCACACCAAAAGTGAAATGAATAAGCCTCAGGCTGAAGGAAATGTAAATTTACGTCCGTACAGTAGAATGCAGAAGAAGACATTTCAACACTTCAGCAATAAAAAAAGACACAAATGTTTTTCTAGAGTAATTTTGCTTATTAGTACGCTTGATGCAGAACATCGAAGGTCAGAAGCAAAGACATTGCTTAATAGAATGGGATTAAATACATAAAGCATATTTGTGTTGTTTAACATTTAACTATTGCAGGTTTGCGTCATATTCTGAGTTGCGTTATTTTTATTCATTTTGAGGAATACTGAATCTGTGTGTTTTTGTGAGTGAGATTAATTAATGCATATTCATATTTATTTTGAACTACAGTAACATCTGATTTCTCTCAGCATGGGGACAGGAGAGCTGTCAATCAATAAATTGGAAAAAAAAAAGTAACTTGCGTTACTTATTTGAAAAAGTAACTCCGATATTCTCTTGTAAATTAAAAAGTAATGCGTTACTTTACTAGTTACTTGAAAAAAGTAATCTGATTACGTAACGCGCGTTACTTGTGATACGTTACTACCCCCAACACTGCTCATTGTAGGCCTACTCATTTCTCCAGGTACATTTATGAATTTATTATTTTCATAAAGTCTGTTTCTGGACTTAAATCGAAATCTGACCCTGGATTTTGGCATTGATAGCACCGTCCTTTAACAGTTGAACTACCACGGAAAATGTAGAGATATTCTCTTGTAAATTAAAAAGTAATGCGTTACTTTACTAGTTACTTGAAAAAAGTAATCTGATTACGTAACGCGCGTTACTTGTGATACGTTACTACCCACAACACTACATTTATGAATTTATTATTTTCATAAAGTCTGTTTCTGGACTTAAATCGAAATCTGACCCTGGATTTTGGCATTGATAGCACCGTCCTTTAACAGTTGAACTACCACGGAAAATGTAGACCACCGTAATAGAATTTATTCACTCTTTTATTATAGGCCTATTATATTTTTCTATCTCTCCTGCTCCATGTCTCACCCCATCCACTTTATGACATGACAAAACTGAAATGATCTGGTTCTAATCAGCAAAGATGTCTAAAGGCTGCACACTCTGTCTGCTGGAATCTTCTGGATCCCACATTCTCATCATCCTCAGGTCAGCAGGGCAGAGGGCAGCGTCCGCACGCTGAGGTCTGGCCATTTCTGCATCTGAACCAGAAAAAAAAGAAGAGGATGAGGAAGAGAGAGAATGAGTAGGGTTACATGGTAAGGCAGCTCTCCGGCTGTGACTTGGCGCACCCCACTGGACAGCTGGAGACTGTGGGAGAGAAGAACCTGCCAAACTCGGACAGAGAGGGAATTCTGCAAGTTTCAACATTACTTTGTTTAAACATTATTAGCCCAGTTTACAAGTACTGCAGTTCAAAAGTTTAGGGTAATATTTTTATTTGTATTTTTTTTTAAAGAGATGAATGCTTTTATTCAGCAAGGATGCATTCAATTGATCAAACGTGAGAGTAAAGTAATTTAAAATATTATAAAAAAAATTATATTACAGTGCTGTTCTTTTGAACTTTCTATTAATAAAAGAACCCTGAAAAAATATCAGTTTCCCCAAAAATGTGAAGCAGCACAACTGTTTTAAACATTGATAATAATCAGAAATGTTTCAAATCAGCATATCAGCATGATTTCTGAAGGATCATGTGACACTGAAGACTGGAGTAATGATGCTGAAAATTCAGATTTGATCACAGGAATAAATCAAATCTATTTAAATAGAAGTTAAAAGAGTTATTTTAAATTGTAATAATATTTCACAATATTAAAATCTTTGCTGTATTTTGATCAAATGAATGCAGCCATTTTTATTCCTTTTCAAATATATAGCAATTTTGCTACCAATAAGAAAATCAACTAATTGTCCCCAAATTTGTATAGGCCTAAATATTGTTAATAAAATAAGACAATAGATCAAATCAACATGAGTAAATACTCTAAGCTTTAAGAAGTTTTTAAAAGATTTGAGTCACTCACAGTTTATAAAACAATAAAAAAGCATTGCTCTCTGGCCACATTTTAAGACCATATGAGCTGACAGATTTATTGCTAGTAAATGCATTCAGAGCAAAAATTGGGTTTTCTCCATTGCAAATCCCCAGTAGCTTTGCTCTCAGTTCCTTATAAAACACTCCTGTAAAATACAGGATTGAAGACCCTCAAAGAACCTCTAACTTTAATGTTTTTTTCTTCTTTATTTTGTATGCTAACTACAATCCATAATCCATCAAACTTTTCAATGACAAAGGTTTCCAACTCTTCTACTCTTTTTGCCTCAAGCAATGAATGAAAACAGTCCTACAGACTCTCTCAGACACCAAAAGAGAGGGAGTCTAAGGGATGAAAAAACACAGATTACTAAAACCATCTGTAATTATTTAGCCTTAAACGCTCACAGTGAAATGCTAACACATGCATGCACTAATGCACAAATATCTCATTGCACATAAATCTATTTGTGGGGTAAACTAAAGCCATCCACCCTCCCATGTTAGCTCATAATGATGCATAATGCATCCTAAACTCTGGGTGTGCTTCACACTGTGTGATTTGCTGATTGTAAATTTATATTTATATTTGAGACCAGTTATGGCAAACATGGGTGTGATTAGTCTGCAGCATTCTAGTTCTTACCGAAGCCACCGAATATGGAAGATACAATAAGACAACAGCAAACATCTCTGTACGCTGTATGAATTATGAACAGAAAAGTGCAGATAAAATGGGTCAGTATGAGTGAGGAAACTCTCTAAAATACTGAAATATAGTGAAATTATCATATAAATTATGCATACGCTCCTCAGATAGAGGAAAATGTTTACTCGCATGAATTATTCATTGTTTATATGTTTCATTAGCATTTTTTTTCTTGAAAACACGAAAAGTTCATAAGAGCGAGAAAAGAGAAAAAGACTGATGCCGTTTTATTCCTCTTCACATCCAAGAGTAAATGTCTGTGAGCTAAACCTCTAGTGATATGTATGTGATTGCTGTTGGTTTGCATCCGTCTTCAGGTCATTGACTCAGACTTAATGGCGGGTGAATGGTTGGAATATGACTTTAGATGTATGATGCTGCTGTGTTCTCTGTTGTTTGGAGTGATATCTGGGTTCATCAGCTGCTGGACTTCATTACAGTACACTGACAGCCTGTCTGCGCTCTGATAAATGAATCTGCCTCATGCCGGACTTAACATGCAAGCCTCAGTGCTAGTAATGTCAGGCTGAGGTGCATCAGAAGCCATGTTAAATATCTGAATAAGTAATGTCTGGATTGATAACCATGAACCTGGTGAGGAGAATCTCAGTTGGCTTACAAAACATGTTATAAGATGGTGATATTGTAATTACACCAATCCTTCACAAATGTATTATGTGCATACGTGTATTGTGTGTATTGGCACACAAAAAACACACATGACATTTCCTGTACTTTAAAGGAATAGTTCACCCTAAAAAAAAATGCTGAAAATATACTTGCTTCTGACTGAAATGCATGTCCTCTATCCATAATATTGCTTTCTCCAGTGAAAAGGTCATCTTTTCTGAATCAGGAGAGAAATATGCAAACCATTTACATGTGAAAACAGTCCAAAACAGCTCTAAACAAATATGTGGGAATTTTTATGTGAGACGACAATAGGAGATGGAATTTATCACTGGAGGATAACAGACATCGATAATTGGCTCATATTTCATTCAAAAGCAACGGTTTGAAGTTAAAAACGTCTTAATGATGGGTTATTTCTTACAAACACTCCACATTGCATGTCCTCTATCCATAATATTGCTTTCTCCAGTGAAAAGGTCATCTTTTCTGAATCAGGAGAGAAATATGCAAACCATTTACATGTGAAAACAGTCCAAAACAGCTCTAAACAAATATGTGGGAATTTTTATGTGAGACGACAATAGGAGATGGAATTTATCACTGGAGGATAACAGACATTGATAATTGGCTCATATTTCATTCAAAAGCAACGGTTTGAAGTTAAAAACGTCTTAATGATGGGTTATTTCTTACAAACACTCCACATGACGTTAATTGATGGACTGGAGTGGTGTGGATTATTGTAATGTTTTTATCAGCTGATTGGACTCTCATTCTGACGGCACCCATTCACTGCAAAGGATCCATTGGTTAGCAAGTGATATTAGAACCTAAGCTGAGTAAACAGTCAGCAAATTTAAACTGTTTCTTTAAAGTTGCCATGAAATGATTTATTTTGTAAATGCATGTTCAAATTTATTCATCCATATATTTGTTTCATTTAAAAAATCTGACCTTGTAAAATGCAATCAAAATGTCATGTTTTTATTTCATTGGATTATGATTATATTTAGGTTTGGTCTGTAAATATCTAGTGACTCTGCAATGTTATTATTAATTTAATGTTTTTATAAAATTCAGGCAGTGGCTGAAAGCTCTTATGGTTCATCTGGTCTCAGTTTAATAAACACTTTGTGCTTGCAGAGGGACAATGAGGAAATGTGTGTCCACATGTGTATAAAAGTGTGAAAGTGTGGCAGCCTTGTGTCAACACAGTCCTGCGGTGCCTATGTGGCAATCTTAGTGCACAGCACACACACACACACATGCTTACAAAAATGAACATATATGACACACACATACAACCATTGCTTGAGTTAAAGTTCACACTTGACCCTTATTCTCTGGGATATTTTTACTATCACCACCGCAGATAATGTGTGGAACATCTATGACTGTCTGGATAGCCTTCCCTGATTGGAGAAAAAACGATTCATCGATTTAATGCATTTAACTCAGAGAGAGAGAGAGCGTCTGTCGGAGGAAATAAAAGTTTTTTTATGTTCATGTAGGGAGGGTCATTAGCATAATATCCTCTTCTGTAAGGTGAACGCAGAATAGTAATTGGCTTGGCCTTTTCTCTCAGTGTGTTGTAAAACAGTTAGGCATTAATTTGAGGATAACTATGCAATTATTTCTGAATGCTGAAAGGTAGAAGAACGAGAGCTCATGAAAGAGGAGAGGAAACAAGAGATGAGAGGGAAAACGTCTCGGTTACGTATGTAACCCTCGTTCCCTGAAGGAGGGAAAGGAGACGTCATGTCGTTGACCGACCAATTGGGATCTCACTTCGAGAGACCAATCTACTTTGAATGTAAACTAAACGAGCCAATTCACATTGGCATGCGATAATTGGATCCAGCTGCTGCTCATCACGGCACGAGCATAAGTAGTCAGCAGGTGCAACGCATATTCAGGTTTTCGCTGAGGAGCCGAGCCAGTGACCCGGCGCCCCGCAGTGGTACAGCAACTGTGGCGACGGGACGTGACGTCTTCGTTCCCTCCTTCAGGGAATGTGGGTTACATACTGGGCTTACATGGAGAGAGTCTATTACTGTTGTTCCACTAGACCCATACATTAAGACTTATTGGATAACACTGGGAAAGCGTACCCTTTCCAGGGACGCTGCGGAATCCACATCCTGCCCGCAGGGAGGTATCATGTGGAGATAACACATATGGACTGGGCATTAAGGGCAGTACAACATATGAAATGTCTCTGAGGCGGCTCCAGTCCAGTTAGTAGGGAGGAAACACTGGCAGGGACAGCAGAGCGGAGTCTGCCTAAGGAAAGACACGGGCTCACCAAGAGGGGAACCATACCGTTGAAGAATACACACATGGGATCACCGTGGGGATCACAACATATGGCACCTAGCCTAGCACAGGGGTTAACTAACAGGCAACTTTACGAGTGTTAGGCCTGGCGCCGAGGGTGACGGAGGAACTCCACAGGGTTCACTTTGTGGGGGAACTGAACTGAAGAGCAGAATAAGCACATGTATCCGGCTACTTGAGGCGAGTTCACGAGAGAACACTGCTCTACACGAAGGCTGTAAAACCTAGCAAACGTGTTTGGTGTCGCCCAGCCCAGCCCGCTCTACAAATATCTGTCAGCGAGGTGCCGTGCAATGGTGCTCTTCTCATCCGGGTCTTCCCGGTGAGAAGAGCACCATTCAATGAACAGGTTCCACTTCAATGTATAGGCACGCCTTGTAGAGGGTGCTCTTGCCGAAGTGATGTTGTCTACCACCGCCCGGGATAGATCACCCAGGACCTCCGCATCCCGTCTAGGGACCACACGTGGAGGCACCACAGATCTGGACGTGCTTGCTTGCTTGCCTTGTAGCAGAGTTTTGAAGTGGCCCAGCGCAAGATGTACTGTAAGCAACTCAAGGAAATTGATGTGCCAATGCAGACAGGGGCCCATCCACAACCCCAAAACTGCATGCCCGTTGTACGTGGCACCCCAGCCCGTAGTGGAGGCATCCATGAACACAACAGCATGCCTGGACACCTGCACTAGGGGAACTCCTGCCCGAAGAAATGCAGGGTCCGACCACGGGCTGAAATCTTGGCGACAGGCCGGAGTGATCGTCCCTTGGTGCGTGCTGCGTTGCCACGCCCATCTCGGGACTCTCCCGTGAAGCCAATGCTGAAGCGGCCTCATATAAAGCAATCCGAGTGGCGTTACTGCAGCGTTACTGCGGCTGCGGATGCCATATGCCACAGGAGCCTCTGACACAGTTTCAGTGGGGCCAATGTTCTGCGCTTGAGAGAATTCAAGCAGTTCAGCATTGACCGAACATGTTTCTCTGTGAGGCGTGCCGTCAGGTTGACCGAGTCCAACTCCATACCAAGAAAAGAGATCCTCTGCTCTGGAAAGAGTTTGCTCTTTTCCCAGTTGACCCAAAGTCCCAACTGGCTGAGGTGACTGAGCACCATGTCCCCATGCTCGCACAACTGCTCCCGGGACTGACCCAGTCACCGAGATATTTGAGAATGCGAACACCCTTTTCTCTCATGGCTCCCCTTTACGTTCGAAGGATGGGCATATCAGTACAAGGTCCGTCCCTTTGGGTTGTCCCTGTTGCCCCGCGTCTTTACGAAGGTTGCGGAGGCGGTCCATCGTCTGACCCAGGGAGAGCGCGCAGTGACTTTCGTCGCTTTCAAGGCGAGGTCCATCGCCGTGCGCAGCTCCTGCATCAACCCTAGTTCAGAATGAGGAAATTCAACCTGCCACAAGAGCTGCTGAAACAGTTCTACTCTGCTATCATTGAGTCTGTCCTGTGTTCATCCATAACTGTCTGGTTTGGTTCAGCAACCAAATCAGACATCAAGAGACTACAACGGACAGTCAGGACTGCTGAGAGGATTATTGGTGCCCCTCTGCCCAGCCTCCAAGATCTTTACATCTCCAGAGTGAGGAAAAGGGCTAAAAAAATCACCTTGGACCCCTCACACCCAGCCCACTCTCTCTTCGAACTGTTGCCTTCTGGTCGGCGCTACAGAGCACTGACCACCAGAACAGCAAGGCACAAGAACAGTTTTTTCCCACAGGCTATACTCAGTCTAAACAATTAAGCTTTCAAAATTATACAACTAACATAGTATATTTATATTAAACTGCCCACTTTGTAAATAACATATCTATCTGCACACTAATAAACATATCTGTACATTTATCTAAACAATTAAATTTTTTCCTATACTTCTATTTCTGTATATAGTACATTATTCAATTTCTTTTTATTTATTTTTTATTTTTTTATTATATTAGTTTTATATTACATCCCTACTGTGTTATTCCTATGTATGTCTACACTATCATGTATGTCTGCACTATGTTTGTACTTTCTTCTACACTGGAAGCTCCTGTCATCAAGTCAAATTCCTTGTGTGTGTAAACATACTTGGTAATAAAGCTCTTCTGATTCTGATTCTGATTCTGAACTACCTTCGTGCAACTCTTTTAATGCCTTGGCCTGGTATACTTGCAGGAGTGCCATGGCGTGCAGGGCGGAGGCAGCCTGTCCAGCGTAAGCCTTGGCCGTAAGTACGGATGAGAACTTACAGGCCCTGGATGGGAGACGGGGGTTACCCCTCCAGGTGGAAGTGCTCCTTGAACACAATTGCATCGCAAACCACGCGCTCCACCATGGGGACCACCGCGTATACCCTGGCCAAACTTTAAGGCCCTGGATGGGAGACGGGGGTTACCCCTCCGGGTGAAAGCGCTGCTTGGACACAATTGCATCGCAACCGCTGGCTCCACCAGGGGGACCACCGCGTATCCACTGGCCGCCCCGCCATCGAGGGTAGTGAGAGAGTAGGAAGCACTAGATCGGTTTCGGGCAGAAAAAGGTGCCTTCCACAACCTAGTCACCTCCTCATGCACTTCCGGGAAGAAGTGCGGGGGGCTGAGGACCAGCCCTGGCCGCCCCGAGATACCAATCATCTAACCTCGACCTTGGGTCAGGCTCGGGCAACGCTACTCTCCCCGAAGGGGGCAGCGCAGCCGAGTCCTCATCCCCAGACTCCAGCTCACCCTCCGAGGCCAGACCACCGTACGAGGAACCGACATGTTCACTCGGCAGCTCCACAGCTTGCGGCGTGCTAGAGGAGTGGGGGGCCTATAGTGATTCACTCGGCGGGTTTGCCCCCACTGTAACCCTCAGGCTACCCTGACTATTCACTGAAGTAGCCCTTCTCTGCGGAACAGAAGAGCGACTAGATCGGGGCATAGGTAAGGGGACACCTCTTTTGATGTATTGGAGTCTCAGCCACAATGCCGTGATGGTCATACCACCACAATGACGGCATGACTCATCCACGAAGGCTGCCTCAGCGTGTTCAAGGCCCAAACACGTGATGCAGCGATCGTGACTGTCATCTGGCGCCAGGTAACGACCGCATCCAGAAACACACGGATGGAATAACATCTTTAAAAAGACGCAACGTCACACCCGTGTCTTGCTCTTTTAGGGAAATTAGCTCTTTCAGAAGTTCTGAGCGTTGAAGAAGCCTCTTCCCCAGAACGCTCGTAAAACAGGCCAAAATAATTTACTTGAATAATGTAAATATTAAATATATTTATATAATTATTTAGAATAGAATAGAATAGAATAGAATAGAATAGCAGTCTGATTAAACTCACAAACCTTAATTTTGTAGGAAGGAAGACTTTGGACAGTTTTTTTTTGTTTTATAACATTGTTTTTGTTTTTTGTTTTTTCAACTTTATTCTTTTCTCCATGCTAAATTCTGACTCCCCTGCTTCTCCCTACCATACCGGAAAAGGAAACCTATTTTAATGGCTTAAATTTCCCATATTTAGATGGCAAAATATTATTGAAATTTAAACTGCACAATTATTGCTTTTATCTCAAATAATGGTCTGTTTAATACTGTAAATCTGCTTTGACAATCTGCATTGTAAAAAGCGCTATATAAATAATGGTGACTTGATTTGACTTGACACATATGGCACACTAAACTGGAAATGTTTTTGAACAGAGTCTAAATCTGATAGGCTGACTTCTGCAGGTTTCTATTCACCACTATTTACCCAACTATGATGACTTCTGCTACTGAGTGCCCTGGAAATGCCAAAAGGGTCCATTGTAGCAACATTTACCAACATGACACTGAACAAAACAAAACTGTGATTGGTCACTTTACTTATCAGTCAGATGACCTCTTCCTGACTAAGTGGGTTGTCTTTGGCTAATCACAGTGGCTAAGGAGCCAGACATTCACTGCATCTGAAAGTAAATACTTCTCTATATAGTATGCAAAAAACACTACACCAAAGAATGATATGTCTGAATTCATAATATTCAAAAAACCGTAGGCAAAACTGGATGACCTACTACTTCTGAAGTGTGTATTTGATGGACGTTTTACTATCCTATGAGGCCACAGGAGAGGATTTACAAATGCCAGTGAAGCAATGCAACTGATGCTGGTTGGTCACGTGACAGTAACAACATGATGGATGTAGTGCGTCCAAATTCTATTCAAGCTACACATTTTTTAATACTATATAGAATGTATTTTTTCACGAAGTAAGGTCAAATTCAAATATAGTACCTACTCATGTGATTTCGGACACAGCACTTATGTCATAATTAATTCATGCTTGATTGAGCTTTATTTACACATATTTAGTACTTTGCACTTTAAAATAAACTTATAAACGTTTTTCAGTAGTTCCTATGTAACAGACAACATGATTTGATCATTTTGGTGCTTCTAATTAATAATAAAAGCATTGTAACAGTGTACAAAACACACATAATAATTTTTGCACCAAAAAATATTCTATCTTAAATATCATTCATTTAACTCGCAGTGAGTTCCTGAACATGATGAACGATGGGATACGCTTAGCCTCATACACTACACTGAAGCATCATTAGTGTGGGTTTGGTGTGCGTTAAGAGCACTGAGCTTTGGCATTAATCAGAGCTGGGACAGTCTTACACACTTTCAGTCTCATGCACACACTCTCAAGTTGCCAAGACCTCAAGTGTGGATATCGGGACAGGCCCCATATGCATCACCATTCACAGTGGTGGTCTTGCAACATCAAACAAAAGCAGTTTTCCTAGTTTGCAGGTGCATTTTCGGGTGCATAATTTGTTATGTAACCAAAGTTTAAAAATGAGAGATTACCAAACAAAGTGAGTAATATTGTACTGGTCATGTGATCTCAATATGGCAGTCTCCATAATGAGAACTACCATATGAAGAGTAAAACAACACATTCTGAACATGAACAAACTACTTTGGAAGAGACTGTCTGTCTTACATGTGAAGTTAGTTTGTTTTATTTTTATGTGCTATTTAGAGGCTTTTAGATTAATAATCAATAGATCAATAGAATATTGTACAACTGAACGTCTGAGAAGATCCCCGCCTTTCAAGATGGGCTTGTCCAATGAGAAAGGCCGGAATCCCAAGTGGGAGTTTTGAGATACTGGGGAGTTTTTATGACCCTTTGTGTGAGGGCATGGTAATTTGCCAATGGAACTTGAATCGAAATTACTAAAGATTCTCAGGACACTAATATATTGCCTATGTACCAACATATAATATACACGCTCATTTAGATCATCAGAAGGCGAATTCATAGATACTAAACATGGTAGGATTAGTCCAGTCAATTGGGTGAGGGGTCTGTGACGACTTGTTAATCTAATGAATAATTGATTTGTTAAATCAAATGAAAAATTGTGTTTTTGATTGGTCCAGACGCTACAAGTTATACAGAAAACTAAATTTGAATATACATTGTGATAATTTATGTTGGTCTTGAAGTATTAAGTACTGATTATTCTTCAATAAAATATGAATTTCTGCTTGTAGATATCTTTTTTATACATATATTTGTTTGTTTTTGCTACTAAGTGCTTCACACAGAACTCTGATGCACTAACCTTGCAAACATTATCTTGATTTTCAGATTTCAGAAATATATGTTTAAAATTATTATTTTGGTGAACAAAAACTTTTAATGCGTAAAAACTTATGCACCTCTACATATATTTTAAGTCAAGTGAAGTCCACACATAATGCCTGTGCAGTCATAATGGCTGGGGTGTTCTTGTCTGGGCGTGTGTGAGAAAGTTTTTTCTAGTTCAGACTTTTAGAACAGAGCAGTAACACAGGAAACTCAGTTCCGTGCAGTGTTACTAATGCTTCTAGATCCTGTTTCTCCCAAAAACAGTGTGAAAATTCACACACACACACACACACAAAGAGAGAGAGAGAGAGAGAGAGAGAGATTCACAAACAATGGTTGGACCTTTAAGAGTCAAATAATCCAGATATCATTACACAGGTCCGGCCGGTGATATTACCGGTCTTTATTGTTTTAGTTCAGTACTTGTTTCTTATGCGGTCTTGGTTGTGGAGTGCGTCTGGAGCTCATGCAGAGGATAATCCTGTAGTGTTCCACTTGAATGGCTTAGACAGCATGAGGCGAGGGGTTACGGGGAGGAGCGAGAGAGCGAGAGAGAGAGAGAGAGAGAGAGAGAGAGAGAGAGAGAGAGAGTTGTGTTCAACAGCAGGAAGAGGGGTATAAACGCAGTCATTTGGCATATTGTCTTGTACTGGCATTTCCTGCTCTGACGTGAATTAGCCCAGACACAGGACGGAAACGGACAGATTTTTGTACTTTTACAGATTTGAATCATGTCACAAGGAAACAAATGCTCCCATTCATAAAGACCCCCTGATTTCCACTGTCCTATTCATTCACTTTTATTTGTCTCTTTCCTCATGTTCTCATCCACATCCTCTTGTGAGCTTTAAAACTGTCTTTTTTTTTTGAGTGCGAGTATCCACAATGTTATCTCTCTCTTTCCTTTTCCACTCTGTGGTGATCAGTATTTGGTTTGTTCTTCAGTAGAATCCAGTGGACTGGGTTCCCGTGGGTTGGGAATTTGAGGTCTTATTGGAAGTGATACATGTGTATTCATTTGTAGTTGTTGTTTTGTGTGTGTGTGTGTGTGTGTATGTGTGTGTGTGTAGGATTTGTGTGTGCTTTCAGGAATGTGTTGTCTAGCCGCCACCTCTCATGTCTGTGGTTTACCCATAATCCCTCTTTGATCTGGTGATTTGATGGGTTTAGTGTACCTGTGGCCACATGATCAGCAGCAGCCCAGTGTTTAGTAGATATCACTGCTGTATGTATCACTCCAAACGAACACAGCTAAAGACTTATCTGGCTTATTGTCAGGCACTTTCAGGCTTATGGAAAGATCTAGACAGAGGAAAACTGCTCATATGGCAGATTTTTGACTTTTTAAGAAAATACCTGCTGTTATAGCCCATTGCTTTCATAACTGTCTTCCTGCTCCTCACTCTTAAAACGGTTAAGGCCTGTTCACAACACGAACAATAACTAGCTATATTAGCGTCCACACCAACGGACATTGACATTCTGTTATCAAATGAATTGTTATTAAATTTATAATATTTTGAGGAATATTGATAACCAAACAGTTACCGGTCTCCACTGACTTCCATAGTATTTCTTCTCCATTCTATGGAAGTCAATGGGGGCCATAAACTGTTTGGTAACATTATTCTTCAAACCATCTTCTTTTATATTCCACAGAAGAAAGATACTCCTACAGGTTTGGAACAACTTGAGGGTGAGTAAACTATAGCACAATTTTCATTTTGGGCTTTAAATGCTCACACTCTTTAAAGTAGGATGGATTATGATTGGCTGTCAATGTTTTTAACAGTCATCAGCTGGAAGAAAAAATAATTCTGAAATTGATTCCAACATTATTCCTCTGTGTCATTATTATTATACTTGTGGTGTGGCCTTCACTATTCTCATAAAGTTAGAATGATTATTAAAACTTTATAGTTATTGTTATAGTTATCATCCATGGTGTGAATGGCCTTTAATTCACCCATCCAACCTGTATGTTGTATTTCTTCCATGGAACACAAATATTTGCACTGCTATTTTACAAGAAGAAGAAGAAAAACATACACTGACATGGACTGTCATGCTCGAAAAATGACAAAAAAAAAACAACCAAACAAAAAAACATAAATGTAGCCCATATGACTTTTTGTGGCATATTCCTGAAGTCATACATGGCTTTGTGTGAGAATAGGTTTAAATTTAGATTAACTGAAAATTTCCCTTTCACCACAGTTCTAGAATCTTACTAGCATTTGTGTTTGATTGACATTATTCTACACAATTCTACTGCATTTCAATAAAACCAGTAGAAGTGTAACCATTAATAATAATTAACTACTAGCAGGCCACGTAAGGTGTTCGCTCAGCATCTGACAGAAAGGTATGGCACATAATTCCATATGCTGATTAAAAAACTGCAATATGTAAAACACTAATGCTAGTGGGCAGATGTTTTGTGCACTAATTACAGCTTCAACTAACATGACAATGCCTCGCTTAGTCCACAGTTTCTACTCAGACAATATTTGTGTTTCTACGTGGGCGTGTGATAAACTCTATCACATCGCAAAGCAGTTAAATACATGTGCGCCATCAGAATCTTCAAGTTCTCCTGCTAAAACTTTCACTCGACGCCCATTCCACCAGCGGCCCGTGACGCCACGGTAATTTAATGTCTTGGGACGGTGAACCCTTTCGCAGGAGTGAAGTGTCAAAAATTGATTCTTATTGTGGCAGCAATCTGTATTGGCACGGCGTGAACCTCTTCAGCGGTTGCCATGATACTGACTGACCTTTCCCGCAGAAGGGAATGTAATCATGACATCGTGAAGCTGCACGGGAACTTGTCTTCTCTAAAAAGATCTCATTGGTAACGCATCTTGTTCTTTTTTAGGTAAAACGCTTCTAAGAGTGCGAGGGTGTAGATATATAGCAGCCTCAGTCTCTGGTCAAGGTTACACTTTTCCTTTGTTTAATGACTCTCTTCACGAGCCCAAGGTTAGCAATAAACTCGCTCCCTGGCACCTTTTCACAGCCCCAGATCTGAGAAAAGACATATGCGTCTTTGGGGACTGCCATTAGACTCTATTTTAATATGTTACACAAACAGTTTGTGTCGCGTTTCTTTGGCCTCTGCATCACGTCTCTGCGAGGAACGGCTGAAGGCTGCTTTACTACATGCCAGTGGCCCACTTATAACTTAAATGACTAGTTTAGTTAACCTCTCCGCTCAAGTCCAACATATCGTTATGGCAGCAACCGCATAATCTCACTGGCATTAACATCCGTCATCTTCCCTTTCCGACTATAAATAATACTGTCACCACATACACGCTTGCGCGCAGTGGAAGAGTGAATCAGGCTCCAGAGGTGAAGCACTTTGATAGTCCGGCAGATGAAATATTTGCTGACTTCTCTCACCTCAGGGACTGGCGCACTGATGGAGCCACTCAGATGTGGCCCTGCGAGTCTCAGAGGATTTTCCACAGCCCACTTTCTGCTCGATCCGTGCCAATTAAGCAGCCGAATTATGTATAATAGTGGGAGTGACTCGAATTTGCCAGAGCAGGAATGCAGAGGCCAGGATGACAGAGGGATACCGTTGAATAATTAGAGTGAATTTTCAGAGCCCTGGAAGCTCAATCATACTGTGCCAGACGCTAACTATTTTTAACCTTATCTCTCCCTTTCTCTTTCTTTGTAATTCTTTCTGATTTCACTTTTTCCTCACTTTGCTGCTGTCTTCCGCTTTGAGTGTTGTGAAATTGCAGCAGGTGTCCTCAGTGTCCTACAGAAGACACATACAAAAATTGGGTCTGAAACTCGACTCAAAAATGACTGAACAAATGGTCAGATAATCACTGGTCAACTCTAGGAGGTCAAACTAAATGTTTTATTTTCTGTTGAGCTTTGCTCAATTCCTGGACAATGCAACATTCTAAACATGTCTAAATGCAGTGTAAACCTAAGATTGGTTCAGCAGTATTATATTAATCATATTTCAAAGACAATAGAATTATTAAACTACTTATGAAAATGTACTTAAAGGGATAGTTCACCCAAAAATGAAAATTAGCCCATTATTTACTCACCCTCAAGTCATCCTAGTTGTATATGACTTCCTTCTTTCAGACGAATCCAGTCAGAGTTATATTAAAAATTGTCTTTGATCTTTCAAGCTGTTTAATGGCAGTCAGCGGTGTTGCAGTTCATCTGTCCAAAAGAAGTGAAATAAAGCGCATCCATCCATAATAAAAAGTGCCTCACATGCCTCCGGGGGGTGAACAAAGGCATCCTGTAGCGAATCGATGCCTTTTTCTAAGAAAAATATCCATATTCAAAACGTAATAATCACTTTAATCTAGCTTGCACCAACAGTTTACACGGAAGCAGTTCCAGGAGCATGACGTATGAGGTCAGCGCTGCGCATGCGCCGGTGAGTCTCCTGAAAACTTGAGTCTCCTGAGTCTCCTCTTGGCTTATATCGAAATCCTCCGACATTCTTCTTTACAAATACTAATTTTGTACTTCTAATTCGTGACCATTGTTTTGTTTTGATTTGTCCCCTGCGCTTCCATGTTTGTCACGAATGCGCATGCGCAACGCCGACCTCATACGTCATCCGCCCGGAGCTGCTTCCGTGTACAGCAGTGAGCGCAAGCTAGATTAAAGTGATTATTAGGTTTTAAATATGGTTATTTTTCTTACAAAAAGGCATCGATTCGCTTCAGGAGGCCTTTGTTCACCCCCCGGAGCCGTGTGAGGCACTTTTTATTATGGATGGATGTGCTGTATTTCACTTCTTTTGGACTGATGCACTGCAACACCCGGTGACTGCCATTAAACAGCTTGGAAGATCAAAGACAATTTTTTATATAACTCAGACTGGATTCATCTGAAAAAAAGAAAGTCATATGCACCTAGGATGACTTGAGGGTGAGTAATTCATGGGCTAATTTTCATTTTTGGGTGAACTAACCCTTTAAGTCCTACTTAAGTGGGTCAAAAATAACTATTTAAGTTCAACTAATTGCACTTAATATAAATGTATATAATACATTTTCTTGTTATTGTAAATAACATGCAAATACGTTTCTAAAAAAAACATTACATTCAGTTCACACAGTCGCAAAGTTTATTTTTTAAAAGTATATTTCCATAATCAGTACTCTTATTAAAAGTAAAGTGTAGCCTACTTCTTTTTCACAAGGGCTCAAACTAAATATGGAATTTGTGCCTCTGGCGCTGTAAAGTATTTGAACATAAAACTGTATGATACTGTGGAAAGTGCCAAAAGATCTTGTAAATGTAGTGTTGGGTTTTGCGGTGAGAGGATGACTCACAGATCTGAGACCAGGCTCCAACTTTACATTTGGTGAGGAATTAACAGCCTATAATTGAAGCTGGAAGTGAGTCAAAGTGATTTTGAGGGATCTTTATTTTGCAAAATGAAAACAGACTGCTGCAGCCCTGCAGTGCCGCCATCATAACATCTGTCTATCTATCCCGAGCACATCACACCCTACCCACCAATACACACACAATTAATTGATGTTGCTAAGTTACAGCTGATTGGACCATCTGTGTGTGTAAAATAAATACATTTGGAAAGTTGGGATTTCAGATTGGATAGTGGGTAGTGAAGATCACAGAGATTTGGAGATGAACATGTTTAACTTAGGCTAGTAAGTAATCTACTAGCAATTACCCTGAATGTCCTATAGAAACCATATTAGAAGAATAATAAACTTCACATTTTGCCCCAGTTAACAGTAGGAGTTGGCTGGAGGAGTCAATGCTAGCTGGCAAAAGTCAGATAAATTCAGCAGATTTTGGGAAGTTTTATCGCAGAATGATGATGGACAAAGGCTTCAGATTCCATGCACATATTGTTTCCATTTGTCATGTGTTTCCAAGCAACAAGGTGCATATTTCTGCATGAGATTGTTGTGATCAGAACAACTATAAAGGACTGTATGATCCTCAGTCGTTTAGATTGTGGTGACCAGTTTTTCCTTGTAACCTTTTTCAAAGTCGGCATGTGTGATACAACTCAACTCATTTTTATTTCTAGAGCACTTTAAAAAACAAACAAAAGTGCTGTACATGAGAGTAACAAAAGTAAACAAATACATGTAGCCAAAAATACACCAACAATACATACAATTTTCAACCCATCATTAAAAGCTAAAAAAATTAATAAATGCGTTTTAACATTCTCTGAATTCATGGAAGCAAATAAAGGGGGAACAAAACAGGTCCCAAAATGGAGCCCTGAGGAACCCCACATGTTAGTAGCATAACAGAAGCTGAACAGTTCCTCAAACTGACTGAAATGGTTCTAACCTTAAGATATATGAGAAAAAACAATCCAAGGCTAGACCCTGGATACCAACCTGGTCTTTAAGGTGATCAATGAGAATGTCATGATCGACTGTGTCAAAAGTAGCACTGGGATCTAACGGTAAAAGAACAACGGGACTACCAGAATCAGCAACTAATAAAACGTAATTTGAGAAATTCAATACAGCAGACTCTAAATCCTATGATGCCTACAGTCTTCAAAATAAAGGTTCTTTATTGGCATTGATTATTTAAAAAAAATACTTTAACATCCATAGGACCTTCCCATTACACAAAAGGTTCTTTGTAGTGGAAAGGGTTGTATAAATTAAAACATTTTAAATTTTCTACACACTAAGAAAAAAAATGGTTATTTTAAGAAACTGTTTACTGAAAAGTTAGTTGAAGAATCCAAAATGGTTCTTTTAAGGTACCACTGCCCTATCCTTGACATAAACAACATTGGAAATGGGAAGTGTTTTGCCTCAATTTTAAAAGTTGCTAAGCCTTTTCTATTTTGCTATCCACCTTATTTTTAACGTAAGAGTGGATGCATCCATTTGTAACTTAAATGTGCAACGTCAACATCCAGCTAAAAATTCAGGTTATTTTTAGTGGTACAAAACAGCTTGTTATGCTGCTTTATATTGCAAAGGTATTTAAGGTATTTCTTATCATATTATTTTAATGTATTGTCGTAATTATAAACACACTAGTTTGCAGTGCAAAGAGTGTTACCATTTACTGCACATTATTATTCTTCTAGTTGCTTACCTATAGCCGCAAATGAATCGGAAACCTTGCACATTTACAGAAAATAGCTTATGGATGCAATGCAGTGATTATATGGTTAGTTGCATTTTTATTATTTGCATTTCGCATCCTGTTGCATTCAATCATAACAGCAAGATGAGAAGATGAGTGTGAATAGGTAAGTAACCACAGCCTCCTCTCCTCCAAACTTAAAAATGCTACAGCACCACACAGCATAATCAATACACCCTCCCGGAAACACCGACACCTCCTTCTTAACACTCCCAAACATCCCGTCCGATTACTCATCAGGTCTTTACCTCCAGCAGCCTTTGACCTGATGCTGCCCGGGGTCAGAGGTCACATGTCCTTGTTTCAAAGATTTGATTGGGCCATGTTCTAATTACTGCTTTGTCATTGACATACCACCTCTCTCTTCTCCCCTCTCCCTCCCGCATCCCTCATGTTTGGTAGCCTTGTACAGGTATCATTTTGCCCTCCCCCCGTCTGCCGATTGCCTGTAGAGGCCATCGTAACGAGATGTCAGCCCACTATGAATTCTAATTTAGCTCGGGCCAGTCTATGTCAGTTATTTGTACCGTTCCACAGGATCATCAGCCTGCGGAGAGGCTCACCACCGCCGCGCCACTGATAATGAGTAAATTACTTGTTTTCTTCTCATTTTCGCTGGGTTTTAGCACTCCTGCAGCAACATTACAGGGCTAAATCCCAAACGGGCACTACGCAAAGGTTAATAATCCTGTTAATTAATGAACAAACCTGATGTTGAGCATAACATATAATCGCTGAAGGATTACAACCCAAATTAGTAGAGTTGCGGCAATTAGACTGATGATTAACGTTTTAAGTGTGAGAATAAGAGCCCGTGCGCTCCACCACGGGTTGTAAAACTCATACTGTTGTTAAGGGAGGTTGTGGAAATGTTAGCGTGCGCATTAAGCGTGGTGTGCGCCGCAGTGTGCGGGCCCGGGGTGGCTGTGAAACGCACGGTCCCAGCGGGGGCGAGCGGCAACAGCTGGTCCCGCTCTAGCCCGGTGCTACGCTCAAAATGATCTCTCCATCAGCATGCGCTCGCTTCTGTATTCATCCATGAGTCTTATCAATAAACAGGCCGCTGACAATTAGGTGAATCTGGGGGGGGGGGACGAAACCTCCATCTACAAAAAACTCCAGCCATACGCTTTAATCACCATTAATCAATAAAATGCCGTCAGATCTTTTAATTAAAGTTTTATTTGTGGGGAATCGTGTCGGCGAGAAGCGGGCTTTCTATTAATGGCAGCGGGATTCTTCGGCGCCACTGCTTGGCCGGTCACGCCGGGGATCCGCGGTTCTGTAATTGCATTTTGTCACCTACAGAGGGAGGTGAGGATGCCAGTTAAAGGTAGAGGGAAATCTCTCCCGAACAATTATTGTCGAGCAAATTACCAGGTAGGCAATATCTAAACTGTCAGGAGAGGTTAAGAAGAAATGGTTTAAGGAAATGAGGCGCTCAGCCGTTCATCATGGAGCCGGTTTCTGAGTCCAAATTGAAAAAATTTCATTCTATCTACAGGAATTAGAGCATGTTGGCTTTGCTCATCACAGCCGCTGACAGAGGATGGCAGAGAAAACTGTATCATAAATGCTTTCTCTCTCTCTCTTTTCTGTCCGTCTGAAATAAAACCAAACAGTGTGAGACCACTGGCTGTACGGAAAAGATTTACAGTGAACGAGAGAAGAAACCCCTCGATTCCCCCCTTAGTGGTATCAATGGAAAACAGTTTTGTAGTCACATGAGAGCTGTATGCTGCCATCTGCTTTATTCTCAGCGTGGTGCCTCCACACACACACACACACACACACACACACACACTCTGACTCACTCTGGTGCACATGCAAAAATACACAGACATGTGTACAAGTTTAATAAGGGTGAATGCAATTTATGGAATAAATTCCATTTGAAAATGAGAATGTATTTATGCTTGACGAAAATTATATCCTTTTAAAGGACAGCAGTGCAGGCATGACATTTAAACAGAAAATTAGGTTATGGCAAAACCATCTGTGCAGCGTGAAGTCACTGAAGCAGTGGAAGGGTTTAAGTCAAGAAACCGTAGAATCAAATATAAACTTAACTTAAGCATAATCAAGAAGCTGGTCAGCATAACTCAAAAAGTTTTGCTTTAAGAACAAACATTTACATTCAGGGAATTTATTTAAAACAGATTAATCTTATATCGTTAAAGAAATCTGTAAACTATGCGTTTTGACATTGAGTTCCATGTGTTTTTTTTAAATGATATTTGACAATCTAAATCTTAGATTTTTAATTTTAGTCCCTAAAAATGGACTATAGATAGATAGAACGACAGACAGACAGATAGACAGACAGATAGACAGATAGACAGATAGATAGATAGACAGACAGACAGACAGACAGACAGACAGACAGACAGACAGATAGATAGATAGATAGACAGATAGAAAGAGAGAA
>NW_015505469.1:395710-409897 GCF_001515645.1 Sinocyclocheilus grahami | reverse complement strand
AGACAGAGAGACAGACAGACAGACAGACAGACAGACAGACAGACAGACAGACAGACAGACAGACAGACAGAAAGACAGATAGATAGATAGATAGATAGATAGATAGATAGATAGATATATAGATAGATAGATAGATAGATAGATAGATAGATAGATAGATAGATAGATAGATGTCACATAAGTCAAGTATGTAAATAATATGCTATGCCTATATGTGTAATTTGTATATTTCACATTTATACAAAGACAATATATATATATGGTTATGCGTATAAATTACATTCATGTCATGTATAAAAAAGTGTGTTATAGGCTACATACAAAAACATATTTTTGGCAAGAAGTTAATATAAGAAACTGTTCCAATTTTCAATAGGTTTCATATATGTTTTTACTGCATGCATTAGGACAATATATTTCATATGTGCAAATTGAATACATGTTCATATAATACATTTGCGTATGGGTAAGTCTGGTGATGCAATATTTACAACTTGTGAACAAGTGTTCATTTACATTTAGGCCTTGCCCAAATCATCTTTTTACATACTCCACTTACAAAAAGTACTGTGGTGGAACCGTGCTAAATTATGGTTTCAAAAGGTAATGATGATTCTTTGATATATAGGCCCACAAAAGTACTGAATTATTACCGTATTGATACGGTACCTTGTAATATACTCAGGTATATTTTTGTATATGTATATGATTTGTGTATATGAAGAACACTGAACAGGCTATTCCTTTGTTCATAACATTTATTGTGTGAATGGTGGCTTATGAATCAGCCTCATTGTGCTGCTGATTGTATTCCTGCGTCACTGAGGCTGCTAAGCTAGGCTAAGCGCTAGCAGTACTGTCAGTAGCCAGACAGCCGCCATGTTTCTCTCTGGCTTTTCTCATCGGTGTTAACTCAGCGTTGAATTTGCTCTTGCCCGAATAGCACAATCCTGTTTTTATTATTGTTTTTCTGTGAAATCGGCCCATTTTGAGGTTTAATGGTGGCGTGGAGCGTTAGCGGTGAAACGGCTCTCTGGGGAGCAGAGCATCAGGCAGCTGAATTTCCACAGCCATTAAGCAGTCTCCATTCAATTAGAATGCATAGAATCCTGACACGCCATAACTTACAGCCCTCTCGGCCAACATAAAGCATGTCTATAGTGCAGCTCCCCGCTCTAAAAATACTGAGCCAATCTGACCGTCACTTTTATAGGAAGCTAATTACATCCTTGATTTTTTTGTTTCAGAAAATTAAACCTGGATTAATGGTTCACTTTATGCAAGGGGGAGCAATGCGGCCCAGGTTTGTGTGCTTTAATGCAGATAGATACAGTGAGGCAGGAGGAGGAGGGAGATGATTTTCTGTGAGGAGTCGCACAGCCTCCAACTCGCCTGCCATCAATTAGACCGCGTCTCAGACCAGCACTCTCATACCTCCACGTCTAATAAATTATGCCACGTATCAGAAATGGCACGGTTACCTATTTAAAAAGCAGGATTGTGTCGGGGCGAGCCGTAAATATGAAATATGAAAGGCAACAAATTGAGACAGTCAATAAAATCTGAGATTTGTTACCAGGCTAAATGCTACTTGCAGAAAGGTGTTGCTGACGATCAGGAATTATGATGATAGAAATGGACTTTGATTGGTGTTTAATTTTTTTTCGCTGGAGTGGGCGCTTCTTATTTACCACCTGATTAATTATACTCCACTTCCGCCAAATACAGACATTAGTCCTAATACAGACGTTATTGTAAAAATCACCTCTTTCAGACTGTGAGATTGCTTTCATTTATTCATTATTATTGCGTAGAAAATCTCATTTAAAAGGTTGCACCTTGCTGTTTTCCATTTTAACGGTAAAGAAGACGGTGGAAAATCAATGTGCTTGGTGTATTTATGCATTACCCTTGTGAAAAAAGTAGACGTCAGCATACTTTAAGTAGAGTACTTACTATGGAAATAATATATTTTAAGAGAATATACTTATCGTTATATTTTAATGACATATAATTATACTTAACTGTGAACTGAATATAATATTTTTGAATATGATGATTTTCAATTAAATGGAAATGTTTTATATTTTACATTTATATTAAATGCAGTTGATCTTAAGAGTGCCTTTTTGACCCACTTAAAGGGAAAGTTCACCCCAAAAAAAATATTTGTCATCATTTACTCACTTCAAGCTGTTCCAAAACGTGCATGGTAACCAAACAATTGCTGGTAGCCACTGACTGGAGATGGAGAGAGAGAAAAAAAAAGAAAGAAAGTCAGTGGCTACCAGCAACTGTTTGGTTAAAAATAAAGTTAAAGCTGCAGTCCGTAACTTTTTTGGCTAAAAATTATTCGAAATCAATATTAGAGCAAGTACATAACCAGCCAGTAATCAAAACTATCACCTTACTTTAGCCTGTTTCACAACGATTATCTTATAATAATGTTTTCTAATTTGAGTGGTACGGGTAGGTTTTTGCGCCGCTGCGTCATTTGGTCACTTCTGTAAACATAAAGAAGTTGTCCCGACTAGTAGGCTATCACATGTGAGGATCCTGCAGGTGACCGATCATTTATAGCCTTTTCTCACAGCAGCTAGAATAATTAAATGTATCATTTTGATGGCGGATTGTAATCCAGAAAGGATTATGTGTTTATGAAACAGATGTGAATGAAATTAAATTATATTCCAGTGTTAAATGTGCTTCTGGTTAAAGATAGCCTGGGATTACACAAGATTTGTATTTTAAAGACAACCAGTTCGAAGGGAGCATAATTTGCTTTTTGGGTTAAAATAATTTCTTAATATGAAATTCAAATGGTATGACAATTAAAGATTAGACTGTACAGAAACTGAAATCTACACGTTAATACACACTAAACTCATAGTCATGTAATCCTGATGTTGTTAACATTAATAATTTGAGAATAAAGTATAACAATAATAGCGTAACAACGTTTGATGTGATATGAGCTAACTGATCTTTAGATTTAATCACCATTGGTAGCGCGATTTATTGAAATGCTTGTTTCCTCAGTTGGTCAGAACAAATGTGGCAGACTTGTTACTTACAGTGAAAATTCTTATTTGGGTCATATATTCCAAGACGTAGGCTAGAATCTGTGATTGCGAAGTACAGTAAATATCCACACCGGTGCGGTGACTGACTGCCACACACACACTCTTCAGAACATTAGATTCATCCGCGCTGGAGCCGCACCGGAGCACAACCCACGCAAGGAAGATCATTCCGCAAACAGCTGCAATTCCAGGTTTTCAAACAGAGATGGCCACAAGAGGCAAAACTTACGGACTGCAGCTTTATTTATTTATTTAAAAGTATGTTATTTAAATTATATATATATATATATATATATATATAATATAATTATAATATTATATATATAGCATTTTATGTATTTATATATTTGTAATTACACATTTGTAATGATAAAGTTTTCAATTTAATACATTCAGAACATTAACTTAAAGGGGCCATATGATGCAATTAAAATTTTTCCATTCTCTTTGGAGTGTTACAAGCTCTTGGTGCATAAAAACGGCTCGTTCTAACACGCCCCCACATATCTACGTCACTATGTGGGAAGATTTGCATAACACCGCCCAAATGTTCACACAAAGAAAGAAGGGGTAACTTTTATTCTCGCTGTAGTATTGTTGCTGCCGTCATGTCATGAAGGCGCTGTGTTTCATTGTGAAAGCGAAACTACTTTGTTTGGTCTTCCAAAAGAAGACACGACTAGAAATCAGTGGTTAAGTTGTATTTACGACACTGCTCCAGAACAGCTCAACCCAAATACTCAGATGTGTGCAGCGCATTTTATGGAGGATGTTTCCTGATCCTGGGAGAGTAGACTACAATGCCGACTGTTCTGACTCACAGACTGTAAGTACGTTTTAATATTTAAAGAATTTGCCACTGACGATTCAAACGCGAGTTTTGAGCAGTGTAGAGTAGCACTTGTTGTTTGTAATTTCTCCGATCACAAATGCAGACATGGTTTTATGTTTACGCAGCACGATGCAACGCAATGCGTAAAAAGACCTTACAAGTCATTATAATCCGTAATTATGTCCCCACTGGATGCAACGAATGCCTCGTTTGTAATGGGTTTTAATGTTTTTGTCTCGTCGCTCCGGCCGGACAGGGCATCACAGTATGGTGAGGGGCATAACATTTCCGTCTCACACTTGAGGTATTCGGCCAATCACAACGCACTGGATAGCTGGCCAATCACAGCACACCTCGCTTTTTCAGACCGATGAGCTTTGTAAAAATCGACGTGTTTCAGAAAGGCGGGGCATAGAGGAGAAACAATAATGTACAGTATGTGGAAAATAATGTGTTTTTTAACCTTAAACAGCATAAACACATTTCATTACACCAAATACACAAAATAATGTTCTTTTTAGCAATGTCATATGACCCCTTTAAAACGTAATACTGTTGATATTACTACAGTTAACTACAGTTAAAATTATAATCAAGTACTTTACATATGCTTTAGTACTGTTAATGCATCAAAATAAGTGTACTTCTTTAAAGAATGACAAAAGATGGTTAAAACATAATTGTAAAAGTGACTTTTATGTCAATAACAATATATTTTCTGCAAGTAAGATTTTTTTCAATATGCTTTCACGATTTAACATACACTACAAGTGCACATTAAGTGCACTTCTTTTTCACAAGGGTATATTAATCAAGTACTTTTCTGCAGGTTTCACGTTTTTTGGCTTTTGACCAATAAGATCTTTCCTTTTTCCACGGTTTATACATGTAGGTCTCCCAGCAGTTTCTGACCTTCTTTGCTTCTAATTGCTTGTTACATAAATCTGTCCTGAAGCTTGAAATAAAAGCCTTTACAGGGCACTCACCTGAGCTCATGAAAGGCCTGCAAAGTGACTTTGACAAACTCCAGAACAGCCACATTTGTTTGGAATTAGTATGAGCACACCTTGTGCACATGTGTGCGTGTTCAGACTGGCTAGTGGATCACAGAACCAGGGATTTCGTGGCTGGTGGCCGATCGCAGGTGAGCCTTCCTGCCATCAACAACAAAGTGTGGTCCGGCGTGTTCACGCTCAGAGGTCACAGAGGTCACAGCCGTGGAAGGTTCTGACAGTCTGACAGATTAAAAGAGGTGATGCTGAACTGATGTTTTCTGGACCACCCGTATCTCCATTCTGTTTGCATTAATGTGAGGGGAGTTGGGTTTAAACACAGCCAGAATAGACAGAGCCATAAAACTAGACGCAATCAGATGTGATGTAAGAGGCCAATGGGGCCAAATCGAACATATTTCCACAGTGATTGCCACCGATTCTAAGAAAGAAAAGTAAATCCAGGTGCAGGTCGTGAACAGATCTGGCAGCTCTAGGAATGGAAGCCCCGCCTTTCAGTGGAAAGAGCCAATCAATGTATACATGCATACAGTATATATATATATATATATATATACACACACACACACACACACCCTCACACATATACTGTATATACATATACACACACACACTCACATATATATATATATATATATAGTAGGTGAAGAAGGCGACAAGATAAAGGTGACCAGTTTAGTAGTGCTACCAAGACTGAAATAAACTGAGTAAACTGATATGATTTTACAGGTTTTAACTTAGTCTGTTTCTGGCAGTGTTGTACCAAAATATGTTTTTTTTTGTGTTTGTTTTGCTTTGTTTTGCATTTGTTGTGCCTTTTTTTTCCAGGAAAATCATTGCAAATATTTATGTAAATGTATTTTCAATTACTTTCTTGGGTTTCGCATCATGTCAAAACTCATGACTTAAAACATCCCTTCAAAACTTTCAGTCACGACCAGACTAAGTTGTTTTATTTTCGTTTAGTTTCAGTTCAGTTCCGTTCCGTTCCGTTCCATTCAGTTCCGTTTCGTTTCGTTATTTTATTTTATTTTTTATGGAAGAAAATAATATTTTTATTCAGCAGAAATGCATTAAATTGATTAAAATTGACACTAAAGATTGCAAAAAATAAATAAAATAAAAAATCGTATTGCACATAAACCTGATAAAAGTATCACAGTTTCCACACAAATATTAGAATGGTTTCTGAAGGATAATGTGACTCTTTCTATTTAAATAGAAAACAGTTATGTTATTTAAAAATTTTTTATAATATTACAGTTTTTACTGTATTTTGATGAATAAATGCAACCTTGGAGAGCACATGAGACTTCTTTTGAAAACGTACAAAAATAAATTATTTCAACCCCAGACTTCTGAATCGTAGTGTCCATATCATATAGTATGACATAAAAGCAAAAAAGTATAAACTAGCCATGATATTACTGGGGTCACATTGTGCAATATGACAAACAACAATGGTAAGCACAGTAAAAACTCGGCTTGAGAGTTACTTCAATTCTGAAGTCTCGTAAAGTCAAGCTTCTCTTGGTCTACAAAACCGCAAATGTTCTCTCTTGTTCACAGTTCACCACCACTTGGGATCAAATCAACGTTTGCATTCCCATAATCATGAGACCACCTCACTGCACAACTTTAGAAGCCAATGTTTTTTTTTCTTCTTAACAGCTCTATGACGTTCTTCATTTCCACAGACGAGATGCAGTTTTGTGGTGGCCTTTGAACTATTGGAGGTATTGAAGGATTTAGAGTACGTCTGTGTGAGAGCCCAGTGTTTCTGCCAAACGGCCCTGAGCAGACTGGCTGTGCTCATATCTGGGGAGAGAAAATTAATGCTTATTAATGGGGCCTATAAAAGCGACTAATTGAGCATTCCGGAACTTGCTGAGTTTGGCATCTGCTGCTGACATTCTGCAGCACAGGGCTTCACACACACACACACCTCGGCTGTCTCTCTCTGTCTCTCTCTCTGACATTAGGTCAGGCCATTAAAAATCAGAGAAGCTCGACAGGTTATTACTGTGACTGACATGTTAATGACACCTGGTCTCGCTACCCAGCGCAAAGCGAGTCCGCATGAATCGCCTTCTTTGAAGAAGCCGCCGCTTAAGTGTTGGGAAATCACAATTACGACATGTATGTGGATTTAAAACACATATGTGTTTTCGTGTCTGAGTCCGTCTTCCTTCCAGATGTCTTCAAAAGAGCCATCTTCATGCGTTTGAGTGTTAATGCGATCATACGCCATTCGGTGAGAAGCGGAGAGGTCATGTGTCTTCCATTATCCGGGTTTTTTCTAATCAGCCTGCAGTGGCTGAGATTAAACAGCACAGAATTCTGACATCAAACTCCGCCGTCGTAAATCCAGCTCACCTTGGAGAGCAGAAGGGAAGTGCACATCTGTAAACCAATCATCGCTCGGCTCCCTGTCAGCTGCACTCCCACCCAGACGCACGCAGACTACATATAGAGAAATAGTTCACTTCACATAATTCATTTACTCAGCTTCATGTCGTTACAAACACATATATGTTTTGTTTTTTTTCTCCATGCAACACAAATGAAGCAGAATGTCCATGCTGTGAATGGTAACCAGAGGTTGTCAAGCTCCAAAAAGTACCAAAAAAGTAATCAATCCCTTGTGAAAAAAAGAAGTGTGCTTAATTATACTCAATGTGCACTTAAGTAGTGTACTTTAAATCGTAAAAGTATATTTAAAAAAAAAACTGTACTTGTAGATAATATAATATTTAACTTAAGTGTAGTTAAAGTGAGATACTTTCATGACTGTTAACACTTTTAAAAAGTGCACTTTGTAATAATATATATATTTTAAAAAATTGGTCATGCTTTAAAGAAGTACTTATTTTGATGTGTTGACTAACATACTAAAGCATACTAAAGTTTGATATTATATTTAAGGTTAATATATTTTAAATTTAATAGATTACAACTTCATCATAATGAATGTGTAATTATATATATATATATGTATATATATATATACACACACATGATGTACAACTTTCAATAGAAATTACATTAAGGTATATTTGAGATCATAAATGCTTGTCAGTACATTTAGAAATATAATTTAACCATATTTCAAGACAATAGAAGTACATGCAGTATGAAACTACTTATAAAGATGAACTGAAGTCCCTCTTAAGTGGTCCAAAAACACTCTAAAGTTCAGCTAATTGCATTTAATATAAATCTAAATTATAATACATTTTTATTTCATTGCAGTTAACGTGCAATTAAGTATCTGAAAACACATTTATTTTGCACTTAAGTATATTCTTTTAAGGTATATTTATCCATATGAGTGTTCTTTTTAAAAATATACTGGTGTACTTCTTTTTCGCAATGGATTTGTGCACTATATTTTGAGATAACAAGAGGATGAGTAAATAATGACAGAATTTTAATTTTTGGGTGAACGATTCATTCTGTGTTGAGCAGACAATCTCAGAAAGAGAGAGAGTGTGTGGATAACAGCATGCATTTTTGTTATTTTTTCTCCTCACCCTGCAGCCTGTTTGATTTCAATAACACTTAATAGAGAAAACACACAGACACACACACACACAGGTCATGTGACCTCAACATCTCTCCAGGTCATTTTCTCTTTCCACCTCAAGCTTAATGAATTCAGTGCATCGATTGGCTTGCTGATTCACTCTGTGATATTCGTATTATTATGCCTGAGTATTTCTAGTTTCCAGTCAAAAACACATTTCATGGCTCCTAGGGGAATCTTTCACGTCTATAAGAGAAAACAGACTGGTCTCTCTCTCCTCTTGCAGTTATCACAGAATGCCAGGAGAAAACAAGGTAAGATCCAAGTGCAGTTTATTTAAAGTAACAAATGATCAAAACAGAACAAAAACGTGGCAAAAGGTAATCCAAAACATAGGGAACAGATAACACGATGTAACTTTAGACAACTCAGAATTCAGAAGACAAATACAATACAGCAGCAACGACAGACAGAGTGAGCATGGTATATATAGATGAGATGATGAGTAATTAACTAACCAGTGATAATGATCAGAATGATTAACAGGTGCTCATGATCAGAACAGAATAGACAGGCAAGGGACTATGGGAAATGGAGTTCAAAACATATAACATAGAAACAGGAGAGCGCCTTCAAGTGGCCAGTCCAGGGCACCACAACCAGACACTGTGACATTACCCCCCCTCTACAGAGCGGATACCAGACGCTCCACCAGAAAATATAAAAGTTCAGGAGGGAGGTGGAACTGAGGCGGACCAGGGGGAGGGATGGCGGGCCAGGACCATGCCAAGGAAGGGGGTCAGGGAACAGGGGTAGCCCAGGGTATAAGAGCAGAACCGGCAGGGTGGAAAGCCAAGGCGGGGCCTGCAGGACGAACCAGCAGGGCCCCAACCATACAGGAACCCCAGCAGATAGCCAGGACGGAGCTGGAGGAATGAGCCAGCGAGGCTCCTGCCAGGCCAGAACCCAGGCGGGCAACCAGAGTGGAGCCGGAATCCTGTCAGGCAACACTGGTGGGACAGAAACCCTCTCAGCAACTCAGGAGAAACTGAAAACAAGAGCAGAGAGAGTTTAGTACCAGCCTCAACGGCTGCAACAGAACAAGCCAATTGCTCCGCAACGGTCCCCGTTAGCTCCCGGACTGGAGCGGGCTCTGAAGTGGACCTTGTGAGCTCCCGGACTGGAGCGGGCTCTAGAGTGGGCTCTGGAGTGGGCTCTGTGAGCTCCCGGACTGGAGCGGGCTCTAGAGCGGGCTCTGGACTGGGCTCTGTGAGCTCCCGGACTGGAGCGGGCTCTGGACTGGGCTCTGTGAGCTCCCGGACTGGAGCGGTCTCTGTGATAATGAGCAGAATGTTTAACAGGTGCTCATGATCAGAACAGAATAGACAGGCAAGGGACTATGGGAAATGGAGTTCAAAACATATAACATAGAAACAGGACAGCGCCTTCAAGTGGCCAGTCCAGGGAACCACGACCAGACACTGTGACAGCGGTCTCTCAGTGTTACTCAGAGTTGTGAAGACTCCTTTATGAGCTTGTGGATTGTCTTATGAAGCGTAGGTGTCACTGGGATGAATTTCAGCAAGATTGCAATGATTTATGATGCATCACATTAGACAAACACAAATTAATGTTGTGTGTGATGATTTGTATATGGGGCCAAAAACCATTGTGAAAAAGAAGCATACTTTTTATTTAAAAAAAAGAGTACTTATTGTGAAATAATATACTTAACTGTAAACAGAATGTTATTTTTTCAGACACTTTTTACAAACTGAAAACGTAAATGTATCATAATTCAAATTTATATTAAATGCTATTAATCGAACGTTAGAGTGCTTTTGATCCACTTAATTAAGTGCATCTTTATATGTCATTTTGTTACTTCCGTTGTCTTTGAAATAAGTGCTGCTGCTGACAAGAATTCATGGTAAACTAAAATGTTCTTCAATGTCATTTCTATTGAAACTTGTATTTCAATATAGGCGTGATAATGAAGTTGCAATGTAGTAAAATACTGTGTAACTTTAAATGTATTAAAACACTACAGTTAACAATAATCAAGTACTTTACATATGCTTTAGTATGTTAGTCAATGCATCAAAATAATTAAGTACACTTCTTTTTTCACAAGCTGTTTGCATCAGTTCTAAGTGTCTATTAAATGATTATGAACCTTCTAAGACAACATTGTAAGCAACTTGGCATCGCGTTAAATCAATAAAAATCGAATGTAGTTCTTAATTTGTTTGAGAACTTAGAAAGACGTTCCATCAATAGGTGCAGCGTCGTGGCCACATAACCACTTCGGGAGTGCATTATTTCTCAAATAATTTTTACGACCTGGAGTCACAACCACACATCAAGGCATTGTTAAGATTATCTATTTCAAGACATTTGTCATGTTTCCGTCCTGAAATCTCGTGTGTTTTGAACTATAGTTCTTAATTTTTTACGCACCTCAGAAACCTTCCGTTGCAAATTTCAAAATGTCATTTTAGAGCTAATAACAGAGGCTTGAGCCATTGATATGCAGGCTAAAGCAGTTATTAATGCAGTCTAACGCTCTTAGAGAGAGAGAGAGATTAAGCGCGTGTGAATACTTGCGTCTGTGCGTCCCTCAGCAGTGTTCAGTCGCAGCGTCTACTAATAGCGTATCTTTAAGTTAAACTGCTTCAAGAACCTCGCTACTGAGAAAAGTCATGTAGCTTTTCAGCTGCACAACTATTTTATTGATACATTCGCTGGGCAGGGCTGACAACAAGTTTCTGGTTGTGTCTCCGCGTGTGTGTCTGTGAGAGAGAAAGAAAGCGTGATTTCCGTAGCCTACATAAAAAAAAGGTGGAAGACATGGAAATACTTTATAATTTTTTACCCTATTGTTTGTTATATTTATTTGCTCAATGTCTTCTGGGGTTTTGGTTCTTTTACCGTTGTATATAGCCCATAGTATAACAAAAATATTATATATCTCTTCATTGTGTTTGGGGCCCCCTGGACGAGCGAGCATAGGCATGTACCTAGAATTCCTATGCGTAAATCCGGCCCTGGCTCTGTGTGTGTGTTATGGCAGCTTGAAAACATTTTTACTGGGTTTGGGTTGCTTACTATAGTAAGTTATCATGGAGCATTTGACAGATGTAGGGATGCATACGATTTATTTTGTGGGTCAGTTTGAAATCAAGTGAGAATACAGCAAATTAGACTTCTGAAATCATCTCAAATTTTTGGTTGCATGATGGATGGTAATACTCACAAACCCTTACTTTTTTTTGTGCAATGAGGAAAGTTTCATTATTATTAGACAATAATAACCAACAAAGTCAAAATGCTAAAATAATTAGGAAATTCCCTCCAACTGTCAATAAGTAACAAGTAATACAAGTAGTAAAAACCAACACTCACAGCTACAGCTGTGAGTTCATTTCCTCTCATACACACAGTCAGTTCACATCGTGTTTGTTTTCGTTGCAGAACAATTGTATTGTTAAACTATATTGTTGTTATTGTGTATACTGTTCATTAAGGAGAAAGACAGCGAGAAGAAGAGAGGAATGGATTATTGTGTTGCTCTCAGTGTTTCTCCTGACTGTGGCAGACACAGATCAGTGCTGTTATAGATCAGCTCAGAAAATCAATCTGTAGAAGAATACTAACGACCTTTAGATCTCTGAATCCCTTCAAACAGGAGCCAATCATGTCCACTAAGACCACACAGCCTGAGAGAAGAGCCAGCTGGGCCACTGCAGGACACACACACTCACACACACACACACACACACACACACACACACACACACTCACACATTGGGTTTCCATGTTTTATGGGGACTCTCCATAGACATTATGGTTTTTATACTGTACAAATGATATTTTTTATCGCCCTACACCAACTCTACACCTAAACCTACTCCTCATACAAACCGTTCTACATTTTTAGATTTTCAAAAAACTACATTTTGTATGATTTATAAGCTTGTTTCCTTATGGGGACCAAAAAAATCCCTAAATGGGGACACTTTGTCCCTATAATAAACAAATGTGGAGTAGGATTTCACTCAGAAAAGGCAAGTTAATTTACATAAATTTGACAAGTTAAATCATAAACATAATTTTTAGTAGCTTTAAAAATAAATTAAGTTAAGTTTACTTGGGAATTCCCAGTAAATTTTATTGACTTTTTGTACTGTAAAAGAGTGTGCTGTTAAATAACAGTAATTTACTGCATTGCATACAACAATAAGGAAGATTTGCTTAATTTTTCTTTCTTTTGCAAGTTTTTGCACATAATTTAAAGTAAAACTTATGAATTAACTTAATTTAAATCTGTAAACAAGTAGACAGAATGTTATCCTTTTAGGTTAAAATGCCCACTCAATATAATAATTATCCAAATGAACACAGAGACTTCAATACTTGGTACACCATACACAATGACAGTAACAATCAGTGAATAGTGTTTGAGTATGAATTGGTCATTTTGAGTAGAAAATGAACTCCAGATGTCACAAAACAGTAAGTTACTAAACCTAACGACAAAATCAACCATACAACAGTGTAAATACAACTCCAAAACAGTGAAAAATTTAACCTTTTTAATTATTCATGCCCCAGTGCATGATGGGAAATACGGGATCATAACTTTGATATTTACTTAAAGAATCCTTGTAAACATAACAAACAATTCCAAGTAAAATAGACTTATAAGTTCAAACTTTAATTTCTGTCAGATTTTAATTTTAATGTCAGATTTAGGTCATGTCTGGAGAGAATTTTATACACACTATAATGTACAACATTTAATATTGTTCAAAAGGTTGCCAGTAAGTTATTTTTATTTTATTTTTTGGGTGTTTTTTTAACTTTTATTCAGCAAGCATGCATTAAATTGATTAAAAGTGACAGTGATGATATTACAGAATATTTTTATTTCAAATAAATGCTGTTCTACTGAACTTTCTATTCATCAAAGAATCCTGAAAAAAATGTCATGGTCTCCACAAAAATATGAAGCAGAACAACTGTTTTCAACATTAATAATAACCAGAAATGTTTCTTGAGCAGCAAATCAGCGTTTTGATCAAATTATGGTGAGCATGCGAGACTTCTGTCAAAAAAGGAAGAAGAAAAAAAACATCTTACCAACCCCAAACTTATATATTATATATAAATATATTTAATTCTAAAAGTATTCAATTAAATTCAATTCAATTAAAAACATACATTTAAGAGGTATGTCCTGTGATTGTAAATATAATGAAGATCATATATCATATGTACAGTGGCATATAGCATCAGTCAAGTGGTTGATCGTGTGTTGGTTCCAGTGTTAAAAATCCCTCCTGTGAAATATTTTCCTGAATGTGTGTGAAGCAGGAGCATGTAGGCCTGTCTGCATGTGCAGGGCCTGTCTTTATGTATTGATGTAGCACACACATTAGTGCGTGCGTGTGTGTGTGTGAGAGTGAGTGTGAGTGCGTGTGTGTGTGTGTCTGTGAGTGTGTATGTGAGTGCGTGTGTGAGTGTGTATGTGAGTGCGTGTGTGAGTGAGTGTGTGTGTGTATGTGAGTGCGTGTGTGTGCGTGTGTGTGTGTGTGTGAGTGAGTGTGAGTGCGTGTGTGTTTGTGTGTGTGAGTGTGTATGTGAGTGCGTGTGTGAGTGTGTATGTGAGTGCGTGTGTGAGTGAGTGTGTGTGTGTATGTGAGTGCGTGTGTGTGCGTGTGTGTGTGTGTG
>NW_015505469.1:394224-394711 GCF_001515645.1 Sinocyclocheilus grahami | reverse complement strand
AATAATACAAATACACATGAAATACAATTTCTATGTTAAAAAAAAACGGTATAGCATAAAATAAACAAAGTACGTTTGTAAATAAAAAGTACGTTATTTTCACCATTATCCCTTTTTTTAAATGTTTATATGTATGCATGTATATTCATTTTTGACATTTTTATGTATATATATATATATATATATATATATAAACACACACACACTTTTACATTTTTCAATTGTTTTAATGAAAATTTTATTTCAAATTTAAATTTGCACACGAACACAATGCAAAAGGCACACACACATGAAATCCATTTTTTTTTCAGGTTCAGAACATAGTTTTGTATAATATCAATATTAAAAGTATGTGACATTACAATCATGTAAAATGTAATTCTGTGTAGTTTTTGTTTCTGTTTACTTATCACCGAAATAAACGCCATTATTTTGCATTTGTTTTTTATCCAATTTAATAAAAAATATCTTAACCCTTGGCAGTTTG
>NW_015505469.1:389024-394214 GCF_001515645.1 Sinocyclocheilus grahami | reverse complement strand
TATGGGGACTCTCCATAGACATTATGGTTTTTATACTGTACAAATTATATTTTTTATCGCCCTACACCAACTCTACACCTAAACCTACTCCTCATACAAACCGTTCTACATTTTTAGATTTTCAAAAAACTACATTTTGTATGATTTATAAGCTTGTTTCCTTATGGGGACCAAAAAATCCCTAAATGGGGACACTTTGTCCCTATAATAAACAAATGTGGAGTAGGATTTCACTCAGAAAAGGCTAGTTAATTTACATAAATTTGACAAGTTAAATCATAAACATAATTTTTAGTAGCTTTAAAAATAAATTAAGTTAAGTTTACTTGGGAATTCCCAGTAAATTTTATTGACTTTTTGTACTGTAAAAGAGTGTGCTGTTAAATAACAGTAATTTACTGCATTGCATACAACAATAAGGAAGATTTACTTAATTTTTCTTTCTTTTGCAAGTTTTTGCACATAATTTAAAGTAAAAATTATGAATTAACTTAATTAAAATCTGTAAACAAGTAGACAGAATGTTATCCTTTTTTATAAGTTCAAACTTTAATTTCTACAAGCTTAAATTGAGTACTAACATAGAATTTACTTTAAAATGTTTCATTCTTGCCTGAACTAAATTATTTAATGTAGAAATCGCATTTGTTTTTATGTAGTACGGTATTTACTAAACCACAAAATCATCTTTATCAGTGATCACACACTTTCACACAGCCTTATGTTGTTTTACATTATAATGACTAACCATAATAACCTAAAGCCCTTCCACTAAAAGAAAACAATTCATTCTTTTTCTTCAATAATTATTCACATTTAAAATAAATTAATTTTAATATGATTTTTTTTTCCAATTAGGGACATCCTCCTAAGGGGGGGTATTTCAGATTTAGGTAATGTCTGGAGAGAATTTTATACACATAAACATAATCAATACATACTATAATGTCCAACATTTGATATTGTTCAAAAGGTTGCCAGTAAGTTATTTTTATTTTATTTGTTTGGTGTTTTTTTTTTACTTTTATTCAGCAAGCATGCATTAAATTGATTAAAAGTGACAGTGAAGATGTTACAAAATATTTTTATTTCAAATAAATGCTGTTTCTATTCATCAAAGAATCCTGAAAAAAATGTCATGGTCTCCACAAAAATATGAAGCAGAACAACTGTTTTCAGCATTAATAATAACCAGAATATCAGCGTTTTGATCAAATTATGGTGAGCATGCGAGACTTCTGTCAAAACTAAAGAACTGGAAATATAGACTAGAGAAAGTGATCAAGAGGGTAAATAGAGGATAAACGTGAACGAACTGACATTGAAAGAGAGAGTCTGACAATTAAACATCCAGATATTGTTCCCTGGTGAATAATCTGTCTTATAGGCTTCCTCATTTGTATATTGGTGTTAAAAACACTTTTCTGCTCATTTTGGCTGGATTCCTTGTTTAAAATGTTTATATGGAAAAAAAAACTAAAATTTGAAAAGACTAAAAGGTTATGAAACAATGAAAATAATACAAATACACATGAAATACAATTTCTATGTTAAAAAAAACGGTATAGCATAAAATAAACATAAAAAGTACGTTATTTTCACCATTATCCCTTTTTTAAAATGTTTATATGTATGCATGTATATTCATTTTTGACATTTTTATGTATATATATATATATACATAAACACACACACTTTTACATTTTTTAATTGTTTTAAATAAAATTTTATGTCATATTTAGAATTTAAATTTGAACACAAACACAATGCAAAAGGCATACACACATGAAATCCATTTTTTTTCAGGTTCAGAACATAGTTTTGTATAATATCAATATTAAAAGTATGTGACATTACAATCATGTAAAATGTAATTCTATGTAGTTTTTGTTTCTGTTTAGTTATCACCGAAATAAACGCCGTTATTTTGCATTTGTTTTTATCCAATTTAATAAAAAATATCTTAACCCTTGGCAGTTTGATAAAACATCGAGTCAGCCGTCTTAGAAAAGAAGGAGAGAATCTGTCACTGCATATACAAAAACTAAAAGACACATCTTATTTACCCAATAATGGTACATATTAGTACCTAAAGTATACATATTAGTACATTTTGAAAGGGCACTGCCCAAGTGACAGCTTTAAACCTTTTTTTTGAGAGACAGATTAAATCACTTTTTATGGTTCACAGGAAATCTAGAGTCAGGTTGAGTGCACTGCATTATAGGATACTGTTGTTTAGTGCACATTTTGGTAAACGTAGTCTGTAGTCATCCCGGTACTCTACACATACAGAAAACGAACATACTTAGCATAGTACACAGACTGTGTGCTACAGAAATAGTGTGAGTATTTGGTGGTCCAGTGCGGGGGGCTCACTGACCCCCTCTGCTGGAAAGGGGACACTGGGAATGGGAACCTTTTCTGGACAAGCGTCCCATTTACAGAACAAATTAAAATAGTGCCATAAAACAGATTTGAATGCTCTGTCACTTGCTAGCACGCTTTGAACATCAGATAACAAACAGCCCATTCAGTTACTAAGATAATGACCATCTTAATGTAGATTGTGTTGTGCTTTTAACCCTATAACATATACAAAAACACGCTTTATAAACCCTATAACGCACTTTACAATAAGCTTCCATTAGTTCATGCTGGTTAGCTGTATTAGTTAGCCTGAATTAACAATGAAAAATACGTCTAAAGCATTTATTCATCTAAGTTAATATCAATGTCAGCATTTACTATTAAAATGATCATCTGAATGAATGAATGAATGAAATAATAATAATCTGGATTTGAGATGGTTATCATTATTAACTATTGTTAATTGTTATTGTAATTAAAAATACCATAACAAATGTGTTGCTTATTGTTAATTAATGTTATTAATGCATTAACATTAACTAATGGGATCTTATTGTCATATTGTATTAATTTTATGTCATTATTAGGACGTTTTCTAACTTTTTTATGTCATAATTATGATTTACCAAAGCATAATTTTGTATGTGGCAGAAATGGACTTCTTTGATAAATACGATTATTGGATATTTAAGAGTTTTGTAATTAAATGCAAAGCTGCTGTTTAACGTATGTGACCCTGGACCACAAAACCAGTCTTTTAAGTCATAGTTATAAACAAAATTAATGATTAATTATTAATATATAACAATTGAGATTCACCAAAGAATGATTTTTTCCCCCTAATGTGGCAGAAATGGACTCTGGTAAAAAAAAAGAAGCAGCTCTGGATTGTACAGTAATGTTTTATTATGCAAGTTCTGTGGCTATATTTTTTGTAATGCAATTCAAATTTATATGCAGCTCAAATATTTGTTGATGCTTCTAACTTCAAAAACAATTCTCAAATAAAAACAGATATGATAACATCCATGATTTGGTTTTATATAGAGAGATTTTTTTTTTTGTCCCCGTGCTATGTATTTAAATTTTAACAATAAATAAATAAACAAATAAAATAAAATAAAATAAGTATTTCACATGAACATTTGAAAAACTTTAAGGTTGCTTTCAATCTTTGTACAAAAATACATTTGTGACCCTGGAGCACAAAACTAGTCTTAAGGGACAATTTTTCGAAATAGAGATTTATACATCTTCAGAAAGCTGAATAAATAAGCTTTCCATTGATGTATGGTTTGTTAGATATGACAATATTTGGCTGAGATACAACTATATATGACCCTGGAGCACAAAAGCAGTGTTGAGTCGCTGGGGGATATTTGTAGCAATAGCCAACAATACATTGTATGGGTCAAATTTATAGATTTTTCTTTTTATGCTAAAAATCATTAGGATATTAAGTAAAGATCATGTTCCATGAATATATTTTGTGAATGTCCTACTATAAATATATCAAAACTTAATTTTTGATCACTAATATGCATTGCTAAGAACTTCATTTGGACAACTTTAAAGATGATTTTCTCAATATTTAGATTTTTTTGCACCCTCAGATTCCAGATTTTCAAATAGTTGTATCTCGGCCAAATATTGTCCGATCCTAACAAACCATACATCAATGGAAAGCTTATTTATTCAGCTTTTAGATGATATATTAATCTCAATTTCCAAAAGCTGGACCCCTATGTTTTGTGGTCCAGGGTCACAAATCTGGAATCTGAGGGTGCAAAAAAAATCAATATATTGAGAAAGTTGTCCAGATGAAGTTCTTAGCAATGCATATTACTACTCAAAAAATAAGTTTTGATATATTTATAGTAGGATATTTACAAAATATCTTCATGGAACATGATCTCTACTTAACTTTCGGTGACAGCACCTTGCCTTTTTGATAGAGCTCGGCCACTTCTGCTCAGGTTGTTAAATCTTTACCGAAGACATATCTTTTTAAAAACTGGAAAACCGCTGTATGCAGTTTTATTGTGTGAATATTTAGTGTTGTGCATTTGTGTTTCCTTTCATTTTTGAATTCCTTTTATTTCTAGTGTAATTCTATTTCTCTGTGCAGCACTTTGGTCGGCTCTGTCGTTATTAAACGGGCTATATAAATAAATTAAACTGAAACTGGAACTAAAAGATGAAAATCGATCATTTTGACCCAGACAATGCATTGTAGGCTATTGCTACAAATACACCCGTGCTACTGATGACTGGTTCTGTGCTCCAGGGTCACATGTGTGGCAATACATTATTAGCATATTCTATTGGCGTATTTATGATCAAGTCAAAACTATTTAGGGTTTCTGTGGCATTGTGGATTGTCTCTGAGCTCTTTCCAATAAAGCTCGAAAGCAGCGACCTTGCGTTGACGTCACGCCAACATCCGGGTCTTCGCGCAGTGTCGCTTGTGCGCAGGCGCACTTCAACCGGCGCTTCGACCTCTGCCTTCGGTGAGTTGCATGGAAATAATTGCGTTCACATAAATCTACATTCATCTGCAGTCTGTGTGATCTCAGAGCCGCGGGTCTGATCGGGATAGTGTTAGCACACGCATTCGTTGCGTACGACAGACCTATTTCTCCAGCTCTGCGTATAATTCCTCTCTGACTTCATATTTTGTCTTACAGAAGTCCCAGGCCGCTCAAAATCACTCACCTGTCAAAATGTTCACCTGCGCGAAGTTCGTCTCCACACCTGCCCTGGTGAGTGAAGTCTCCTTCAGAAAAACACTGCTTGTGTGTGTGTGTGTGTGTGTGTGTG
>NW_015505469.1:366079-388994 GCF_001515645.1 Sinocyclocheilus grahami | reverse complement strand
TGTGTGTGTGTGTGTGTGTGTGTGTGTGTGTGTGTGTGTGTCTGTCTGTCTGTCTGTCTGTCTGTCTCTGTGTGTGTGTGTCTGTCTGTCTCTGTGTGTGTGTCTGTGTCTGTCTCTCTGTGTTACTCAGGGTTAATCACATTAGATCTGGGTGGAGGGAGCGTAAGCTTTAAAATTTATTACTGTGTGTGTGTCTGTCTGTCTGTGTCTGTGTGTGTCTCTGTCTGTCTGTGTGTGTGTCTGTCTGTCTGTCTCTGTGTGTGTGTCTGTGTCTGTCTCTCTCTCTGTCTGTCTGTCTGTGTTACTCAGGGTTAATCACATTAGATCTGGGTGGAGGGAGCGTAAGCTTTAAAATTTATTACTGTGTGTGTGTCTGTCTGTCTGTGTCTGTGTGTGTCTCTGTCTGTCTGTGTGTGTGTCTGTCTGTCTGTCTCTGTGTGTGTGTCTGTGTCTGTCTCTCTCTCTGTCTGTCTGTCTGTGTTACTCAGGGTTAATCACATTAGATCTGGGTGGAGGGAGCGTAAGCTTTCAAATTGATTACTGTGTGTGTGTGTGTCTGTCTGTCTGTGTCTGTGTGTGTGTGTGTGTCTGTCTCTGTGTGTGTGTGTCTGTGTGTCTGTGTCTGTCTCTCTGTCTGCTGTCTGTCTGTGTCTGTGTGTGTCTCTGTCTGTCTGTGTGTGTGTGTGTCTGTCTGTCTGTCTGTCTGTCTGTGTGTGTGTGAGAGAGAGCGAGAGAGAGAGAGAGAAAGCGGCCTGCGGGCTTAACCTGACCTCAGTAATTCATTCATTTCGAGACGCGTTGATGCAAAATGTCACGCACTGTTATTAGGCCCTTTCGCACTGCTTTAGTTCCAGAACTAAATGTACGGTACTAAAGTACTGGGACGATTTTGCGCGAACTATTTCCCGGTACCATTTAAAGGGTTGCATTCGCACAGACAGTGTGTACTAGGAAGTGACGTAAGCCGGTCGACAGCGTCGTCATTTGTGCGCGGCGTTCAACAACAGAAACAAAGAAGAACAACATTAACAACAGGAGGATGGAGGATGCTGTGATCGGAGCTGTGTGTTTGTTGTGTCTCGCGGGTTTCACAATAATAGACATGGAAAGGAAAGTCGACGTATACGTACAACGATTGAAAGAACGGAAAGGAGGACTAAGAATCTCCAACGACAACTGGCAGTGCTACATTTGTTCTGGTTAGACCCTGCTCCGGAGTAGGAGCTAATTTGGTTCTCGAAAAAGGCAGTCCGGTACTAAAATCGCTCCCAGTTCCGGTCGTGCGAACATGCCGAAAAGTGTAGTGTAGTTCCATAATTAGTTCTGGTACTATGAAAAGGTTCCTGCGGTGCGAAAGGCCCTATAGTTTACCTTTTGACCTTTTGCTTCAGTTTCAAAGTTTTGAGCTCGCAAAACGCTTAACAGGTTAAGACCAAACGCTGGGCTGGTTAATAACACGTTAATCTTGTCAGCCTCCTGTGTTAGTGGATGGTTGTGCCACCCAGTCTGGTATTTCTTGTTGTATATGCATTGAATAAGATGTGCATAAAACTACATCTTGTCCTGTTGTATCTCTGCCACCTCAAATAGATTCATTTTAGTTATTAGGTAACTTTGAGTAACTTATTTCAGGGGCAGCCCTCTGGAGTTGTCTTTATCAAGAGCACAGGGGAGCTTAGCAGCCCATTGTAATAGACAGGTTGTTGGTATTGGCCTTGTTGGTTAACACTTAACACAATTATGGTGATGAGTTTTAGTTGATCTGTCCTATATGAAGACCACTTAATACCCCTAATATATATGTGTCTTCATAATGCAGTGTTGTACATTTGTCCTGTAGCGAACCTTGAGCCGTAACTTATGTACATGCTTCAGAAACGGGCTTTTTCCAGAATACATGGCTTCCAGAATACGGTTAACTACTGTTCACCACTGTTTGAATTCACAAAATTGTTTAGGTTATTCTTCTGTAATGCATTAACACAGTGTATTTGTGTGTGTGTGTGTGTGTGTGTTTTAGGTGCGTGTGGGATCCAGGTCCCTGTACAGGTCAGTTTCTGCTGCTGTGCTTTCCAGACCAGAGGTCAAATCAGAGGTGATTGTCAAACCTGCCTTTTGATTTTCAATATCTCTCTCTTCATTTACAGTAGCTCTTAACGGTCATGCTTTGTAGACGATGTACAAGGCATCAGCGTAAGAATAACACAAAAGATAAAGTGTAACTTGATCTACTTCTTTGAAATAGAGCTCTTCTGATCCACTGCAAGCATGCTACTTGGATGGTTCGCGCAAAAATGAAAACTGTCATAATTTTTCCACCCTCATGTTCTAGAGGTCGACCGATGTATCGGTTTCGCCGATTAATCGGCACAGATAGTTGATTGCTGGAACTATCGGTTATCGACAAAAATCCATTTTCCGACTTGCGTCCATCGCTGGAGCGGCTGAGAAGGGTCTGCTGTCACTACACAGTGCGAGAGCGCCCTCTAGTGGTTGAAATCACTGACAGCACGTGCTATTTGTTTAGACCCGTGATGCTGCACGCTGAACAGAGCGGGAAACTTCAGATGCAGATTTAAATGCAGCCGACAGAAAATCCTGCCGCACCACAGAGCGCCATTCACATAGTTTTCCATTAAATTACATTTTAGTTGTTGTTGTTAATCGCTGTTAATGTACATAATTAATTGTATAGCATTAAGATTAATTAAAGCTGTGTAAGTATTGTTCCTTGTTAGAGGGTGTTAATTTCAACATTTACTATTATTACTACTAGTATGATTCAGTACTGTTTTTTTTAAATAAAGCACTATTTTAGTTTTTGTTCAGTATCAATTTTAAAACTATCGGTTAATTAATCGGTATCGGCCAGTGTGGTCCAACCTAGCTATCGGTATCGGCAAAATCCACTGTCGGTCGACCTCTATTCTAAATAATTTGGTTAAGCCTAAATTAAATCTGTTCATCATATAAAGCGATTGTATCTCTTTATATGACTTGGATTAAAAAGCTCTATTCATAGCTTTTTAGGTCTGAGCAACAATTAATCGCATCCAAAATAGAAGACATACACATAGAGCAGGGATCCTCAAATCTGGCCCACGAGATTTACTTTCCTGCAGAGTTTAGCTCTAACCCTAATCAAACACACATGAGCATGCTAATCAACGTCTTCAGGATCATTAGAAAATCACAGGTAGCTGAGTTTGATCAGGGTTGGAGCTAAACTCTGCAGCGCATTGGCCCTCCAGGGCAAGATTTGAGGAACCCTGACATGGAGTATATATTTTGAAAATGTTTATGTAAATTGAATTTAAAATTTATATTATATAAATATATTTAATATATAAACATTACATAAATATACACATGCATGTGTGTGTGTCTTTATATATATACATAATAAAAATACACCGTACACACATATTTACAAAAACCTTTATTTTGAATGCAATTGATCGTTGCCTAGCACTAATATTTATTAATTTCACAACACCTTTACGAGCTCTTTCGATAATATTCTTAGTTTTGGTTACCTGAACTCTCAATGGAAGGACAGAAACCTCCCAGGTCTTATTAATGTGTTTCAAACATTAACAAAATAGTGTAATGACATGATGACACTTTTCATTTTTGTGTGACTGTCACTTTAAGGCATTTGAAATAATTGTAATAACTTCTCTGCTCCTTGTGAACTTGGTATTCAGCCCCGGTCAGAAAAGTGATTTCTTGTCATTGAAGTAGACAACATGTTTGAGCTCTCTGGCTATTGCTGTTATGGGACAGTAAGAGGCAGGCCGAATACTCGGGTCGTGTAGAGGTCAAGTAATTCCTGTCTTCCTCTTGCAGGTCCTGCCTCAGTCGGCCCTCAGGAGCTTCCAGACCAGTGCTGTGAGCCGTGACATTGACACCGCTGCCAAATTCATCGGAGCGGGAGCTGCCACCGTGGGAGTGGCTGGATCCGGTGCTGGAATCGGAACAGTGTTCGGGAGCCTTATCATCGGATATGCCAGGTAAGAGACATTGAAATTTTAGATTGTATTAATTTCACTTTATAATATATAATTTCATGATGTTACATTATTATACACTACATTTAGGGGTAGTACGTTTTTCAACAAGGCTGCATTTATTTGATCAAAAATACAGTAAAAGCAGTAATACTTTGAAACATTATTATAATTTAAGATATTTTCTATTTGAATATATTTAAAAAAAAAATAGCATCTTCCTGTGATCAAAGCTGTATTTTCAGCATCATTACTCCAGTCTTCAGTGTCGCACGATCTTCAGAAATCATTTTAATATGCTGATTTGCTGCTCAAGAAACATTTCTCATTATCAATGCTGAAAATATGAATAGTAATATAATGCTGCTTAATATTTTTGTGGAAACTGATTTTCCAGGATTCTTTTATGAATAGAAAGTTCAAAAGAACAGCATTTATTTGAAACAGAAGTTTTCTGTTGGAGTATGAAATAATGTGCTGTTACGTTCAATCAAATTAATAATAATAATACAAAAAAAAAACACATTTATTTATTTATCCCAAAAAAGTACTATCCCCCGAATTTGAGCTGTATTGTTTCCAACAAAGTAAACATGCATTTCAAAGTAATTGAAGTATTAAGGATCTTCCGTTGTCCAGATGTTTGCAAATGTCTCTCCATGTTAGCAAGATTTAGTAAGATGGTTGTGTGTTATTTTGCAGGAACCCATCTCTAAAGCAGCAGCTCTTCTCGTACGCCATCCTGGGCTTTGCTCTGTCTGAAGCCATGGGGCTCTTCTGTTTGATGGTTGCTTTCTTGATCCTGTTCGCCATGTGAAAATCTGCTAGTTACGTGAACGCATTTAGTACAGTTGTAACTACATATTTTTGCTGTTGCTACCCAAACGGCTGCTGCCGGTCTCTGCGAGAGAAAATGTATGAATATAAAGTCCACTAAATCATGTAACAATTCAAGATTGTTCAACTATTTAAACCCTCGATCCTGTTCATGCCCACTGAATGAGAAAAGCAGCCGCTCCATCGGTGCTGCTGGCATATCAAGCTGAAACTCGCCATGGAAATAAAGAACCTGATAGCACTTTCTGTACATCAGAATAGGGATGTTGTGAGTGTCTGTAGACTGTAAGCGCCCATTCAGATGTTTTCAGGGGTTAAACTGCTGGTCAATAGTATGACTGTAAATTTATAGCAGTTGGTTGAAACCTCAATTGCTTTTGTAAATTGCATTAAATAAATTTAGATCACAGTTAACCGTATTTTTGTGTTGTCTGTATTTATTTTTATTCACATAATATTACTTGCACCGTTTTCATGGTATACCAACACGTAGTAAAATACGCTAAACCTGTGAAGATAGCTACAGTGACAAATATTTAGCTTGTGCACAAATATTTTGCATTACATTAAAAAGTAATGTGTTAAATCTGATATAAAAACGAGTTGTCAAACCCAGAGCTCATCACTCGCGAGATTTGAAGTGCGAAGGGCTCAGCAGAGCATTTATTCATCGCGAGATTAGAGTTTAAAGGGCTTGGTTCTGGGTTGAGCGGAGTACCTAATTCTCGCGAGAACCTCGGCACTGAAGAGTTTAGCGGAGTTTCCAACTCTCGCGAGAGGTGGTATAAGTGGGCTTTGGCTCTTCAGGGTTCAGCCTGCGGGTGAGTAAGCGCGTCAGCGCACAGTAATTATAAACAAACGCGCCTATTTACACACGCTTTCGGGTGACTAGCAGAATCGTCTGAATATGTAACGCCCTAAAATGCATTTGTATGACACATTCAAAGCTTGTCGGTGTTTCTTTGTTATTAATATGGCGACGCATGCTAACAGCTAGCTGAGGTCCCATTGAAATAAATGAGAGATGAGGCTAAGCATTGATTAGCCTGCTGAGACTGATGTAAACAACCTGTCTAGTGATGATACAGTCCTGGTGTCGCTGGAAATACACAGGTTTGTGGTTAAAGACACAAGCGCTTTGAGTCTGGCTCTGTGGAAAATAGAGATACAGTGTTGTTTAGAGGCATTTAAAGCAGGAAGTGACAATAGGTTGTGCTGTTATCAATGAGCATCAGCCTGATCATTACAGCATCATTACTGAGTGGTTTAATAAACACACAGAGGCCAATGCTAAGCGTTTAAATGTATATTATACAGATAGTGATGCATAATCCCTGTTATTCTGCTTTTAAGATGATAAAATCCGAATTTGTGTCCTGGCAAACCTGCTTTGACAGCTTGGTCTGACACAACATCGTCCATTAAGCTCTTAGTAACAGTAGCAGAGAATAATACTTACTATTGCACATTATTATGGATAGTGAATAATGCTGATTGATATATAAACCACGTGCTTTTGTTCTTAGGTGTGGCTTTAAATTATGTTGTTGATGAATGACTAATTGCAAGTTTGACTTTTTTCCGTGTTATCAGGTGGCAGACTGAAGCTGTGAATATGAGTGATGGTAAACCGTTTCTCTGCACTGCTCCTGGCTGCGGACAGGCACGTGATCACTGTTACACACTTAAAGCACTAACAGATATTTAAATATACACTCCAATTAAGTTACATGCTTTTTTGTTGTTGTTGTTGTCCATTTTCGGTTTCATAATGCTATGTGTGGTTCATGCATCTCCATAATGACTGTCTGTCTGCAACAGCGATTCACAAATGAAGACCACCTGGCGGTGCATAAACACAAGCATGAGATGACCCTGAGATTTGGTCCAGCACGCAATGACAGTGTCATCATCGCTGGTGAGTCTGAGAAGTCAGCGGTTCGCAATAAAAGCAGATGAACATGAACTATTATTATTCATGGCTTTATGGGCTACTGTTGCAGACCAGACACCGACACCGACCCGCTTCCTGAAGAACTGCGAGGAGGTCGGGCTGTTTAACGAGCTCACCAGCCCGTTCGAGCATGACTTTAAAAAGGCCACAGAGGATGACATTAAAAAGGTAAAGATGTCAATTTATAATTTTGCATTTTGCGAATAAACTGTCATTCAAAGATTTGGGGGTTGATCAGATTGTTTTATGTCTTTGGAAGGAGTCTTTTTATGCTCACCAAAGCAAAAAGAGTAATATAGTGAAATATTATTACAATTTAAAAGAACTGTTTTCTATTTGATTTGGTTTAAAAGTGTAATTTATTCCTGTGATCAAAGCTGAGTTTTCAGCATCATTACTCCAGTCTTCAGTGTCACATGATCCTCCAGAAATCATTCTGATATGAAACATGATTATTATTATCAATGTTGAAAACAATTGTGCCGCTTAATATTTTTGTGGATATACTGTTATATGTTTTTCAGGATTATTTGATGATTAGAAAGTTCTAAAGAACAGCATTTATTTGAAATATAACTCTTTTGTAACATTATAAATGTTACTAATAAAAGTAATAATTCTTTAAAAAACTCACCCCAAACTTTTGAATGGGATTAAAGGTGAAAGTGGGGTTTATAGGCATTGTAACACAAATGTATAGAACAAAAAAAAAACATTAATATTTTTAGTAAGTTCCTGGTCCTATTTTGCATGAAATTGTAAATTCAACAAACAAAGATTATTGCTAGAAAATGCAATGTCAATCTTTCTGCTTCAAAATTTCAGATTTAATTCAAAGTGCTCCTTGCTGTTTTATTTGTGGGATATACTAGAAATGCAATTTTCTGCACCAAATATCAGCATAACCATCAAAATCTAAAATTTAACATAACATTTTAAAATACTTTTCAATCCCAGTGAATAAAAGCATTGCTTGTTTTGTGATATATGCGCATAATCAAACATGGATCTACATGTTGTTATTGCAGTTGCCTCTGGACTTGTCTCCTCTTGCGACTCCTGTTGTTCGAAACAAAATAGAGGAGCACACACCCATCGAGTCCCACCGAGACAGCCCCCTTCCCCACCCTGAGTCGACCACCACTGACGACAAGGTGAGATTCAGGACTCTGCTTTACAGAGCGCTGCAGTAATAGATAGGACTTTTTTAGGTCCTCTATGTGTGGTAGTTACTTGAAGAATATTTCATGCAAAGGAGCTTGTAGTAGAGCAAAGTCCACCTCAAGGATCCTAGGCTCATATTGTGCACAACTGTGTTGTCAGTAATTCGGAGTTTGTGGGTCTTCCCTACCTATAGCCTATGTTTTAGCAGACCAGGTTTGTGTGACTGCCTTCTCCCCTCATTCCACAAGTGAAAGGTGTTTGCTGCTTAATGTAGCTCGTCCCAGAGCTACTGGCTTTTAGATGAAAATAAATTTCTTCATAGAGAATTATTTTCCTCCTTCCCGTAGCTCTATGAAGAAATCTCTTTGTTGGCCAGAGTGTGTGAGAAAGATGATACGTCCTTCCTAAGTCAGCAAATAGGACTTTTAAGACTTTAAGATTGAAGCTGTAACAGTTTTAATAAATAAACATTCACTTTGAGCTCTCTGTGATCTCCAGAAGCATGATTTTTTTACTCATTGTCTCTAATGTGAACTCTCAAAATGTTGAAAATATACATATTTCTTAATTACAGTAGTTACCCTACTGTTCAAAAGTTTGGGGTCAGTGAGTTTTTCTTTTTTTTTTTTTATAAAAAAAATAAATTGATACATAAACTGTAACTTTTGATCAATAAATTGATCAAATCGTATTATAAATAAACAGTGTTCTTTTGAACTTTCTATTTATCAAAGAATCCTGAAAAATAAGCATCACAGTTTCCAGTTTTTAACATTGATGACAATAATCAGAAATGTTTCTTGAGCAGCATCATATACGAATGATTTCTGGAGGATCGTGTGACACTGAAGACTGGAGTAATGATGCTGAAAATACAGCTTTGAAATCACAGCAATAAATGACATTTTAAAATATTAAAGTAGAACGTTATTTCAAATTGTAATAATATTTATCAAATAAATGCAGCCTTGGAAAGCATAAGAGACTTAACTTTAAAAGCATTAAAAAAAACCTACACCCAAACTTTTGATTGCAGTGAAGTAATTTTTTGAGACTGATTTCTTTGATGCCCTCTGTCATCCATCAACTGTAGATCACTACAAATTGCAGTCTTTTAATTCGCAGATGAATAATGTATGTGCTCCCTGTGATGTAAAAGCTACAAACACAGTAATGGAGATCAGTGTAGTTTTGTGTGAGCGCTTGATGCAGCTTGGCTCTCGTGTGGTGTTTTCAGGAGGTTTCTTTGCAGCCGACCTCTCTGCCTCCATCCACTATAGTCCGTCCTGCCTCCCTCCAAGTCCCCAATGTACTACTGGCCAGCAATGAGGCTTGTGTTGTTATTCAGCGAGCTCTCCCATCGCCAACATCTAGCTCTGTTATAACCCAGGTCCCATCCTCTAGTAGACCGATAGTGTAAGTAACTTCTAAACGTTACTTATTCTGCTCCTCTCTTAGTTTGCCATAATTTTTTCCTTTCACGCCTCATTCGGTGTTTGGTTTTCGTCACTCATTTACTTGGAGAATTTATGATTTTGTTTCAGTTGCTTGTGATCCATGTGCCTTTACTTTTACATCATAGAACTGACAAGTGCTCGGCCATCAGACAGGTTTTGTTTGAGCCTTTTGTTTTGTTTCACACACCAGTTGAAGAGCTGTTGTTGTTTATGTTCTTATCACTTAAAGCCAACATGAACACAAAATGATTGACGCTGTTTGCTTTTAATACACTTTTTATTTTTGGCATGATTTATCACAAAAAAAGTTTGTATTATGTAATTAAAATGTAATAATTGCTCTGCCCTAAACTCTATTTTTTAAAATCTTGCCAATAGTTTTTATGGAATTTACAGTAGTGTATAATACATATATATTAGTGCTGTCAAATGATTAATTGCATCCAAAATAAAAGTTTTTGTTTACATACTATATGTGTGTGTACTGTTTATTTATTATGCTTATATAAACACACACACATGCAGTATATATTTTGAAAATATTTACATGTATATACATTTATATTATATATAAACATTTAATATATAAACACAGCCTATTTTTCTAAAATATATACATTCATGTGTTTGTATTTATATAAGCATAATAAATATACACAGTACACACTTATATATTATGTAAACAAAAACTTTTATTTTGGATGCGATTAATCGTTTAACAGCACATATATATATATATATATATTTATATATAAGTTACAGTAGCAAATAACTGTAGATATTAAAAATAAGCATTGTGAATGTGATTGACTCTTAGTCACCTCTGACTCAGTTCTGATAAGATTCATTTATTATTTACCATTTAATATATTTTTTGATGGAAAAAATTATTTCCCGTCCTGTTTCTCCTCATTAAAGTAAAGTACTGTGCAATTGCTGTTTCATGTTGACTTTAAAGCATGTCTAGCTTGTTTTTGTAGCTTATTTATGTTACGAGCCTTTGCATATAAATTCTGTACTTCAATTATGTTAATGTAACATTTGTTATGAATTTTGTTTCTGTTTGCCCCATCTCTCTGTCTGTCTTCAGTCCGGTGTCCGGCACGTTTCCGGTTCTGCTGCAGCTGCCTAACGGTCAGACGATGCCAGTCGCCATTCCAGCCACCATCGCCAGCTCCAGCGTGCACATACCCACTGCCATTCCTGTGAGTGTCCCACACGCACTCCTCTCTCTCTAGTGTGTAGAGAAAGCTCCTGGGCAATGAGTTAACATCATTAAAGGGACAGTTCACCCAAAAATTTAAATTGTCATTAATTACTCACCCTCATGTCGTTTCACCCGTAAGACCTCCGTTCATCTTCGGAACACAAATTAAGATATTGTTGATGAATTCCAAGAGCTTTCTAACCCTGCAAATTCAGCAACACAACTACCACGTTCAAGGCCCAGAAAGGTAGTAAGGACATTGTTAAAATAGTCCATGTGACATCAGTGGTTCAACCGTAATGCTATGAAGCTACGAGAATACTTTTTGTGTGCAAAGAAACGTCAAAGCGCCTGCAAAAAGTATTATTATTTTAAGTTATGAAACTTGCCGGAAGTATTAAGCATACAAAGACCTCTTCTGTATCAAAAGATCAAGGGAAATTTGGTTTCTCACATCATGAACCCTTTAATGACAGCATATTCATTTTTTAAATCGGTGAACATGTTCGTTTTTTAAGAGATCATTACATGGTAAATATGGTTTTCCTTGCTTTTTTTTAATAAATGTCTGGTACTGGCTATGTAGATACAACCTGTGAAAACTCTGAAACAAAAATGGGTAATTTAGAAATTGATATGGTGTCGGAGGCATAGCCTTGTGAGCGGCCTCAACATATGCTGCAATAACGCTTTGGGCAAATAAAATTTGAGTCCTGACTCAAGATCCTTTCCCAGTCCCGCTGCTCTCTCTCCTCTCCCATAGTTTCCATGTCTCTCCGTAACTGTGCTTATTTTAAAACAAGGGCCAAAAAGTTTGACATGGTTTTGACTTAACAAAATAGGTCATTAAAAAAGTTTCATAGGCATTACAACTATGAGCTCATTAACATAACCACCAACCCCTGATAACAAGATGTGTGCTGTTAAGATCAGACTGACATGACCAGGGATTGTTAAAAACACACACCATAAAGCTTGACACATTGAGAGTTCAGAGAATTACAGTGTTTAGTACAGTAAACTCTGTAATATCTTTTTCCATGATATGACTTGTTTAATTCTAAGAGTCCGAGAGAGGGTGGAAAATACTAGACATTAAAAACTGTTTTCTGAAACCTTGACAACAGTATAATTGAACTTGTCTGTGAAGGACATTTGGCATAGAATTTCTAACCAAAGGTATATTAGAAAGCAGCCTAATATTGGAAAATCCTTTCGAAATGCACCTGTGATGCCTTAAAATGCTGGCTATAATTAGGCAGCTCACTTTTTTTTCACGTCCAAAATGCCTATAGAGGGCAGATTTGTTTTTTGGCTAATTAGACATTTTAAGGTCATCTCCTTTGTGTTCCATTTCTGCAGAAATATGACGTAGTAGATGGGTTTGTCCTGACCACTGTTTGCCAGAGATGTGATCCACAGCCATTTATGGTCATACACTCTCTCACACACACACACACACACATCCAAAGTACAGTTAACACTGTGGCTTGACTAGAACAACACTGAATGTTCAGATTCAGATGTTTTCCTTTCTTTAAAAGCCCTCCCCTACAAATCAAGTGGTCACAGGAGTCACATTTGCGACGCATGTTACTACATGTGTAAAAAGCGATCTGTCCCCTAACCAGATGTAAACAGGTTCCCCAAATCCAACATGAGTGTGCTGGGAAGTGATCAAAGCACTCTTAAACACGGCTCCAGTGCATTGAATGTGTTTAAGTGTGTGTTGGTGGATGAAGGACACTGTGCCGCTTTCATTACGTCAGCCTGTGAGGTGTGCGGTAATGTATGCAGACACACATTATCACTCATACAAACGTGTTTGGGGCAGTTCAGACCCTGTGTGTGTGTGTGTGTGTGTGTGTGTGTGTGTGTGTGTGTGTGTGTGTGCTTGATGATCTGTATGGAACACTGAGCAGCATATGATTATGTCCCGTAGGCTTTCAGCAGGAGGAAAGAAGAGAGATGGGGAAAAAAGAAACTAAGAAATATATTCCCTAATACCTACTGCAGTGTTTTATATAGGATTTAGGTTACACTTTATTTTAAGAAGTCCTTATTACAGTGTAATTATACATGAAAGGGGTCATATGATGCGATTTCAAGTTTTCCTTTTTCTTGGGAGTGTTACAAGCTGTTCGTGAATAGATAAGATCCCTAAAGTTGCAAAGACTAAAGTCTCAAACCCAAAGAGATATTCTTTATAAAACTTCAGACTTGTCCACGCTCTCCTAAAACGGATCGTTCTAACACGCCCCCACATATCTACATCACGATGTGGGAAGATTTGCATAATGCCGCCCAAATGTTCACGCAAAGAAAGAAGGCGTAACTTTTATTCTCGCTGTAGTATTGTTGTTGTTGCCGCCGCCTCCATGTCGTGAAGGCGCTGTGTTTCGTTGTGAAAGTGAAACTACTTTGTTTGGTCTTCCAAAAGAGGACACAACTAGAAATCAGTGGTTAAGTTGTATTTACAACACTGTTCCAGAACAGTCAACCCAAATATTCAGATGTGTGCAGAGCATTTTATGGAGGATGTTTCCTGATCCTGGGAGAGTAGACTACAATGCCGGCTGTTCTGACTCAAAGACTGTAAGTACGTTTTAATATTTAAAGAATTTGCCACTGATGATTCAAACGCGAGTTTTGAGCAGTGTAGAGTAGCACTTGTTGTTTGTCATTTCTCCGATCACAAATGCAGACATGGTTTTATATTTACGCGGCGCGATGCAACGCGACACGTAAAAAGACAGTATAAGTCATTATAATCCATAATTACGTCCCCACTGGATGCAACAAATGTCTCGTTTATAATGGGTTTTCATGTTTTTGAATCATCGCTCCGGCCTGACAGAGCATCATCACAGTATGGTGAGGGGCGTAACATTTCTGTCACACGCTTGAGGTATTCGGCCAATCACAACGCACTGGATAGCTGGCCAATCACAGCACACCTCGCTTTTCAGACCGATGAGCTTTGTAAAAATCTACGTGTTTCAGAAAGGCGGGGCATAGAGGAGAAACAATAATGTACAGTATGTGGAAAATAATGTGTTTTTTTAACCTTAAACCACATAAACACATTTCATTACACCAAATACACAAAATAATGTTCTTTTTTAGCAACGTCATATGACCCCTTTAAGTACTATTAAGTAACTACATGTACTTACTATTTGGTTAGGGTAAGGATTAGGGCTTGGCTTTGGGTTAGTTACATGTAATTATGCATAATTTATTGTTATTATAATAGTAAGTACATGTATTGTGTAACAAGGACACCTTAAAATAATGTGTTACCGGATTTTGTTTTTGGCAGGAGGCCCTTTTTATTACTATTTTTTAACGGAAATATAAAAATACTGTGGTGTTATTATCTGATACATTATTGTACATGGTACATTTTTGCTTTCTTGTTTTCATTGCTCATAGTAGCCGCTTAGCTACAGATATGGGCTGAGCCCTTTCTGTGTGTTTGTGGGATAATGAGGGGCATGTTTGTGTCTTATTTAGTTATTGCTTCATTTATTTTTCTCCTTTAGTGTGTTGGAGACAATGTATTGATGTTTTCTGTGATGTCTGTGTGTGTTTTCAGCTTGTCAGACCAGTCACCTTAGTGCCTAGTGTCCCTGGAATCCCTGGCCCCTCCTCTCCACGGCCTGTCCAATCAGAAGCCAAGATGGTAATTTCTGCCCCGCTCATTTACATATGCATCCACATGCACCTCATTTGCAAGCATGTTTTAGTGTAAGCAGATTTTCCTTCATCCCAGAGGGACTAAGGATGTACAGTCCACAACACTGAGCTTTGTGTAGTTCCTGTACAAGAGCACAAGAGGGCATCTGACTGGACTGTTGAAGTAGTGGATGCTGACATGAACTTTGAAATCTAGAGATCAGCTATTTCCATGTTTGTAGAGAAATTTGAACATGCAGTACTGTCCAAAAGTGTGGAGAAATTATGATTTCTTTGTTTTTCAAAGAAGTTTTATTCTCACAGAGGCCGCATTTATTTGATAAAAATGCAGTAATAATAGTTGCATTGTTAAATATTTTTACAATGTAAAAACAACTGGTTTGTAATTAAATTTATATTAAAATGTAATTTATTCCTGTGATGTAAAATATAAAAAAAATTGTAATATTCTGAAATATTATTACAATTTAAAATAACTGTTTTCTATTCAAATATATGTTAAAATGTAATTTATTCCTTTGATCAAAGCTGTATTTTCAGCATCATTACTCCAGTCTTCAGTGTCACACGATCTTCAGAAATCAGTCTAATATGATGATCTGCTGCTCAAGAAAGATTAATTTTTTTTTTCTGCTTAATATTTTTTGTGACGTTTTGGGTAAGTAAAATTAAGAAAGAAAGAAAGAAATGAATGCTTCTGTTTAGCAAAGCTGCATTAAATTGATCAAAAGTGACAGTAAAGGCATTTCTAATGTTATACAAGATGTCCATTTTAAATAAATGCTGTTCTTTTGAATTTTCTATTCATTAAAAAAATCTTAAAACAATTGTATAATTTCACAAAAATAAAGAACTATTATTATTAACTGAGCATATCAGCTTTTTAGAACGATTATTAGAAGAAACTCTGAAGAGCTTTCTTTCAAAAACATTGAAAATATTCATTATTCCAAACTTTTGACCAGCAGTCTATGTAAATGTTCATTATTGTTTTAATTGTATGCCATCTGCATCTCTCAAGCTCAACCATTTAACCCTGTCCCTAATGTTATTGTAAAAAAAAGTTATCAAACAAATGTTTTTTTTTTCTTTAATATATGGGAACTATATATTTATTAGTTATCACTGGCCAAAATTTGGGCTTAAATTGTTATAATTCATGAACGCTTTGAGACCTAAGACCCAAGACAGTCTGCAGAAGTAAAAACATTTCAAAATATTAAAGTATCAAAAAGTTATATAAGTTTAAATTTACTGTAAAGAAAATGCACTGTACCATTTTATTTTATTTTATATCAAATAAATATTTTTAAATCCAAAATTGCTATAACATTAAAGCCTTATGTCCAAATAAGTTATGTTCCAAATTTGAAGTTGATATAAAAAAAAATATGAGGTTCCTTTGAGATTTTATTTAGAGCGTTATACCACAAACAGCCACCGGGTGTTTTTTCTGTCACACATGTCTACATTTCTCTGTCAGTATGACTTCTATCACAAAATAACTTACGGATATGGAATCTTGAGACTCAGACCTTTCCAAGATTATAAAAATATTTAACATGAGCTCTTGAAATGACCTGATTTTACTAACTCTTTTGCTAAGAAATTCGACTTATTTTTTAAGCTATTTATTTATATGCATATGGCCAAATAAGTACTTGCTTGCATCCAAACGAATGCACATCTACCCCATGACCAAACATTCATAACATGCACCACATCAGCATACTCTCATATGCACATAAAACATATTCATACACATACACCTTCCAGATAACCTCCATCTACAGGAAGCACACGCACAAAACCTCAACTCATCAGAAAACATCTAATGAGCCCTCGTCAAGCAAACACCCGCTCATCTCTCTCTCTCTCTCCTGCCACACAGACACGGCACTTTACAAGGACTGATGATGCTGCAAAGACCACAATAATGATAATTAACTTGCTGAATTTAGAAGATTATGCTGTTAATTAGTTACAAAATAAAGAGAAGTAATAAAGGAGCAGATGGTTGAATAAAGCCCTCGAGATGGAGGGCTACTGCTCTGATGGGGCTCCGATGGCAGATATGAAATATGGATCTGACTGGCCCCGCACACATCGTTCACAGTCCCTCTGTTTCTCTCTCTCTCTCTTTCTCTTTCAGTCGTTTGCTCAGCCCTTGCGTGACTCGTTCCACGTGAATAATTTCCTTCTAGTCGTGTAGAAACGTGGAGTTCGGGAAGGGTGTTGCTCTATAAACTAATTTGCTAGATAGATTGGTCTGCCGAGGATGGCTGTTAAAATAATGCTCTTTTCTTGTTTTTTCATGAAAATTAATGCGTCCTCCGTGCCTGTGGCCATGGTTACACACCTCACCTGCTGTGGGGGGCATTTGTTAACTCACGCGCTCGGCTGCTTTCGGGCCACATCATGGTTTCCTACAAAGGGTTTTTAAAAAAACCAAGTCAGCTTAGAAGAATTATCTATGGAGAAATAAAACTTCTCGGCATCTGTCGTTCTGAAGACTGGAGTTCTGTTTGTGTTTGTTTCACATTAACTGAAATAAAATGTTAAAATACATATTTAGTGTATAAGAGGGTTGCCAAGGTAGCATTTCTAAATAAACTAAATTTAGTTTAACTTGTTGTACTAATATAACTAAAACTGAAATAAAAATGAATGAAATCTGTATAGACCTAAAAAATGACAAAAAAAAACAGTTAGTAAAACCTCAAATTAAAATGAAACCTAAAACCTATTAAATCCTCAAATTAAAACAAAAACTGAAAATATAACTAATATAAAAACGTATTCAAAAATAATAATAAAAACAATAATGGCAGTCTCAGTAATGCTAAGATAACACTGCACAAACTGTATGAGGATTAGACATTTAAATGTATTGATTTATCTTACTGCTGTCAAACAATTAATCGCATCCCAAATAAAAGTTTTTGTACTGTGTATGTTTATTATGTATATATAAATACACACACATGCATGTATATATGTAAGAAAAATATGTTATGTTTATGTATTTAATATAAATATATACATGTAAATATTTTCAAAACATATACTGTGTATTTATATATACATAATAAATATACACAGTACACACACACATATTATGTCAACTTTTATTTTGGATGCGATTAATCGCGATTAATCATTTGCCAGCACTAATTTATCTACATTATTGCTCAAATGTTCACAGAAGTCCCTGTGTGGTTTTTGACATGCTTTTGTAAATATGTTTTGGTTAAAAAAAATGGTAAAAATTCAATTATTTTATATTTATTTAAAAATATTTGTTTAGTTTTATTTTCTTATGCCGAGGATGGCTGTTAAAATAATGCTCTTTTCTTGTTTTTTCATGAAAATTAATGCGTCCTCCGTGCCTGTGGCCATGGTTACACACCTCACCTGCTGTGGGGGGCATTTGTTAACTCACGCGCTCGGCTGCTTTCGGGCCACATCATGGTTTCCTACAAAGGGTTTTTAAAAAAACCAAGTCAGCTTAGAAGAATTATCTATGGAGAAATAAAACTTCTCGGCATCTGTCGTTCTGAAGACTGGAGTTCTGTTTGTGTTTGTTTCACATTAACTGAAATAAAATGTTAAAATACATATTTAGTGTGACTTTATGTATACATATGTATAAGAGGGTTGCCAAGGTAGCATTTCTAAATAAACTAAATTTAGTTTAACTTGTTGTACTAATTTAACTAAAACTGAAATAAAAATGAATGAAATCTGTATAGACCTAAAAAATGACAAAAAAAACAGTTAGTGAAACCTCAAATTAAAATGAAACCTAAAACCTATTAAATCCTCAAATTAAAACAAAAACTGAAAACATAACTAATAGAAAAACGTATTCAAAAATAATAATAAAAACAATAATGGCAGTCTCAGTAATGCTAAGATAACACTGCACAAACTGTATGAGGATTAGACATTTAAATGTATTGATTTATCTTACTGCTGTCAAACAATTAATCGCATCCAAAATAAAAGTTTTTGTACTGTGTATATTTATTATGTATATATAAATACACACACATGCATGTATATATGTAAGAAAAATATGTTATGTTTATGTATTTAATATAAATATATATATGTAAATATTTTCAAAACATATACTGTGTATTTATATATACATAATAAATATACACAGTACACACACACATATTATGTCAACTTTTATTTTGGATGCGATTAATCGCGATTAATCATTTGCCAGCACTAATTTATCTACATTATTGCTCAAATGTTCACAGAAGTCCCTGTGTGGTTTTTGACATGCTTTTGTAAATATGTTTTGGTTAAAAAAAATGGTAAAAATTCAATTATTTTATATTTATTTAAAAATATTTGTTTAGTTTTATTTTCTTATTTCACATGGCAGAGCATTGAAGTTGATTAGTCGGTGCAACCCCTACTCCATAGTGAAGAGAAAAGCTCTTGGCGCTGAGGTCTCTATGCTGCACACGCTACAGTACGCCAGAGAAAGGCAGATTTCCCTGACAAGAGAAAATCACAGGCATCTCCAGGGAATAGGGAATTAGCTACGACAGCTCTTACTCTTGTGGAAGAGCTCTGAGGGAAGCATCTGTTTAAAGCTGTGATGAATATGTTGTTTTAATCCTTGCCTCTGGTTTTCCGCAGAAGTTAATTATTCTAATCTTCAGTTCTCGCCTCTCTCTAATGTAGTTTAGCCTCCTGATCCCAGAGAGAGAGAGAGAGATAGCACCATGTTTTCCTCATTTCGCTGCTGGAACTATAGACAGACATGCTGAAGAGAGCGAGGTTTCATGTTAAACGCTATGCAAATAGGCAGATTTCAGTCTGTTGCACATTGCGGCATTGCAGCTCATTGTGGCCAGAACCTCCCACTTAATCAGGAAGGGCCCTCCGACTGACATTTAACATGGCCAATCACAGTTTGGTGTTTTGAATGTGACATTTAGGGCAGGTAGATGTGAAATTCAACAGAAAGCAAGCAGATAAAACTAGGTATATTCTTCTTGCAAAGAAGTTAGTAATAGATGTTGACCTGACCTCTGACCCGCAGAAGCTGAAGGCGGCCCTCAGTCAGCAGATCCCTCAGGTAACCAACGGCGATGCAGGTGACATCCAGAGCAGCTCGACCAGTGAGACTCCGCCCCCGGCCCCGCCTCCAGCTGAGGAGCCACGCCCACAGTCTCTACAGCAGCCGGCTACATCCACTACAGAAACGCCTGTATGTGTTATTAAATGTCTCTTGCAAATAATCCTGAAAGTAATTAGGTATCATGTAACTAACACAGAACAGCAGGTTAACGATTGATGTTAATTCTTATGAATTTTTATCATTTTAACATTTCAAATTTAACAGTAGGTAGTGGATTATGAGCTAGTATGAATTAACAATGAAGAGTAGTACACTTCCGTTCAAACTTTTGGGTTTGGAGAGTTTATGAAAGTTTTTTGTGTTCACCAAGAGTGCATTTATTTGATCTAAAATGCAATAAAAAAACAGTGATATATTTTGAAATATTATAACATTTAATTATATTTTAATATATTTAAAAATGTAATTTATTTCTGTGATCATTACTCTAGTTTTCAGTGTCACATGATCCTTCAGAAATAATTATAATATGCTGTTTTGCTGCTCAATAATTTTTTTTTTTTTATTAATGCTGAAAACAGTTGCTCTACTCTATATTTATGCGAAAACCATTATTTCTTTATTTAACAGAAATGTATTTGAAATATAATTTTTTGTAACGTGTATAATTCCTGTCACCTTTGATCAGTTTAATGCATCCTTGCTGATTAAATAGTTTTTCTTCTTTTAATTTTGAAAACTTACCTTACTTACCTTTTAAATGGTAGTTTAGATGTATAAAGTAGCATTAATGTAGACTAACAAATGCCTTAAGAAATTGTTGTTCATTGTAATATCATGATAGCTAATGCAGGTTTACGAATTCAACCTTATGGTAAAGTGTTACCAAGAATTGCATAAAAACATACAAATTTAAAAAGCAAATTATTAATATTTTTAAAACCGCTAATCAAGCGCAACACACATTTCCGTGGTGCATTTAAGTCTAGTACATTTCTGTCTTCATCAAGCTTTGGCAGGTGCAGCCCTTGATTGAATTCTTCTAAAAGGTCTTCGTGTTTGATTGTGGGCCTGTGCAGGTGTCTCCGGCCCAGCTCACCTCCAGCAAAGGTGGGCGGCGGCGGAGAACCACCAGCGAGGACCCAGACGAGAAGAGGCAGAAGTTTCTGGAAAGGAACAGAGCGGCTGCGTCTCGCTGCAGGCAGAAGAGGAAAGTCTGGGTGCAGAATCTGGAGAAGAAAGCGGAAGACTTGAGCAGCATGAACGGACAGCTACAGGTACACACACACACATCTTCGAGTGTATTTCCGTGTGCATTGGAGAGCCAGACAAAGATGGTGATGAAGTCATTAATGTAAATTAAGAAGTGTGTTTGCATGACAGCCACGGCGTGATTGTTGGAGTCTCCTGCATCGATATGGCCCTGTCAATAAAGACGTTTCCTCCAGATGTCATCGGCACACAAGCGTGTCGCCTGTTCTGTCGGAGCGTTTGTGAGCTGCCCTGGAACTCTCCCAGGGAAAGCCGTCTCTTTCTCAACCCCCGTTTTGTAGCAGGCAATTAGGATCCGCCACTGACAAGTTCGAAACAGTTCACGTAACCGTTGTCTCTGCTGATAACGGAGAGTGCGGCTCGGCGCCGGCACGTTCCAGACAATTTAATGAGATGTGCCACTGTTTATTTGCGCGCTGTCTTTTTTTATTTGTCCGTTTAAACAAAGCGCAGTGGTTTGGCGACGGGGTGGGGGAAGGGCGATTAATTTGTGGGTTATATGAAGGAATAAACTAACATGAAACAGATGGAGAAGCGAAGAAGGGTGTAGAACAGAAAGCTTGGGACTCTGAAAACGAGCGTGACAGTATGTTTCATCGGAGAGAAGCTGTTTAATACGAGCGCATTTATCAGCGCTGATGGGCCGGTGTAATTGTCCCTCTCTGCCCCGTTGGCCCAGCTGATCGGAGCGTAGAGCTCTAATGATACTCAATTACGTTAACATCATCCTTAACTGGCTTTTTAACGAGGTGTCAGGGTTTGCCGACCAGCACACGGCAGCACTCGAGCCAAACATCCCCCCTGTGCTGTCTTTATGGATGCAGCCGATCTGTGAAGACATTAAACACTTTAATGGCCTGATCTTACTGCCTCGCCATCTCTCTGAAAACAGCACAAGGGACAGTTGAGATTCATCCGATTTTAGACATTTCGTTTGATGTTTTATTTTTTGTTGTTGAGAGGCAGAATGGGAGAACTGTACCTGAAGCCATATGTCAGTTTAGAAGTTCACCACTTGGGCTAGACAATAATTCAATATCAGTATGTATCGCGATATCATTTTTTTCAATAACGGTGATATGATTTTTAAACACATTTCCGATATTTCGATATACATTACCAGTGTTGCCCATACATTGATTTATTTGTGGCGTTTGACTTTGTTGAATAAACATGAGCACTGCACGTTTCAAAATCATGTTGTTTTATATGAATGTATCTCTGAAGGCAAAGGACTGTCTTCAGAAAAGTTGCGATGGCATTTTAATTTGATCTGATAAAGTAGCGTTCATGAGCGGAGCTGCTTTGATTACAGCCGTTACCGGAGAAACCGCTGTTTCTGCCGCTCTCAAAGCGCCTCCTGCTGGCAGACAATCAGTTTGCATTTTCAATAAGACCGTCTCCAGCAACATTTCCAGTTTTTGTTGATGTTCAATTTTTTTGTTTTCTGCAGCGACTCGGAGCACTTTTAATCCCCTTTTTTCTGGCTGAAGCACTTCGGAATAGATTATAGAAATTAATACTTTTATTTAGCAAGGATGCTTAAAATTGATCAAAAGTGATAATAAAGGCATTTATAATGTTACAAAATATTCCTATTTCAGATAAATAGTGTTCATATCGATATCGGAATTATATCGTAGCGACCGAAATTAAGAAATATATCGTGATATAAATTTTGGCCATATCGTCCAGCCTTATTCACATTGACTTATGACTTATTGACTTATAACATGACTGTATACATTTGAATTATAAATACCTTGTTGCTAAATTCCAGCATGTTAAATGGTTCTGCTTTTCTTCGTTTGTCTGATATCTAGACGTAGACCAATATTTTGGTTAATTTTAGAATATATTACAGGTTAATTAATGGTATTTTTCAGAATTAGTCTTTTTGGACAATTAAGAGACGTCTGTACCAGTGTACTTTTTTAATGTTTTTTTCTCAGATATTTTAGAGTAAACAATTGTTTCAAGTAAGTCTTAACTATGTACACTACTTTTTTTTTCATGTCTTTAAAATAAGTATTTTATGTTCACCAACATTTGCATTTATTTGATAAGAAACGCAGTAAAAACAGCAAACTTGTGAAATATTACTACAGTTTAAAATCTATTTTATATTTTAATTCATTTTAAAATGTAATTTATTTCTGTGAGGGTAAAGCTGAATTTTCAGCATCATTACTCCAGTCTTCAGTGTCA
>NW_015505469.1:365200-366069 GCF_001515645.1 Sinocyclocheilus grahami | reverse complement strand
GTTAAAAACAGTTGTGCTGCTTAATATTTTTGTGGAAACCATGTTGCTTTTTTTTTATTTTATTTTTTTTAATATATATTTAAATTTCAAAAGAACAGACCGATCAGAATTTATTTGAAATAAAAGGTCTTTACTGTCACATTTAATAAATTGAATGCACCCTTCCTGGAAAAAACTATCAATTTCAATTGAAAAACGCTGTAGATTTTGAGATTTAGTCAATCAGGTTTGTTGTCACCCTGTCAAGGTTTATTTTGTGATAATTACTTTTCAACTGCATTTTCCTGCTTGTTATAAAATACTTCTCGCCTGATAAATAATAAATAAATCTACATAAAATACTGATTTGAAATTGCTTATTATATGAGAAGAAAAATGTACAGACATGAAACTAGCACAGCCACGTAAGAAATCATTTGCCTGGAACGACAGTCGAATTTAAGCTACAATTTTGACCACAAAATGACCGCAGTTAATCAATCACGTTCCAGAAAGCTGGGCTGTTTACTGTTTATTACCGTTAATATTTATCTATCAGCCGCTGGCCACACTGCTCTGGAGATATTGACATGGCAGTTGAACACCAGTCCACCCGTCTTGTTTTAGGATTTTTAACAGCCCCTGAGCCTTATGAGTTATTTTCCAGGAACTAATAATAATAGCCTGTGGTCAAGCTGAGTTCCAGACTATTGTTCGGCTCTCTGTAAATCCTGTTAAAGTCACCTTCGCTGTTAAACAGCATGTCTTTAGCGCATGCAGAACAGCACAGCACAGCCCCATGGGAGTCCTAACGGCAGACGAGAGTAAATCTCACCAGAATGGGTGACAGTGTTTCGCTGACGGAGGGGAGCGCTCTCTCTGTGTTTCTC
>NW_015505469.1:362121-365190 GCF_001515645.1 Sinocyclocheilus grahami | reverse complement strand
GCAGCTATAATTGTGTCCCAAAAAAGCTTAAATGAAGAAGAGCTAGTGATCTTTTTCTGTTGATTCCTCCTCATTGATCTTGACGGGTAACGTGCCTCTTTCTCTCTGTCCAGAATGAGGTGACTCTTCTGCGCAGCGAGGTGGCCCAGCTGAAGCAGCTTTTACTGGCTCACAAAGAATGTCCCGTGACGCTCCTGCAGAAGAAATCAGGATACCACCGTGAGTGACCTCAGCAATTCACACTGCCAGACATATCCATTTGCTTCGTCATCGGACTCCAGGGCTCTCCGTTTAAGATTTAGCACTTATGAATCACAACAGCCATAAAATGTGTTTCTTAGTATTGTGATATTTATTGAAAAACGTCTTGATTCTGCACTCTAAAGCCTTAACATATTGAATAATAGTCAGAAAAATCTACATTTTTCTACATTAAATGTTTTTGTTTTTTTTACCTTTAGACAAAACCTTTCTTAAAAATTTTGGGGAAATTTTTGAGTGTCATATTTGATACATCAGACTCTTATGGCTCATATAGAATGATGCAGTAAGAATATGGAGCTCATACTGAAGGAGAAAAAGCACATTATTTTTATTCAAAAGCCCAAACTGAGCAAATTGGTACAGATGTTGTTGTTTATATGACCAAAAAGTAAGATTGTCATTCGGATAGCTTGTAATATAAATAATTATAATAGTACAGCATACTTGCAAAAGATGCATATCAATTTTAGTTGTCACTCTGTATCTCACAATAATACAGCATATTTTAGTAAGTTGATAATTTAATGCTTGTTTGTAGGATCAAATATTTGTAGTTTTTATTATAATGGAATATAATGATTATCGAGAGATAAACAAATAAATGGTCCTCAAAATCCTGCTGTATCATATTTGATGCTCATGATTTTTCTAAAAAAAAAAAAGAAAAAAAGATGCATGGATAATCAAGTAAACCTAAGTTAACTGTTCATCTTGAAATATTATTAACTATAAAAATGGTTCTTACGATTACTTTCTAAAAATCATTAAAGAGACAAATAGACCCAGAGGGGATATTTTTACAATTATACTGTAAGTACTTTTAGTATAGTAGTATAAACTATCAATCAGACAACAGAAGGCATGTAAAAGATACAACAGGTTTTTCAGCAAATGATTGCAGTCTAAATTCACAAATCACATTTTTGGCTTTTTTTTTTACCAAGTGGTTCACTATAAAGAAAAGAAAAATTGGCACGCTGCCATTGATCAATTTTGCCAAGTGAAACTGAGATTGGAACGGGGCCAGAAAGGACCACGAGTTGGGATTTGTTGCCCAAGGTGTAACCACACACTGCCCACAAGGCTATAATCATAAGTACATGACTTTTAATAAATCATTCGTTCAGAAACATTCATAAATTGTAGTTACTGTTTTGAGTTACTGGTTTCACTGATCTGACTCAATAATAAGAAGTTACTGAATCAGCATATTACTAATGAAAATGTATAAATGGACCACTAGTAGGGTACTTGAGCAGTGTTTCCCAACCCTATTCCCAGACAGACCTGATTCAACTCATTAGTAGAGACACCAAGACCGGCTAGGCATGGATGGCTAGGGTAAGGGTGAAATACAAAATGTCTACAGTTGTTGTCGTGTCTCCAAAAACAGGGATAAGAAAGACTGTCCTAGGTGCTTACTTGCTGGCATAAGTCAAAAGAACCTGATATTTCATTCACAATGCCTTAATCTCAGTTGGCAATGAGTTTCAAAATTTTGCTCAGGGTTCAAAACCAGATCTAATCTCACTGAATGCTTTTCTCCTCTTTCTTTGAAAACGAACACACATCTCTTGACTGACAGCTCTGCTTAATGGGTTGTAAAGTTAATGGTTTCTTTTTTTCCCAAATTAGTTTTGTTTGTTTTTGACGATAACAGATGAGTGTTATTCCTAATGAGTGTTCAGTTGGGTGAATGGAATATGAACTAGCACTGAGTGTGAAATAACACATATTCATCTCGTCCCATTATTACCGCAGAACGCCGAGGACTCATATGTTTGCACAACAGCGATGTTCGCTAACAAAATGATCCCCGCTGTATGTGGCGCTGTCCTCTTTAAGATGAGTGATAAAGAGGCATTCAGAAAGCGAGGACTCGTCTGCCATATGCAGTCACTTCATATCAATTAGCTGTTGTCACAGGGACAGAGAAGCAGTTGTGGGAGAGATTGCATGTGTGCGTCTGCCGGCAGCACTTCCGCGACACTAAAATTTAACGGCTGCCCACGCCGCTCTGCCGGTGCGTAAGCACTTTTTGTGTATAACTTGGATTTCACACCATGTCTGATGCATGCTGGCTTTGCGTGTGCATGTGTCTGGCTCATTTTGTAACCCGAGGCTGACTTGTATTGACAATGATTGCTTCCAAAATGAGTGTATTATAGCGGAGAGCCTGACAGAAGTGCTGTTTGGCGACTGGGATGCGCCGATGCAGCCGTGCAGTTCATTATGCGCCGGCATTGTTAAGCAGCTTGACTGACAGGTCTCATGCATATTATGAGCGGGATGCTTGTCGGGTGAGATTGGGTTGTCGGGGAGCGGTTCATTTGGTCGGTCTTGGCGAAGTAGAGGAGGGTACAGAGATGATCGAAACCATTCCTCAATCCTGTTTATGCTGCCAATGTCACCCAACACCGTGAGGGGTCATATATTAATCACATGTGCAAATGAGACTCGCAGAAGTGCGCAGTTCCGTCTTTGCTGGATTTGTAAACAACGCCAGTTTGTGCCACATTCATCGCAGGATGGAGAAGCCGCAGATGGTCATCACCTGTCAAAGAGCGGTCTTAATGCGGTGAAAAAGTGCAGACGTCAGTACGGGTTTCATTCGGTCACCTGAACGCTCCCATCTTGTTTGCTTCATTACACTCTGTTAGGCCTGAAATAAAATTGCACAGTACCTGGTTGGGACAGGTGTAAAATATGGTCGATGTGGGCCTGCTTGGCAAAGCGTTTTCTGCCCTGGTAGCAGGTGGGGGGAAATTACCCAGGCTGCCCTACAAACAGGGCAGGCCGTGCTTC
>NW_015505469.1:359395-362111 GCF_001515645.1 Sinocyclocheilus grahami | reverse complement strand
CGCACACAATCAAATACCCCCGCATTCATTACCAAGTGCCATTTGAGCCGTGCTTGCTTCATTAGCTATATTAATTATCATGGTAGTCTGCATTTCTGTGCGAGTCAGAGCGAGAGTGAGCCTTTTTTCATTCGCTTTCTCATCAGGAGCCAATTAATTCAATGCAACTGCAGAACAGCTGGTGGCATTTGGACCGCGCATCTCTGCCGCTCTCCTGTGTGTGTATCATTAAAATCAGGTGCAGTAATTATCTGTCGCTGCAGTAGTTGGCAGGAAAGAGAGGGGATCGTAGGGAGGGGTGCGCGAGTCTGGCCGCACACTACAGCCTCTAATATACCCTGATGATGTTGGTTTAAAATGACATTGTAACTTTAATTAAAGGTTACAAAGCAAGCACAGGGATTAATAAAAGACGAAGCATTGGACTGGGAAAGTCTTTAATCGCAAGCATGCCAGCAACTCAGAATCGAGCTTTCTCGCTCACACCATCGCTCAGGGGGGTCAGATTTGGCTGTTTAGCATAGACAGTGCCTGACGGTAGATGTAAGCGCTACAGCTCAGGAGTCTTCAGTCACATGGTGATTACAGGTCAGGTGATGCTTTAGCAAAGATGGCATCGCACTTTCAACAGGTATGTGCCAGCTGAGCGACTGTTATTGACATGAATATGTGACCCGTGCTGGCAGAATGAGTCGGAATGTGCATGGTCTAATTTTGAGCTACAGGCAAAAAAAAAAAGTGAAAAATGTTGATTTTGGTCGAATTTCAGGTTTTCACAAAAATGAGCCCTCTAGCGATCCCAATGCTCCAAATAGTGATTAAACGTATAAAATGATCTTTATTTGTATGTTTTCTGAGAGGAGTACCTTTTCTCTGCTCGCTTCTCAGGCTACCGCTGTCTGACATATGAATCGCGCTTCCGCCAGCACATGATCCCGATAAATATACACATAAACAAAGAATTACAGTATTTAAGTAGGCTATTCATGCAAACATAATCTTTTCAAGTCGCAGAAGTGCGCAGTTCCGTCTTTGCTGGATTTGTAAACAACGCCAGTTTGTGCCACATTCATCGCAGGATGGAGAAGCCGCAGATGGTCATCACCTGTCAAAGAGCGGTCTTAATGCGGTGAAAAAGTGCAGACGTCAGTACGGGTTTCATTCGGTCACCTGAACGCTCCCATCTTGTTTGCTTCATTACACTCTGTTAGGCCTGAAATAAAATTGCACAGTACCTGGTTGGGACAGGTGTAAAATATGGTCGATGTGGGCCTGCTTGGCAAAGCGTTTTCTGCCCTGGTAGCAGGTGGGGGGAAATTACCCAGGCTGCCCTACAAACAGGGCAGGCCGTGCTTCCGTTTGGCATTGCACAAGCCCCATCTGCTCACAGCGGAGATGATCCGAGAGCGCTCTCCAGAGCATGCGATGCTGCGTATTATAATATATCACTCCCTATCCTGCTTAATACCATTAGGAGTAATTACAGATGCCTGAACATGGAGCCGAAGAGAAAACCCAGTTCTGATTTCTGAGCTCGACCTTACATGCATGGAGCAGGCGAGGTTTGCAAGTCACCAGATCGGAGCCCGGTCAATTCAGAAGCACGCACACAATCAAATACCCCCGCATTCATTACCAAGTGCCATTTGAGCCGTGCTTGCTTCATTAGCTATATTAATTATCATGGTAGTCTGCATTTCTGTGCGAGTCAGAGCGAGAGTGAGCCTTTTTTCATTCGCTTTCTCATCAGGAGCCAATTAATTCAATGCAACTGCAGAACAGCTGGTGGCATTTGGACCGCGCATCTCTGCCGCTCTCCTGTGTGTGTATCATTAAAATCAGGTGCAGTAATTATCTGTCGCTGCAGTAGTTGGCAGGAAAGAGAGGGGATCGTAGGGAGGGGTGCGCGAGTCTGGCCGCACACTACAGCCTCTAATATACCCTGATGATGTTGGTTTAAAATGACATTGTAACTTTAATTAAAGGTTACAAAGCAAGCACAGGGATTAATAAAAGACGAAGCATTGGACTGGGAAAGTCTTTAATCGCAAGCATGCCAGCAACTCAGAATCGAGCTTTCTCGCTCACACCATCGCTCAGGGGGGTCAGATTTGGCTGTTTAGCATAGACAGTGCCTGACGGTAGATGTAAGCGCTACAGCTCAGGAGTCTTCAGTCACATGGTGATTACAGGTCAGGTGATGCTTTAGCAAAGATGGCATCGCACTTTCAACAGGTATGTGCCAGCTGAGCGACTGTTATTGACATGAATATGTGACCCGTGCTGGCAGAATGAGTCGGAATGTGCATGGTCTAATTTTGAGCTACAGGCAAAAAAAAAAAAGTGAAAAATGTTGATTTTGGTCGAATTTCAGGTTTTCACAAAAATGAGCCCTCTAGCGATCCCAATGCTCCAAATAGTGATTAAACGTCTAAAATGATCTTTATTTGTATGTTTTCTGAGAGGAGTACCTTTTCTCTGCTCGCTTCTCAGGCTACCGCTGTCTGACATATGAATCACGCTTCCGCCAGCACATGATCCCGATAAATATACACATAAACAAAGAATTACAGTATTTAAGTAGGCTATTCATGCAAACATAATCTTTTCAAGTCAAGTATATACAGTGGGTACGGAAAGTATTCAGACCCCCTTACATTTTTCACTCTTTGTTATATTGCAGCCATTTGCTAAAATCATTTAAGTTAATTTTTTT
>NW_015505469.1:357669-359360 GCF_001515645.1 Sinocyclocheilus grahami | reverse complement strand
CTGTGTTTTTCTGTCAATATGGGGTGCTGTGTGTACATTGAGGAAAAAAAATTAACTTAAATGATTTTAGCAAATGGCTGCAATATAACAAAGAGTGAAAAATTTAAGGGGGTCTGAATACTTTCCGTACCCACTGTATATAGTGCTTTTAACAATGCAGATTCAAAGTCAAAGCAGCTTTATAGTATCAAATAGTAAAAAGTAGTGTTTAATAATGCAAAAGGTAATATAGTAAACACTCAATTTTCAGTTAAAGGTAATTCATCATTGATTCAGTGATGTCTTCGTCCAGCTCAGTTCAGTTTAAACTATATCTGTGCAATCAAGTCGACGATATCACTGGAAATTAAGTGTCCCCAACTAAGCAAGCCAGAGGCGACAGCGGCAAGGAACTGAAACTCCATCGGTGACAGAATGGAGAAAAAACCTTGGGAGAAACCAGGCTCAGTCAGGGGCCAGTTCTCCTCTGACCAGACGAAACCAGCAGTTCAATTCCAGGCTGCAGCAATGTCACATTGTGCAGAGGACTCATCTGGTTCCTGTGGTCTTGTCCCGGTGGTCGTCTGAGACAAGGTCTTCACTGGGGATCTGTCTCTGGGGCTCGTCTAGTTGTCCTGATCTCCACTGACATTCAGGGCTATAGAGGTCCTATCTAGGTGCTGATCCACCATCTGGGCTGGATACGGACTGGATCTGGTGGCTACGGTGACCTCGGAATAAGAAAGAAACGGACTAATATTAGCGTAGATGCCATTCTTCTATCGATGTAGCAAGTACATCGGGTGTTATGAGAAGTGTTCCCGGTTCCGTTTGTCCTAATTAATGCAGCCTAAAAATCTTTTAACGGATTTGAATATTAGAAATGTGTTAGTGTGTTATGTGTAAGCCAAGAGATGGGACTTTAATCTAGATTTAAACTGACAAGAGTGTGTCTGCCTCCCGAACAATGTTAGGTAGGTTATTCCAGAGTTTGGGCGCTAAATAGGAAAAGGATCTGCCGCCCGCAGTTGATTTTGATATTCTTGGTATTATCAAATGGCCAGAGTTTTGAGAACACAGCGAACGTGGAGGACTATAATGCAATAAGAGCTCGTTCAAATACTGAGGTGCTAAACCATTCAGGGCTTTATAAGTAATAAGCAAGATTTTAAAATCTATACAATGTTTAATAGGTTGCCAGTGCAGTGTTGACAGAACCGGGCTAATATGGTCATACTTCCTGGTTCTAGTAAGAACTCTAGCTGCTGCATTTTGCGTGCAGAACAACCACCCAATAAAGCGTTACAATAATCTAACCTTGAGGTCATGAACGCATGAATTAACGCTTCTGCATTTGACATTGAGAGCATAGGTCATAATTTAGATATATTTTTGAGATGGAAAAATGCAGTTTTGCTGTCAAATAGCACACCTAGGTTCCTAACCGATGACGAAGAATCGACAGAGCAGCTATCTTAAGTGAACGTTTGGTGAACTGTTGGGGAAAACATCTGATGTGTAACAGTATATTAGATCCGTGCAGTACAGTAGGACTTACTATAAGGCCGTCTGTCTCATTAATGTTATTCTAACAATAGGCCTAAAAGAAAAGATCGCTGCTCTTGATTGAACTGCTTTTGTAGTTGTAATAATCAATGTATTTGTATTGAACACACTGAAGTGATTTTTACATTTGATTATTTGTTTTTCTT
>NW_015505469.1:349159-353486 GCF_001515645.1 Sinocyclocheilus grahami | reverse complement strand
CGGCCCCGCTCTGGGGCCCGCCGCAGACCACAGCACAGAGGAGGAGGACGACTCGCACTCTTCCTCTCACGCCCAGTCTTCAGGAAGCTGATCAGGCCTCTGATTGGTGGCTTAGATTCCTGGCAGCCGTGTTGAAATGAGGGAGACGAGAGAACACTGGAGCAGTTTTCATTTGAGCTCTTGGTGAAGAGTTGTGAGTAGGCACTTGTGAGGTTATGCAGAAACTGTACTGATTGTTTTATGGTTTTTCCATTTGTGGTGTGTCCGGATTCATAGCGAGAGGAAAGAGACGTACCGAAGCACTCTCAGAGGCTTAAAGATGGAAGAATTGGCCACTTTATAATTGATTTGCCTTTTATATTTTGCACATGAAGGGAGTGAAAGGTGTGTGTTTTTGGTTTTTAAGCGATCATTGTTTTAAGTGCTTGACACAAGCAGTTCCAGCAGATTTTTAGGAGTAGCTTTAAAACCAATCTGATCGTCAGTCTTCTAGAAATAGTGAGGTGTTGTTGTGTGAATGTTTCACAAGGATCCGGGCATGTTAAAGGAAGATTTTCCGACATGAATGATTGTTCATCAGGCTGTGATTGTAGGTGTAGATGCTGACTTTTCAAATGCTTACTTCGATATGTGCCATTTATTTGGTTGCAGGTTATTGAAATTACAATAACACATTTCTTTTAGTTTAATTACAATGACGTGAATCCGTGACTTGCCTGAGAGCTTTTCATGGACTTATTTTGATAAGAACCTTGATGCTTTTTTATAAGTGTTTTATTCTGCGGCTGACTTTGTATTTGTGGTGTCTGACTCTTAGAGACATTGAGATAAGATCACTAGTTCATTCACTTTGGTTGTCTTTCTGATTACAGTGTAATTAAGGAAGCATTGTATATGCCATTATGGTGAAATCATTGTATGTGATCTCTACTGGTACTATGTTTGTCTTAGGATCATGACGACAAAAACATCACCTGAACAAACCTTTCAATAAGGCTTTCTCTGGTTTTCAGCAATTCTGTCTTTAAAAATTAGTCTCGACAAAACTGAACAGGAACTGGAGCTGCTCTTCAAAACAAACAAAGACGGATATAAAACTCTACTGTCTTTTTAAGTTCTACTATTAAGGTACTAAGTAAGGAAAATAGATGAAGTCTTTCATTATCATCGTCTTCTATCTTTAAAATCTATTGGCTTACTACTGTGTAGTTCTACAAGACTTTGCTGCATTTCGTTCTGCTTTTAAGTCAACTTGATTTTGGTTTCAAAGGGAAATTTGTATGACTGAATTCTCTAAGAGAATTGTTTCAGAAGTGTTTCAACCATGTCTCTGTTGCAGTTGAACATCTTGGCAGCTTTACAATGGGGGTTTTGTTCTTATTTACTAGGTCCACTTTGGAAAAAGGATGTGATGATTATTGTGTTGGCGGTTAACTTGTAACTTGTGGAAGTTATGTATAAATTATAATAAATTAATAAAATGTTGTAATACATCTTTTAATAGCTATTTAAAGCAATATTTTGTCATTGGATGAAACTATTGTTTTTTTTTGTGTTTATTATTGTCTTGTATCTCTTTTATTTGAATGATATTTTGCTTTGTAAATTCTGCCATCTAGTGGAGAATCCTGGAAAATTCGATTGCCAAAACGTTTGGGGGAACTGTTGTGGCTGTTGATTTGCCGGTAAGTTTTTGTGGGCAGGCTGATTGTTTATTTCAGGATACATGTTTGAAAGGAAAAGGAATATCATCCCTGTGATTATGACAATTCCTAAACCGTATATGACCGCCTCATTCTTCAAAATACAGTAAAAAAAGACCAAAAAAAATCATTAAAAGCACAACAGTGGGTGTAGAAACAGAATGTTGCCCTGTTTAATACTAATCAATCAAATATACATTAACAGTAATGCTGGCAAGATATGCTTTGCAATTCTTAAATAGGCATAACGTCAATCATAATCATTAAAAAATGTACTTAGCATGGTTAGCTATTAGCTCAACATGCTGAAATTGGCTTGGTAACCCATCTTGAGAAATTGGCCTGTCACCTGACTTTACTAGCAAGTTGGCAACCAACTAACAGACATTTAAAGGGGTCCGATTATGCTTTTTCACTTTTTCAACTTTAGTTAGTCTGTAATGTTACTGTTTGAGCATAAAAAAAGATCTGCAAAGTTACAAAGCTCAAAGTCCACTTCAAAAGGAGATATTTTATTGAACAGAAATCACTTTTCAAAAACTACAACGAACGACTCGTTTGGACTACAACGCATAGTTTCCGGGATTTGTGATATCACAAATACTGACGAATGGGACGAGACCTGGTTGAGCTGCACTAGAGAAGGCAACGAGTGTTATCACTATGTGGGACACACGCTAGCTTTCCCAAAGCAGACAAACTAAGAGTGGTTACAATCATCCGATTGTGCCAATCACAGCACACACTGGCCCAGCTAACCAATCACAGCACATCTCGTATTTCAGAAGGCGGGCCTTCATTTGATACAGGAACTATTCGAGTCGTTCATGCCAGACTGGGGAGAGAGGTGTTGTAATAATGTAAAATATGTGAAAAATAATGTGTTTTTCGAACAACCTAGTATGAGAGCCTGTTCTAGTACACCCCCAAAACAAAATCAAGACTTTGTAAAAGAGCATAATAGGACCCCTTCAACAGACTAACATTTAGGCCTATATGAGTGCTTATGTCTTAATGACTAAATACACATTTCATGTAAGTTTCCGTTATATTGAGCTTTTTTTAAATTCAAATGAACTCTGATTCATTTGGCAGTGCAATTGGCTAATAATTTCTTCCGATGTTTTCATTTGAGTAATATTCGCTTATATGTTCCCAGAGGTTTTTATGAAAAAATACAAAACTGTAGAAGGGTGATTAGTGTTACAAGATTAGGTCATATAGAATTGGTGCGGTTTGTGTAATATGGTTAAGCATCAAGGTGATTTTTGAGCTAAATGGTTTAAAGAAATCGAGTCAGAAGAACGATTCGTCGAGTCAGACAGGGTTGCCAGGTTTTCACAAGAAAACCCGCCCAATCTCAAAACTAGCCCAATGGCGTTTCGAGGGGTCCCCAGTTAAAAAATGCGTTCGGTGGGTAAAATACACGTTTTTTGGCATTCATTCGCATTCCAGGGGATAAATATGTTATTGGAGTCGCTTCAACCCGCGGACTAGAGGTCTGCATTCCTGTAGGAACCGCCAGACCTGACCAGATAGTTTTGCGCCGCGGGATTAAATAAAGCACGGTAGCAGTCGGTAACTCTGGTGTAATTTGAACAGGAGCGGGTGGTCTAACAATATCCCCTTCCCGACGTCCATTCAAACAGCATATCTGCGCTTTATTCTTATTGACCACCGGTACAGCCTGCACTCCGGACTGTTATGCACGCGCTGCACGCATGCTTTCTGCGTCACGCGTTTTATTTGTGTGGTCTGTGCAGCATGTGCATAACGATACTCAGAGCAGGCTGTGCCTGTGTAATATACGGCCCTCAGACAGAACAGGCAGGTTGTCGATGAGTGACCGAGCAGAATAAGGATGGAGCAAAGTGTGGATGCTCTGTCCTTGAAGGAGTTCAACTCAGTTTTGTTTATATTTTGCTTAGCCTATAATTTTAAATGACAGAGGTGGTATTTATTTATTTTCTCTGCGACTTTCCTGTTTTAACAGAAAAAATGTCAAACGAATTTAGTATTTCGACACTTTTTCCTATTGTGTTGTAAATGTTAAACGAATTGTATCCTGACAAGACGAATAAAAATAAGAACATTTTTATTTTCTCTTACACTTTTTTTTTTTTTTTTTCCCCTACTGTGTTGCATAAAATATTAAAGAATTTTGTGTCTTAAGATAATTCATAAATTCAAGTCAAAGTCAATAAATTCAAGACTCTTGACAAGACGAATAAAATAACAGCCTACAATTTTGTGCAGACTACACTTTTATTTGTTAGCCTATGTCTTTTTTTCAGTAGAGGAAACGTGAGATTCTGGAAACGAGATCTAAATTTAGGGAGAACGGTGGAGTCGGGAAGAAAATTATTCTAAGCGGACAGCGGGTGAACAAATAGTGAATATATAGCGGGAGCGGAATATAACCTTGCAGGAAAACATAAAATAAAAAATTAGTCCCGCGCAGACCTCTACCGCGGATACAAAAAACAACCCGCGGCACCAATGTTAAAGTAGCCCAATTCCGTGGTAAAACCGCGGACTTGGCAACACTGCTCGGGAGTGGCCTGCTCCCCCTGCTGTTGTGTGTGTGTTTAAAGGGGTCATATGATGCTGCTAAAAATAACATT
>NW_015505469.1:348207-348762 GCF_001515645.1 Sinocyclocheilus grahami | reverse complement strand
AATTGAAATCGCATCATATGACCCTTTTAACTTATTGCTCACTCATCATCTTGTTTTTTTCATTCATGAACTTTAGCCTGATGGACTAAACAGAGTGTGAATGTACTGACCTTTCAGTGTTTTTGGTTGAGAGCATCTTCAGTCTGATGAGACTCAGCTTTCCAGTCATGTATACATGTCAACAAGTATGTTTATATTTAGCACATTACTGCTTTTAGACTCATTTTAAATTTAATAATTTAAGGGAATCAACTAGAAATACACGAGTTAAAACTGCGTTGTGAACGCAGTTATGAGACCTATATTTTCTCAACCTGTTGTTGTTATTTCTTGTTATTCATTTCTCTTGGTAATTAGATGATGATTTAATGACGAGCAAATTAAATATAGCATCATCACAAGGTCCTTAACATACTTCATGATGAACAAGCAATTTCCAGAAGAAGAACCATGTCTTCAGTCAAAAATAGCTTTTTATTACTTCATCCTGCATGACATGCCTTGCACGTCTTTTTAGTCTTGTCGTATTCAAAAAAAAAAAAAAAAAAAGAATAT
>NW_015505469.1:345275-346270 GCF_001515645.1 Sinocyclocheilus grahami | reverse complement strand
TATAGTGATTCTCCCTAATTCTTTTTCATCTTTTACATTTTCCTTTCTAAAATGCCTACATGACAGGCAGGTAAGCAAAACATTTCATTTTTTAGTACGTTTTTTATTTTGATTGATGTTACTTTAAAATAATTAATTTTACTTTTACTTTTTTATGACTATTAATTGTTAGCTTTTCATTGAACTCACAAACTCCATGCAGTTCCCTCACGAAACCCCAGTTTGGGAAACCCTGAAATCTTATGATTAATTAACTTTATGTTGTCCAGAACAACGAATGGAATACATATTCTTTGCATTTTAAAGGAACACTCCACTATTTTTGAAAATAGGCTCATTTTCCGACTCCCCTAGAGTTAAACCGTTGAGTTTTACCGTTTTCGAATCCATTCAGCCGATCTCCGGGTCTGGCGGTAGCACTTTTAGCTTAGCTTAGCATAGATCATTGAATCGGATTAGACCGTTAGCATCTCGCTCAAAAATGACCAAAGAGTTTCGATATGTTTCCTATTTAAAACTTGACTCTTCTGTAGTTACATCGTGTACTAAGACCGACGGAAAATGAAAAGTTGTAATTTTCTAGGCCGATATGGCTAGGAACTATACTCTCATTCCGGCGTAATAATCAAGGAACTTTGCTGCTTATATTTTATTTATAATATAAATTATATGAATATAAAAATATACATGTAAATACATGTAAATATTTTCAAAATATATACTGTATGTGTGTATAAATATACACAGTACACACACATATTATGCGAACAAAAATGTTATTTTGAATACGATTAATCGTGATTAATCATTTGACAGCACTAGTTAAAAGTAATCAAAAAGTAGCCTGATAATATTAAAATATGTAATGTAATGGATTACGTCACTATTTTTGTCATGTAATTTGGAATCAGTAATGGATTACAATTTGTAAGTACCCAGTGTGTGTGTGTGAGTGTGTGTGTGTGTGTGTGTGTGTGTGTGTGTGTGTGTGTGTG
>NW_015505469.1:335563-345248 GCF_001515645.1 Sinocyclocheilus grahami | reverse complement strand
GTGAGTGTGTGAGTGTGTGTGTGAGAGAGAGAGTGTGTGTGTGTGTGTGTGTGTGTGAGTGTGTGTGAGAGTGTGTGTGTGAGAGAGAGAGAGAGAGCGTGTGTGTGAGTGATCAAAATGAGCATTATTCTGTCCAAATATGTGCAAATAAGTTGGAATACAATAAAAAATCTGAATCAAATCCAGTGACATACTTGTGAATTACATTTGAATTGGGAAATATGTGTATGGATACCACACTGCATCACCGAAATCATCTTTGAAAAGACACTATTTAAAGCTATTTGTGAATGTATTCTCTCTATATGCAATAATGAGGAAAAAACGGCATTCGTTTATCTATAGTTAGGCTGATTTAGTTTTTGATATGCTGCTGTTACTGTCTTTACTCCCTACATTAATACAAGCACAGGTGGCACCCCTAAAGCTTTAGAAGCGTCTCGTATTATTTAGGACGTGCTGAATCGCGCACTTCGTCACAGAGGGCGTCTCCATGGTAGCGCGCGCGTGTGGATCAGGTCATGTGGTCTCTCAAGATGGCGACTTCAGTGCTGGGATGTGAGAAGTGAGAGAAGTGAACCAGAGCTCAGAGCAGCGCTCAGCACAGCCACCGGGGCCGGGTCACCTCGCGTCCTTCTCCTCCTGAATATAAGGTTGCTTGTCGTAGAATCAGGCTCGTTGCTTATGGGCTAGCTGCGGATGTTAGGGTATAAGGTGTGTGTAGTTCAAAGCTTTGTGCGTCTGGATCACTGACTGCGATGGCCATCCATGTGTTTGGTGAGTCCGTCTCAGTTGTCCGCTTTTATTTGGAGTTTGGATGACAACAGATCGCTGTGTGTGTGTGTGTGTGTGTGTGTGTGTGTGTGTGTGTGTGAGAGTGACTGTGTGTGTCTGTGTCTGTGAGTGTCTGTGAGTGTGTGTGTGTGTTTGTGTGTGTGAAGGCAAAACACATATATATATTTCATAGAGAGATGCAATGAGATTTCATTGCATCATTTCCAGTCAAAATGAACAGTGTTTTTATTTTATTGCGTGTACACAAACACACTTAAAGTGCGGCTTCACAAAGAGATCATGTGCTCAAAATAACTTCATCCTGCTGTTTGTTTATATTCTGGCGTTGTGAAGGTTATTCTTCTCTTGTTTGTCCTCATCTTCAGTGTCTGCTTTGTTGAAGTGGTCACACTATAATAGCTCATGCACTGCAGATTGTCCTTCATGGCAACAGGTAACTGATTATTAAAGACGAAAATGAACATTGCGTATGCTGTGGCTTCATCTAAAACATTTGCGATCAAAATTCTTCATTTTGATGACTCTTGATTAATATTCATGTTGTTTATGAGCTCATATTAATTAGGCGAATGTGTGTAGCCTACATGTAATTAAAAATAATGTGTGGCTGCAAGAACCTTTGGAATAAACTCGCGAAGTGAATTAAAAATAATGAGAAACTTGATGAAAACGCATCTACATTTACACCAATACTTTTAATTTTAAGCTTAAACCTGAATGAAATCAAGCTCATGGATGTGTTATAGATCAGCTACTTAAATGTGACCACAAAACCAGTCATAAGGGTACATTTTTTATTAATTTGATATTTATGTAATCTGAAAGCAGAATAACTAAGCTTTCCATTGATGTATGGTTTGTTAGGATAGGACAATATTTGGCCGAGATACAACTATTTGAAAATCTGGAATCTGAGGGTGCAAAAAAATCTAAATATTGAGAAAATCATCTTTAAAGTTGTCCAGATGAAGTTCTTAGCCATGCATATTAGTAATCAAAAATGAAGTTTTGATATATTTACGGTAGGAAATGTACAAAATATCTTCATGGAACATGATCTTAATATCCTAATGATTTTTAGCATAAAAGAAAAATCTATAATTTTGACCCGTACAATGTATTTTTGGCTATTGCTACAAATATACCCCAGCGACTTAAGACTGCTTTTGTGCTCCAGGGTCACATTTGACTGCCTGAGCTCAATAGCATACGCCTCAAACACTTGAAGTCATGGAGAAGAAATGTGTTTTCTCTTATCTCTTGATAAGGAAGCAGCCATTTTCTATTAATATCTGAATCTGAATCAGTGCTGAATCATACGCAGATTATCAGTAGTAAGTGTGTGACCGTTAGAAGAAGATAGATCTGAATTTATGCTGTTAAACACTTCTCCATCACTACACACCCAGACTCATACTGCTCTTCTCAGATGCCTTGAATATATTCAACTGCTTTACACTTGGATGTACCTTTTGTCATGAACATAATAGAATGTTTTATTTTCTATTTTGGATGTTTGTGTGAAAGGAAGAGGAAGCTGTCGGAGGGTCTTTCCTCCGAGAGAGTGAGAGTGAGTTGGCATGATGAGTTAGGAGCACAGTATTGTGGAGCGGGGCCTGGTTTTTCTGAAGGGCCTCTCCCTCTCCTGTGCTCTATTGTTCATGACGTGCTTCCAGCAGGGTTTTCCTGCTAGTATTCATTCATCTTATAATGACCACTCTGAAGAACCAGCAACATTTTCTTCCAGCAAATCCATTCGGAATCACCACTGAAATGTGGCATGTGCAAAATCATATAGAATATTGTATTAATATATTGCATATTTTCTGTTTTTATTTTTGCATACATTTGGTTATTTATATAGTGCATAGCATATCATATAGTCCTTCCGCTAGTGGTCAGATGACATTAAAATAAATAAATATAACATGATATTGCATAATAATATAATGAATTACTCTCTAAATGAGCAACCTTCACCACATTTTCTGTGAATATGGGCTGTTTTCTAAATTAATAACATAAACAAAATAGGTTTTATATTTAAAAAAAAATATATCGGTTATCGGTCAGAAGTTTGGAGTAACCTTTTACATTATTTTTGTTTGTGTTTTTTTGAAGACATCTCTTCTGCTCACCAAGGCTGCATTTACTTGATCAAAAATACTGTAATAATGTGATTTATTATTACAAATTAAAATGACCGTTTTCTATTCGAGTAATATTGTGCAATATAATTTATTTGTGTTGGCAAAGCTGAATTTTCAGCATCATTGCTCCAGTTGTCCTCATGATCCTTCAGAAATCATTCATGCTGATTTAATGATGAAAATGCAGCTTTGACCACAGGAATAAATTACGTTTTCAAATATATAAAAACAGAAAACCGCTATTTTAAATTGCACTATTTTTACTGTATTTTATTTCCATAATAAAACGTTTGATAAATGTTACATTTAGATCATCTGTGACTTGCATTGTAAAACAAAAGGAATAGAATAGTAATAAACGTGATAGTAATACAAAAAAAGTTCAACTAAAATGGGGGAAAAAATGAGATCTTTAACAAAAAATACTTCCAGCAGATGGCGGTCTCACACAGATATGTGAAGTGAGCTGCTGATGTTTACTCACTGATCACTGGACATTAAAATAATGAATAAATGCAGTTAAGCTCAAGCTGCTGAAATGTTGATGTTATTGTCTAGGCGCTGTCAGGGAACCGGGTATTTTTCTCACAATACATAACGTGTCGTTTTCATGCATTTGAATTTTTATTCATTTTTGTCTCTTATTTCTCTTAGATAATGATGAGTACAGGCCGCCTGTGTGGAAATCCTACTGTAAGTGTACTTCTTATTACAGCAACATATAAAACGTCTTATAGAAAAGTGTTTATTGTAACAACTAGTTAGCAGTAACATTTCACAGGTGAACATCATTCTACTAGAGAAGTAAACTGGACTCTGGAGACTACAGCGAATAGAAGAAAATACGTTTTGTCACTTAACCGCATCTTGCAAGAAAAAGAAGCCATATGCAATATAGAAATATGCATTTAGATGTCATTTGTGTAATTTTCAAAATAGCTGCATTCCATTTTTTTCTGTATATAAAGCAGAATATCTGAAACGTTAGTGATATTTTGTTGTAATAGTGTACCAGCTCCAGCAAGAGGCGCCACATCCACGCAGAGTCACCTGCATATCTGAGGTGAGTGATGAAGCCTTTACCTTGAATATGCCACTAGAACCGAAATACAGCATCAGTAGGCTCTTTGAAAATAAACATACATTTTTTTGGCATACCGATGTCTCTAAAAAGACAAAACGTGACTTGAGAATTTGAATTCGGTTTTCTGAGCCTCCAAGAGACCCCTGAAGGAAAACAAATGCATGACTAAAAAAACAGTAACCTGCTAGCTTAGTATGTCACGATTGGCTCCTCTAATCAGAATGCTTCGGTTGACCATGTCCTGTGCTATTTTGTTCAGTAATAACCCATGTAGATTTTTTTTTTATGCATGGTAAATATTTTAATTTCAGCCAGGATGTAATTTAGGTCACCCATCTTCATTGAATTACAAATGCATCCCTTAATTGCATGATGGTCTAGACTTGCAGTGACCTCCAGAGGCGAGATGCAATATAAAGACCGGAGAAGCAGCAGAGCAGAATCTGCGCACAGCGCTGCTCCATTAGTCAGGCTGATATTAGTGGCAGTAATTAAGAAGCGAGAGAAGAGAGATGGTGCTTTTGAATTATTCATCTGTATCATGATAATCTTGTGTTTGTGGAGGAAACTCCTCCTCCTCACAGTCTGTAGGTGTTTTATCAACCGCTTCCTAACAGATAAACATTTATTATGAAATCTGATGGTCACTATTAGCTGCTGTTTGCTAGATTATTTGACGATGGTATCAGGGATTCGTAATATGTTGGTGATCATATCGGTATTGATAATATTACGTTTTTTTTTTTTCAAATCATAATTAAAAAGATCATTCGCCCCAAAATGAAAATTTGCTGTTAATTTATTCACCCTCAGGCCATCCACGATGTCTGTTTATCTTTAGTTGAACAGTAAAGAAGATTTTAGCCGAAACCATTGTGATTCATAAAATGCAAGACAGCACGTTTTTGAGAATAAAAAAAGCTTCTCATGGAACAAAAAAATGAATACCAATGTTTCCTGATGAGATATTATTGAGGTCTTAAGAAGCAAAACGATTGCTCTGTGCAAGAAACATTATTTTCAGCTTTATTCCCTGTAATCCAAGGAAACACCATGGACTGTGGTTTCAGCTAAACATTGTCTTTACTGTTAGGCTTGTACTGGAAGCAGAGAATAATCCAATCTGTTCTGTCCTTTTAAATGCAACTCACAAAAACATTACCAAATGTGCATAAAATAGCCCTTTTTTTTTTTCTTTTTTTTTGCATTGCGACATTATTTTCATGATTTTTGTGACATTATTTTATTTAATTTTTTTAATTATAGGCAGCACAACAAATACTGTGCTGGTTTGCTTATTTATTTATTTTCTAAAGAAACTGAAACCTCTTATAGGACTCTTTTTGTGACACTATTTTCCTGACAATTAAACAAGTATCCCCAGTAAAAATGATTGCATAATTTTTTTTCCCATTTAAATCAGCATTAATTATAAGCAGCACAACAAATGAGCTTAATTGTCATGAACAATCTTTAAAAAAAAATCATGAAATGGACTTAATTTTCTTGAAGCAAAATGCAGTTTCTTATTTCTTCCTTTCAGTTTTGTGATCAAATAGGACCTGAATATTTCTTGACCGGTTTCTTGAGATTTACCATTATATTTTCTACTTTACGATCGACTCTTTTCTTGAAATTGTAGATTGGTGCTGGGGTGGGGCGATATGACCAAAATCTTTCATGGAACAAAAAAATGAATACCAATGTTTCCTGATGAGATATTATTGAGGTCTTAAGAAGCAAAACGATTGCTCTGTGCAAGAAACATTATTTTCAGCTTTATTCCCTGTAATCCAAGGAAACACCATGGACTGTGGTTTCAGCTAAACATTGTCTTTACTGTTAGGCTTGTACTGGAAGCAGAGAATAATCCAATCTGTTCTGTCCTTTTAAATGCAACTCACAAAAACATTACCAAATGTGCATAAAATAGCCCTTTTTTTTTTTCTTTTTTTTTGCATTGCGACATTATTTTCATGATTTTTGTGACATTATTTTATTTAATTTTTTTAATTATAGGCAGCACAACAAATACTGTGCTGGTTTGCTTATTTATTTATTTTCTAAAGAAACTGAAACCTCTTATAGGACTCTTTTTGTGACACTATTTTCCTGACAATTAAACAAGTATCCCCAGTAAAAATTATTGCATAATTTTTTTTCCCATTTAAATCAGCATTAATTATAAGCAGCACAACAAATGAGCTTAATTGTCATGAACAATCTTTAAAAAAAATCATGAAATGGACTTAATTTTCTTGAAGCAAAATGCAGTTTCTTATTTCTTCCTTTCAGTTTTGTGATCAAATAGGACCTGAATATTTCTTGACCGGTTTCTTGAGATTTACCATTATATTTTCTACTTTACGATCGACTCTTTTCTTGAAATTGTAGATTGGTGCTGGGGTGGGGCGATATGACCAAAATCTTATATCATGATGCGAGTCATTTTATTTCATGGTATCAATAAAAAAATCACAATGTATGTATTTTTTTGCTTTAGATAATGTCTTATGATATCAACATTTTTGATATCGTAGACATTTCATAATTCTTGTCACCAGTGTCAGTATCATAAAAAAAACTAATAGCCTTAAAAAAAAAATCAAGCTCACTGAAGACAAGTAAACAATCAGTGATTAAAAAAGAATAAGAAACTAATTACTAGCAATAGGACAAAAAAACTACAATAGAACAAATAAATAAGAAATGCTACATGCATTGTATAAAGTAAAATTAAATGTATAAAAACAATTTATAATGCTCACTGTAAATTAAATGTATACTACTACTTATTTAGGGGTGCTTTGACCAGGATTTTTGAGGCCGATCACAGAAAGCAGTATCTGCCGATATGATCACCGATACCGATCTTTTTAAAGCCTTCTTTTTATCATGTAGAATTATTTATAGTGAGGATATAATCGAGATTTTTAGACATTTATTCAGGGCCTGAATTAAATTTGAGAATTAATTCCTCTCTTAGGTGACCCTTGTGAGAGGGGATTTTTTAATTTGAGGGGTGGAGGGGGGCATTTTTTAGATATTTTTCAAAAATATATATTTATCTTACCTAAATGTTTGATCATGCACTGTATTTTTATTTTGACAATCGTGTAATTGCTGCACAGTAGCTTACACACAGCACAAGCCTGATTTCCTGAGCTGTATATGAGGTGGCCTTTTACTCCAGGTTCACACATACTCCGTTTGCAGTGCGTATGCAGTCCATGTGCGGTACGTAAGCAGTGCAGAAGCAGTAGGGATGCACCGATACCATTTTTTCAGAACCAATCCGATACCAAAAAATTCTGAGTATCGGCCGATACTGATCCGATACCAGCAGTGTTTTTTTTTTTTATCAATGTAGAATTTCTACACCTCAGTGTTGTTGACCTAATCATCACTGTTTTGTGTGTTAAACACAATCTACTAAATATAGACCACTTCATTTTAAAGAAAAATAACAATTGAAAAAATATATCATCTTAATCTATGACAAAAATACTATTATAAATTAGGTTAGTAAATAATTCAGCAGCAAAATTTATTCTAGAAACATCATGAGTGCAGAATAAGTTTATAAAATCTAAACATTTAGTGAAATAACATTATTTAGTGGGGAACAAATATAAGTGAATAAGTGTAGGACTAAATCTGGTCAAATGTTACATTGCTCTTTGTATTGTTGTAAAATACATTCATGAAAAACTAATATATATATATATATATATATATATATATATACTGCCATACATATATATATATATTTTTTTAAATATAAATTAAAATAGCACAGTAATGAAGACGGCAACATATGATAGATAGGATGGAACAAGAAAGGTTATTAATCTTTCATTGCGCAAAAGTATTATAATAACGAAAGACTCAATACAGGGCAAAGCGCTTATGCGCATCCCATGCACAGAATCATGCGCTTGAAGCAACACGTCAAGAACCACAGCGCGCAGCATAGAAATGTTTAAAGCAAAAAGTGAAGAGATATTAATGCTTAGTGTATTAAAGGTTTAGTTCACCCAAAAATGAAAATTCTGTCATTAATTACTCTCCCTCATGTCTTTCCAAACCCGTAAAACCTTCGTTCATCTTCGGAACACAAATTAACACAAAAGAGAAAAAAAAACGACTTTATTCAACAATTCGTGTCCTCTGCGTCACCCTAGCGCCATTTTGGAGAGTATCCACTAAATGCAAACAGCGTATGTTGTTCTGTGTCAGACGCACCCCACGGATACATTGTTTTACGTTCAAATCAAAGCACAAACAACTTAGAAAACGTATCCGTGTGGTGCGGCTGACACAGAACAGCATACGTAAAGTATTCTCGTTGCTTCGTAAAATTATGCTTCAACCCCTGATATCACATGGATTACTTTACCGATGTCCTTGCTACGTTAGACCTTGATTGTGGTAATTACATTGCTGTCTATGGGAGGGTCAGAGAGCTCTCAGAGTTCATCAAATACCTTAATTTGTGTTCTGAAGATGAATGAAGGTCTTACGGGTTTGGAACTAAATGACGGTGAAGAATTTTCATTTTTGGGTGAACTAACCCTTTAAATCTGTGCAATAATTTGAGCCTTTTCTTTTAACGGTTTTAAATCTCAGTTACTGTGCACTCTTGAAGACCGTTTCATCATCTTGACTGTCGTAACCGAATGCGATGCTCAGTTTGAATGCTGAATGGAGGATGACAGACAGCTGCAGCGGAGAGAAGAGTTTACATGAACTTGACTTAAATATTCATCTACCTCACATTAAACTATGGAACTGCTTCAGAGCACTTGGAATTAGTGCACTGAAACTTGATGGTGCTTTAAAATGTTTTTGTGCCTTTCGTGCGGCTTAACAATAACAGAATAGTATACACACAATATGGGATTTGGATCGGTCTCGTCTGACCGATACCCGATCTGACAGAAAATGCCAGTATCGGAGCCGATACCGATACGGAGTATCAGATCGGTGCATCCCGAAGTAGCAGCACTAACTGTGCTTTCACACAGGAGTCTGCAACTGATCCATGGCTAACACAACATTTATCCATTATTTTGATTTCAAATCCAAACATTGTTACTTAAAGGGGTCATATGATGCTATTTTAAAGATCATTATTTTGTGTATTTGGTGTAACAGAATATGTTGACATGCTTTAATGTTCAAAAAACACATTATTTTTCAAATACTGTACACTATGCCCCGCCTCTCTAAAACGCTTAGTTTTCTACAAAGCCCCTCCTTCCGACAAGCGCAGTCTGCTCTGATTGGCCAGCTGACCCAGTGCATTGTGATTGGCCGAACACCACAAGCACTCGTCGGAAATGTAACGCCCCTTACCATAAACGCGAGTTTCATCTTTCAAAATAAATTTAAAGACAGAGCCCGAAAGGGTAACAGAGACAGACACGGTGATGAAGCTGGTATGTGTTTGCAGTACACAAGCCACGGTTAAGACAGCTGACTCCACTGTCTGTCTGTCTGTGTCTCTCTCTCTCTCGCTCTCGCTCTCTCTCGCACGCACACACACACACGATGCGCAAAACTCCGCATTTGAACAATCAATAGCAAATACTTGAACTAATAACAAAACAGTAGCTGATTCAGAAGCGCCAGATTGTCATAGCAAAGTCAGAAT
>NW_015505469.1:321609-335103 GCF_001515645.1 Sinocyclocheilus grahami | reverse complement strand
AATATAAATTAAAATAGCACAGTAATGAAGACGGCAACATATGATAGATAGGATGGAACAAGAAAGGTTATTAATCTTTCATTGCGCAAAAGTATTATAATAACGAAAGACTCAATACAGGGCAAAGCGCTTATGCGCATCCCATGCACAGAATCATGCGCTTGAAGCAACACGTCAAGAACCACAGCGCGCAGCATAGAAATGTTTAAAGCAAAAAGTGAAGAGATATTAATGCTTAGTGTATTAAAGGTTTAGTTCACCCAAAAATGAAAATTCTGTCATTAATTACTCTCCCTCATGTCTTTCCAAACCCGTAAAACCTTCGTTCATCTTCGGAACACAAATTAACACAAAAGAGAAAAAAAAACGACTTTATTCAACAATTCGTGTCCTCTGCGTCACCCTAGCGCCATTTTGGAGAGTATCCACTAAATGCAAACAGCGTATGTTGTTCTGTGTCAGACGCACCCCACGGATACATTGTTTTACGTTCAAATCAAAGCACAAACAACTTAGAAAACGTATCCGTGTTGTGCGGCTGACACAGAACAGCATACGTAAAGTATTCTCGTTGCTTCGTAAAATTATGCTTCAACCCCTGATATCACATGGATTACTTTACCGATGTCCTTGGTACGTTAGACCTTGATTGTGGTAATTACATTGCTGTCTATGGGAGGGTCAGAGAGCTCTCAGAGTTCATCAAATACCTTAATTTGTGTTCTGAAGATGAATGAAGGTCTTACGGGTTTGGAACTAAATGACGGTGAAGAATTTTCATTTTTGGGTGAACTAACCCTTTAAATCTGTGCAATAATTTGAGCCTTTTCTTTTAACGGTTTTAAATCTCAGTTACTGTGCACTCTTGAAGACCGTTTCATCATCTTGACTGTCGTAACCGAATGCGATGCTCAGTTTGAATGCTGAATGGAGGATGACAGACAGCTGCAGCGGAGAGAAGAGTTTACATGAACTTGACTTAAATATTCATCTACCTCACATTAAACTATGGAACTGCTTCAGAGCACTTGGAATTAGTGCACTGAAACTTGATGGTGCTTTAAAATGTTTTTGTGCCTTTCGTGCGGCTTAACAATAACAGAATAGTATACACACAATATGGGATTTGGATCGGTCTCGTCTGACCGATACCCGATCTGACAGAAAATGCCAGTATCGGAGCCGATACCGATACGGAGTATCAGATCGGTGCATCCCGAAGTAGCAGCACTAACTGTGCTTTCACACAGGAGTCTGCAACTGATCCATGGCTAACACAACATTTATCCATTATTTTGATTTCAAATCCAAACATTGTTACTTAAAGGGGTCATATGATGCTATTTTAAAGATCATTATTTTGTGTATTTGGTGTAACAGAATATGTTGACATGCTTTAATGTTCAAAAAACACATTATTTTTCAAATACTGTACACTATGCCCCGCCTCTCTAAAACGCTTAGTTTTCTACAAAGCCCCTCCTTCCGACAAGCGCAGTCTGCTCTGATTGGCCAGCTGACCCAGTGCATTGTGATTGGCCGAACACCACAAGCACTCGTCGGAAATGTAACGCCCCTTACCATAAACGCGAGTTTCATCTTTCAAAATAAATTTAAAGACAGAGCCCGAAAGGGTAACAGAGACAGACACGGTGATGAAGCTGGTATGTGTTTGCAGTACACAAGCCACGGTTAAGACAGCTGACTCCACTGTCTGTCTGTCTGTGTCTCTCTCTCTCTCGCTCTCGCTCTCTCTCGCACGCACACACACACACGATGCGCAAAACTCTGCATTTGAACAGTCAATAGCAAATACTTAAACTAATAACAAAACAGTAGCTGATTCAGAAGCACCAGATTGTCATAGCAATAGATTGTCATAACAAAGCAAAGAATGACCTCCTCTCCTAGGTTCACGAAACGGTCGTCCATAAAATGCTTGGTTTTGAGACTTTAGTCTTTGCAACTTCAGGGATCTTATCTATGCACAATCAGCTTGTAACACTCCAAAGAGAAAGGAAAACTTGAAATCGCATCATATGACCCCTTTAAAATGCTTTTTCAGCATTGTGTTTTTACAGTACTACAATCTTTCATAGATGTGTTTAAACGCAATAAATATAAGAAATACATTATTCAGTGCTTTTTACTTTTGCATTTACTTCTATATTTATATATTAGGTTGCTCAAGCAAGTGGCAAAACATTCATATTCCAAAGCGATTATTAGCCGATAGTGATCGGTAGCCAATCAATCGGAGCACCCCTATTCTTATTAAAGTTGCAAAAGTGATTTAGTCAGGAGCAATGAGAGATTTTCTGTCTTTTGTGGTTTGATTAACATGAATGAGAGACAAAGAATATATTAGACTGCTGTCACTTTAAGAGCTGCCTGGATGCAATATACTGTTACACTTGTGTTTTCCTTCTCAGCTGTTTGCTTTCACTTAACACCTAAATTACTGTGTTTACGAGGATACTTGCAAAGACATGCATTTTGAGACATACACGTGTGTGTATTTAACTGTTCAAGACATCGCGGCAAATATAACTCCTGTGCTCTATGAGCACTGTCTTCGCCTCACAGACAGCGCTCAGAAACACTTTCAGACAGAGCGCGCATATAGTGAAATGAGTTCTCTTTCGCTGCTGATTACGTTTCAATGGCTTAAAATCACTTGTTTTGAGTATGCAATGCTTAAAAACGCATGCAAATGATACATTTTCATGACTATGTAGCACAGCAACAAGCATGTAACCGTGATAGAGAAGATAGTCCAAAATCTCTACCGGTTAATCGCGTCTTTCTGTATGTCAAAACGGCAAAACAGGCTCAACATTAGAACTGTTCTCTATGAATACTGTATCGCTATAAATCTATTAGTGTGGCTGTGCATCATGTATTTTGATGTTGTGGTTGATGATAAAGAACATGTTCCTGCCAGTAAGCCGTACGCTGGAGTGACTCAAGAGACACAGACGTCTGTGGAGGGAGTTTTAATAAGATGTTGATCTGCTGACGGTGGGATGGGGTCTCCTGCTGTTAGCACAATTCAGCAGGTATTTTACCCCCAGACGTGGGCCCCATCCCCCCTCGCCCTGCCCCAGCCGACTGGACGGCGTATTAATTAACGGTGGATTAACATTAAACAGATGCACACTGCTCTTCATGTTTATCTCAAGGGCTTCTTAAGGATTCGTTCTGGAGCGTTTCTTGCTCTGGGCTGCTGGCCACTTATCTGCTCCTGTAAAGCGCATCACCCCTGTGCAGGGTGGAGGGTTATTGTGGCAAGAGGTTTAACCCTGTCTAATCCCCTTCAAAAGGCCCCACAATTTTTTTTTTAGCATTCAGAGCATGCAAATCAGTGCCCAGAGTTCTCAAACACACACACACACACAATCTGCAGCCGAGTCCAGCACCGCACACAACTCACTGGACACTTCACTCAAGCATCTGGGTTTACTTTTTATCAAGAGTCTTGATGACAAATAGTGCTTTTGCTTCAGGACCCAGATTTTAGGAACCAGATAACAGTGTTATTAACATTTACCAACAATTTTAAAACAATATTTGCTTTTACTCTGGAACAGTTTTAAAGTGTACACTGTATAAAAATGCCCTTTTAAATCTACGGTAAAAGAAAAAAGGATGAGGAGAAACAAAACATGCATATAAACTACAATTCCAGGGACTTCTAGAAATGTTCTTTTATTATTTTTTCACTGTAAATTATACTTGTGCAAAAAGAAAAAAATAATCAGTATTGTATAGTAGAGTTTTAAATAATATAATATTAATGTAACACACACACACACCTGAAATGCTAGAAGTTAGATTTGATATGAGGGGTTTTCCTCTGATTTTTCAAGAATGTGTATTCATGTGTGAAGGAAACCCCAACCTTCATTTCCTGTGTGTGAGAGTCTTATGTAATTCTCTCTTCAAGGAGATTCATCTCTGTGAGAGGAGGACCACGATGTGTGTAAACCTAGATATTCAGGATAAATTAAGAATCACTTTTTTTTTTGTCCAATAGAAATCACGATTGTCCCATGATTCTGAACATAACAAAATAATGTGTGACAATATATTAATTGCTGCAGTGTATTTAAGTGTTTAATTTGGATGAATTATTAAACATTTTAATATATAATATATGTATTTAAAATATAATATATTTAATACACCAATTTTTAGTAAATCATCATCATCTAGTAAAATTATGAAAAATTGGTTTGAATGAATGATTCAATGACTCATAAATAACTCACTTGTTTCATTACGGGATGAATCAGCATTTTTGAACGAATCTCGAATTAATGATTCAATGACAAATACATTTTTGAACTGTCACTTGTCGCCACCTAGACGCAAAACGATGCAATCACCGCAAACGCTATTTGAAGCGCCAGTTACTATCAAAAGGGGATTCACTCTATTTTGATCGCTACCATCATGGCCGGATTTACCATTGGGCTTGAGTGGGCTGCAGCCCATGGGCCTCGCCTTGTAGGGGCCCTGCCTTTGCCCGTTTATGTTTGTTTGATTTGTTCGTTATATGCCAGTCAGAATTCAGAAATTATTAGCCACGTTTCCACTGCGCACGCAAGGTCTAAAAGGGCCAGCCAGGACGGCAGCTTACAACTACGACCGTCAAGGCCACAATCAAACAGCATAAACTGCCATTTATGATTATTTCACATAGAAGAAGGACACACGTTTTGAATCGCGTCTGAACCGATTGGTTTATCACATGGCTAAACCGCTCCATTAAGCCTTTAGCCCCAAAGAGCGCAGAACCGCTGCATCTCCGAACATCAGTGTTTTGTTCCTCAGCGTTACACGGGCGAGCAAATGTTTGCAAAGTTAAATGAATCAACTTTTTAAACGAATCGGTTGATTCAACTCACTCATTAAGACAGTCACTTGCTGCCACCTACTGGCGGTTGTAGTTTCATATTTTAAAAAGTAGCTCATTTCATTTTTGCAATCATTTAATATTTCTACATTAAAATATTATATTTAAAATGTATGCACAATCCATCTGTTGATAGTGATTTCGTTTGATTGTTAATAGCCAGCATGTCTTTTTATTCAATTGAATTTATTGATTAAATAAGAGCCTGACATAAGAGGACACAGATATGACTAACTTTTATAATACTAATAAGCCAACATCTCTGACTTTTTTTTTTCCTCAAAGTTATTTCAGGGTTTTAATCTCTCAACTGAGAGAACACATCTTGTTTATTATATTATACTGAATATTTAATATTACATTTAAATTGACTATAGCCTATGTTGCATATTAATTGTACTATTTATGAACCTTGAACCATATGTTTGTGTATTTTGTGTTACTCCATAATGATGTTAAATTAAGGGCATGTGTAGTGTAGTTGAAAAGGCTGTTTGTGAAGCTGTTTCTTACCTAAACATGTTAACCGTCTGCACTCTGTGTCAGCGGCAGCGCGAATGCAGATTTTAATGTTTCGGTATGATTTTTTCAAAGGTTTAATTGACACGGGCGAATCATTGTCATTTAGAAATTAGATCGTGTGGGTAATTGTGCAGCTCTAGAACACAAATTAAGATATTTTTGATGAAATCCGAGAGCTTTCTGACCCTCCATAGACAGCAAGGTAACTACCCCGATCAAGGCTCAGAAAGGTAGCAAGGACATCGGTAAAACAGTCCATGTGACATCAGTGGTTCAACTGTAATGTTATGAAGCTACAAGAATTATTTTTATGTGCAAAGAAAACAAAAATAATGACTTTATTCAACAATTTCCTCTCTTCCGAGATTTTGACACGCGTTCACGAGAGTAACACGATGCATGATGTAGAATCCAGATGCACTGTGGCTTGTTTATGAGCAGAGGAAAGAATGGGTATGCTTTGTAAGTCAAAATCTGACACGGAAAAGAAGAAATTGTTGAATAAAGCTGTCGCAACGATTTCATTCTCTTGTAGGCTGCTTCTAAAAACTGATCACTGGTGTTTACCTGCTTTAGTCTTAATGAATTCATGCCATGCAGTTAATTGTGTTTTTATTTTATTTTATTTTTTTATATTTTTTGGTGACCTACAATAATTTGGGGATCAGTACGTTTTTTTTGTTGTTTTTTTTATTCAGAAAGTATGCATTACATTTATTAAAACTGAAAGTAAAGACAAGAAATTTATATTTCAAATATATGCTGTTCTTTTGAACATTCTGTTCATCAAAGAATCCTGAAAAAAGAGAAAAAAATCCTGTATCAGTTTCCACAAAAATATGAAGCAGCACTGTGAAATATGAAACAACTGTTTTCTACAATATGCAAATCAGCATATTATGATGATTTCTGAATGATACACTGAAGACTGGAGTAATGATGCTGAAAATTCAGCTTTGATTACATGAATAGGATAAATTTGAAAATATATTACAATAGAAAAAAGTTGTTTTAAATTGTTATAATATTTCACAATATTAGTGTGTTTACTGTATTCTGATCAAATAAATGCAGCCTTGGTGAGCAGAGAAGGCTTCTTTCAAAACACTGTTATTTATAATGTCAATATTTTGTCTATGTGCAGTCCTTTTGGTGCTGTATTTTTTGCTGTGTGTATTTAAAAGCTTATAATGAAAAATAAAATGCCACAAAAAAAAAAATTTTCATAGAAAAAATTCATTATCTGATGTAATGCTAATATACCAAATTACTAAAATCAGTTTTTACCTGTATAGCGTACTGAAACCCATAAAGAGTTAAATGGTTAAGAGGCACAAGCTGGAGGTCGATACTAATATATAAACAGCACACAGTGTCATTCACACAAATACTAAACACCATCATGGTAACACACATCACACTAAAATAATGCAATACAGAATTCAGGGAATGTCAGTTTGCTTTTTTCTCACAGAAAATTGTGATATGTCTTGTTCCTTTTCACGTCCAAAAACCGTGCATTTAACAGTATTTTACTGTAAAATTACATGAAATGTCCCGTTTTTACGATCACAAGTAAAGCAGTGTGTCCTGATCGATTTCACAGTAATTAACCAAAAAAAAAAAAAAAAGCAAATACGGTGTTTGAAAAAGGGTAGGACCGAACAAGAAAGGCTTTTAATAAACTAATATATAGCACAGTAACGGAGGCAGCAACATATGATAGATATAGGACTCATATCTCGATTGGATCGGTTCTGAAAAAAATGGTATTGCTGCATCCCTAGATTAAACATAAATTAATCTTACATTATAATTGTTTTAATACTACATTACTCTTAATAAAATCCAGATTAGCAGCATTTATTACAAGGCTCTCTGGAATACTTATTATTGGGTGGCATTTTTATTGTTTGATTTAATAATTATTGTATTATTTAAAAGTTATTCCATGAACTGCACACACATTTTGAACATCTTCATTATTAACCCACAGGCCATCTGAGCAGAATGCATAGTCTATTGCTATTATCATACATGCTGTCCCATTAAACACAAATAAAGGTCTATATATAATTCATAGAATAAGTTTAAGTTTTGACTGGAGTTTCATTATTTGATTTGCCCGTGCTTTATTCAGTTATTCAATTAAACTGTCAAAATGCATAAATTTACATAGAATATTGGATTAGCCTTTTCCATTCATGGCACCTTTTCCATAGACATAAATTATTAAAAATGATATCAGATGTATTTGACATATTCTGCCAAAGCAGCTGGGATGAGTAGACCCCCCCCCCGTCCGTCATGAAACACTCTATTACTTTGTGCTGAAAGAATTCTCCAGTTAACATTCATTTTTGTGTTTATTAATGTGTGATGGTGACTGCCTGACTGTTTATCCTTGACTTATTATACTATTACTTTACTTCAGTTTAGTCTCTGAATAAAATCTCTCATCATGCTGTGGGCTATGATGTTCTCCAGTAATCCTATATGTGTGTGTTCCTGAACAATAATGAAATATTTTATTGCAGAGGTTTTTAATCAGTAATGCTCTCTCTCTCTCTCTCTCTCTCTCTCTTTCTCTTGTGTTTGCAGGTGGAGAACCGGCCGAAGTACTATGGACGAGAGTGAGTTTCTTTACACTCATTACAGACCCAGTTCAGATTCTGCGGGTGTGGTGTGGACTGACATGAATCCCCAGTGTTTCAGGATCTAATGCAGTCTTATTAATATTCTCTCTCCGATTGGTTTCCTGTGAAGGTATCATGGGATGATCTCCAGAGAGGAAGCCGACCAACTGCTCAGTGTGGCTGAGGGAAGTTATCTGATCCGAGAGAGCCAGAGACAGCCGGGCACATACACGCTAGCGCTACGGTACATGAACCTTCACCTTTGACCTGTCCAGACTCCTCCTCTTCTTCAGGATGTTCTGACTCGGTGTGCTTTATATTTTGTAACTGCTTCAACTTACAGAAAGATAATAGCAGCATGCTAAAACATTTAAGCAAGCATGGTAACATTAACAGCATGTTATCAATGTGTTAAAGGAGACATATTATGCCCCTTTTTACAACATGTAATATAAGTCTCAGGTGTCCCCAGAATGTGTCTGTGAAGTTTCAGCTCAAAATACTCCACAGATCATTAATTATTACATTTTGAAGATGCCTATTTTGAGTGGAAGCAGAAATAAGCTGTTTTTTGGTCCTGTTTCTTTAAATGCAAATAAGCTGCTGCTCACCGCCCCCTTTTCTTGTCTCCTCTGAGGCTGGGACTCTAAATAGTGTTCTGTGCTCGTCTGTGCAGCCAAACACAGAAGAGTTAGCATGTTTTGCTCAGACTTTCACCATGGCATTAGAGCTGGTACACCGTTGTCACTTGCGAAAACATAATAATGGCACCGTGGGTGTAAACTTACAGATAAAGGGGCAGTAATATCATAGTGAGATCCCTTTGCCACGTCACCAAGGGAGCGAAATCAGACACGCTCGTTTTCTCAGACGCTTGCAGAAAAAGGCTTCCCAAAACAAAGTTACTGGGTTCATCTTTTTCACGTTTCCTTGTTTGGTAGATGCACCGGGGACCCGATTATAGCACTTAAAACCTGGAAAAGTCAGATTTTCATGATATGTCACCTTTAAAACGGGGTTGCAGTTTGTTAAATCATGCTAGGAACATGATGAAGACATGCTAGCAACACAAGATGTAACAAAATAATATTAACCCTGCTGAAAAAGACAGGCTAAGCTGGTTTAAGCTTGAAGAAGTGGTCAAACCCCCTTTAAAACCAGCCTGGAAACCATGGCCAGGCTGTTAGACCAGCTAATACATTCATTCTTTTTGAAATTTTAGCAGGGAACATTTTACAAAATGCTAGAAATATGCCAACAGCATGTCAAATCATGTCAGCAACGTGTTAAAACATGCTGTCAATGTGTTAATTGCTAGAAATATGCTAGCAACAGGTTAACTCATGTTAGCATTGTGTTACCATGCTAGTACATGTTAACATTGTGCTAAAACATGCAAGCAGCATGCTACATGTTAGAAACATGTTAGCAATGTGTTATAAAATTCTAGAACCATGCTTGCAACATGCTAAATTGTACTGGCAATATGTTAAAACTTGCTAGCAACATTTTTACTTATGCTAGCAATGTGTTAATATATATAATAAGTATATATATTTATTTTAGTCATTTATCAGATGCTTTCATCCAAAGCGACTTACAAACGAGGACAACAGAAGTGATCAATTGTAGTATTAAAACAACTAAAAACAGATCCAAATCTAAAAGCTAGAACTTTATAAATACTACTTATACATGTTTTAAAAATAAAGAAATTAAATAAAAATTACAAATGCAAACAACAACATGTCAACACTTAACATTTAAATGAAAAACAAAAAATAAAGCTAAAAACTATTCAAAATATTAAAGAACAAAAGGTATAAGAGTATAATAATGATTCTAACATAACTCTAAGCCAAACACCAAAAAAACAACTATATATATGTGTATGTACAGCCACACACACACACATATACAGTGGGTACGGAAAGTATTCAGACCCCCTTAAATTTTTCACTCTTTGTTATATTGCAGCCATTTGCTAAAATCATTTAAGTTAATTTTTTTTCCTCATTAATGTACACACAGCACCCCATATTGACAGAAAAACACAGAATTGTTGACATTTTTGCAGATTTATTAAAAAAGAAAAACTGAAATATCACATGGTCCTAAGTATTCAGACCCTTTGCTGTGACACTCATATATTTAACTCGCAAAGAACACACTTCAAGGGCTCTGCCCTTCGTAGGGCATAGGGATGCTCACTTCTGTTTGGAAGTCGCCACATGTCTCTTGTATCACCGCAGAGGCACGGACGTGCTCTCTCGTTTCATTCAAATGCAGCTTGCCGTCTTGCATCTCAGTTTTTGATCGTATTGAAAATGAAGGAAATGCATCATATTTGCTTTATCATTTGAGGAATTTAGTATTAATACTACTATAATTTTGCTGTAGTGATATTGACCTGACGATTGTTTTGTACACTGTTCATAATGGATTTATAAACCGGTAAAATTTCAAAACATTAATCTCAATTAAATATTTCATATCCCTGTATTTATATATTATTTTAGGTAAACAAAAACAAAAAAATCTGTGATTTTTCAAACTATTTCAAACTATTATATTCAAACTATGAATATACAATACATTATCCCTTAAATGTCAATCCTATAGTTTGAACGTTCTTTCGTCTTGGCTCAAAGCCACTTGCTGAGAACTTTTCTTCGCGGAAGCTTTGCGTTAAACAAGTGAGATACCGAAATATTTAATCTCTAATCAATATTTTTTTTGTCCAATTATTTGCCCAGTTAGTTTTGGTATTGAGGTAAAAGTTACCTTGCATTCGCTATATAACAGTGGGTGGTGGTCACGAAGATGAAGGAGCAAATTTGATGCGTTTCCCCCTTTTGCAGCGACTTTCTTCTTGCAAGATCGGCAGACAGGGTGACCGTCCTCGATTAAATTGCCTTCAGGACTCCAAAGTACGACCAGACCACCGATTTGGTCCTCTTAGATGGCTGAAAAATCTCCCGAGCACTGTCACTGCCTTCCAAACAACAACAACAACAACACTGCATGCTACTTCTGCGTCAGACTGATGCTGGCTGGACAGGATTTACTGCGAGTTTTCAAAATCGCGATAATCAAACACGGTTTTGATGATAATTCAATTTTAAACGGTAATACTAACCGTCAGGGCATTTAATCGTTCCATCCCTACCAGGTACCAGGTACTGTACCCAGTGGAAACCCCCCAAAAGTGAACCGTAGCGAGCCATACCGTGCCGTACCGTGCAGTGGAAAAGCGCCATTAGTTTCCCATCCGTCTGTGACCTAGCTTCACCCTTTCTGCAGTCTCTCAGCCGTATCTTGACCTCGTCTCGACCCCTGTGTGTTTGGCTGATGTGTGATCAGTCCTGACCTGTATTAGCACAGTGGATGTTTCTGAAGGGCATATGGGTTTGAGAAATGTGCTGTGTGTGGCTCACAAATCCATCCAGCTTTATTTTGCGTTTGGAATGAAGTCTGTCCTTGAAGAGACTAATGTCTCCTAATCGGATTATCATGATGTGTGTTTACTTTGGCTGGTTTTTGCTATTCAGAGTCATCACTAGGGCTTTAAAAAGACCATTATTTTAAATTTTTGTGTAATATTGGTCTAGGTTTCTTGCATTAAATCAAGTTTTACACAATTTCTTTCTTTCTTTCTATTGTTTTTAGTGTTTACTTTTTTCAGGTTTAGGACAATGTCACGTTTCAGCCTCTCACTGGCCCCTAGAATTAAACAAGCTAATTTGACTTCTGTTTCATGAATACTCTGTATAAACAGCCTTTGTTATGATTGGTTAAACTCTGCACACTGTGACTCTGTGTCTTCTAGCAGGCTAAAAGCTGGCGATGTGTAAATGTGGGTTATACACAGAACGTTTTATAAATTGACAGTAAGGACATTTATAATATTACAAAATATTTATATTTCAAACAAACACTTCTCTTTTGATTGCAGCTCCCCCAAAAAATAGTTTTAACATTGATAATAATAAGAGATGTTTCTTGAGCATATGAAAATGATTTCTGAAGATCATGTGACACTGAAGACTGGAGTAATGATGCTGAAAATTCAGCTTTGATCACAGGAACAAATTACTTTTTACAATATATTCAAATAGAAAACAGTTCTTTTAAATTGTAATAATATTTAACAGTACTTACTATTGCTATTTTTACAGTTTTTTTTTTCAAGCAAATAATATAAATGCAACCTTGATGAGCATAAGAGACTTTCAAAAACAATGAATCAAAGTGTGTTAATGTAAAAATTGTAGGGCTGTGCGATATATATATATATATATATATATATATATATATATATATCTATATATATCTCGATATTGTCAATTTTTACGATATTCGATATTTGCATTTGTGCATTTGCTTTTAAATGATAAAAAACATGAATTTATTATTAAAAAAACAACAAAAACAATTTAGATGGAAGTTATTGTTACAAAGTAAATACAAAATGTTTAGTTCAAATTTAAGCAGTTAAAAAAAAATCTAAAGTGATCACTTACTGCTTTTTATTAGATGAACACATGTAGCCTATATGTAACTGAAGTAGTGCAAAACAAGTACAGAAAGTGCATTGTCAACTTTTTTGGTGCATGCAATTCACAATTTACACTGTGCAACTGGGGGAAATAATTAAACTGTGATAGACCAAAGACTTATGCACTCGCTCGGTCTATATTATGAAAACTGGTAAAACAAATGAAAAATATTATAACAGTGAAATTCCTAATAGTTATTCCAAATTGCCATAGCCTATGTTTCTCTATTCAAACAACAGCGGTTGAGTAAGTGCATTTATTCAGCGATCAAAAACAATATAGTCGAGATCTCATGACAGAACACAGACTGGTTGAGTGACACTTTCATTTAGATCGCTAAACTCCAGCTTGTTTGTTGGTGTTTTCAGATCATCGGCGGCGGCGCTTGCGCATTGAGGAGCGAGCGCGTGTGCATGGTTGCCAGATTGCTTAAAATAAGCAAAACACTGGGCAGAAAAGGTATGCTTGTAACAGCGAAGCTCTGATTCTGGGATTTGAACTATTGATATCTGGCAACCGCACTCATGAAAGCTCGCATAGTAGAGGCGTGTAGAGCAGTCCGCAATAACATGTTGTCTCCTTTTTTTGGACGTTCGGCACGTTCTTTTGGGAAAGTATGCTTGAATTTGAAATATTCGATATTCACGATATTTTTTATAAATTTTACCAATTTTACATCGTCAAAATTATCGCGATATTATCGCTAATATTCGATACATTGCCCAGCCCTAAAAAATTGTGCTGTGAAAGCTATGTTAGAGGACTTTTGTTGAGGTGTGTGTGTGTGTGTGTGTGTGTCCGAGACACAAAAGTCTTGAGATAATCCCTTTTAATCTGCTTGCTTGAGCAGACGGTTGGC
>NW_015505469.1:291566-321348 GCF_001515645.1 Sinocyclocheilus grahami | reverse complement strand
ACATATATTCTTTGTTTATATATATATATATATATATATATATATATATATATATATATATATATATATATATATATCTATATATATCTCGATATTGTCAATTTTTACGATATTCGATATATCTCTGTTTGCATTTGCTTTTAAATGATAAAAAACATGAATTTATTATTAAAAAAACAACAAAAACAATTTAGATGGAAGTTATTGTTACAAAGTAAATACAAAATGTTTAGTTCAAATTTAAGCAGTTAAAAAAAAATCTAAAGTGATCACTTACTGCTTTTTATTAGATGAACACATGTAGCCTATATGTAACTGAAGTAGTGCAAAACAAGTACAGAAAGTGCATTGTCAACTTTTTTGGTGCATGCAATTCACAATTTACACTGTGCAACTGGGGGAAATAATTAAACTGTGATAGACCAAAGACTTATGCACTCGCTCTGTCTATATTATGAAAACTGGTAAAACAAATGAAAAATATTATAACAGTGAAATTCCTAATAGTTATTCCAAATTGCCATAGCCTATGTTGTGTGTGTGTGTGTGTGAGTCTTTGTGGAATCATAATCAAACTCCCAACAGGAAGCACGTGCATTATAAAACCTCAGCTGTCCTATGATTTCCAGTGGCTCATAACAGCATTACCATCTCTGATCAGGTTATAATAGATTATCCTAGAGATTCAGGGATCATACCGCAGTTTTCTAATACCGTTTGATATAAATATTTAAACTAAAAGGAAAATACAATTATTCATTTTCTAAAACTGTTACTATGTCACTATATGCACATTCATTCTTTGTTTTATGTATGCTAAAACTGCTTTATAAATGCCTCCACTCTGTTTACTTTCACAATTATGAATTATACTAAGAATCTCTGACTATAAATTTACATATTTTCAATTCAGAAAGTGAGTAGTTTGGATAAATTACGATGTCAAATATTAATATATGACCGCCCACATCTGCACATCAACAGCTGTTCGGCATTCAGCAACTTGGTCCTCCACAATGAGGTCTCTAGTAGAAAGATTTCAGCTCAGTGACAGTTTGAATTCACCAATCACCTGATATGACAATTAATTCAGTTTACACGACCACTAGGACTGCGCATTATTGGAAAAAAGCGACACTGTGATTTTGAGCTTTTCTGCTGTATATTACGGAATGAAAAATATAGGAATTTTCAGCAGATGACTTGAATAGCTGGGAGTGCCTTTCAACCCTCACAATACTCAAAAATTTTGGTTTTAATTTCCCATTCACTTTATGTCATGTAATAAATAGTAGACACTCGAGTACTATAGAAACATATTAGCTGAGCTCCCACACATTGTTTTAGATCATTATGGGCCATTATTCGAAGCATAAACCATAAGATATGTCCACCTTGTCATGGACGTATATTACTGTTAAATACGTTTTCGTTAAGATGCTAATTATATTTTCTGAAAGGTATGATGTCCCTTTCCTTAGACAGGGTTTTTTTTTTATTATATAATAATTATAAATAATATAACTAAGGGTGTAAATCGAATGGTTCGTCACGATACGATATCGATTCTTTTCCCCAGCGATACGATATTTGCCGATACCTCGGAAAAATTCTACGATACGATTACGATTCGATTCGATACAGAAGTATATCGATCGATATTATATACCTATTTTAAACAACCATCTACATTTTTATTAACTCACAAATGCAACCAAAATATTTAACTCATCCTGTACCTCAATTGGGACATTCACAGCAAAAAAAATAGGCTTGCACTTCTTTTTTTTTTTTTTTTACATAATAAAGAAAATAAACAATTGGAAAAACAATTCTGGCTGCTACTATGGGCTCAGTGCTAAAAGCTATTTTCTACAGATAACCAAATTACAAGCAATCGCAGAAAATAAATACAAAGACACAAGTTCAATAAACAGTGCTTTTCAGGTTTTTCAGCTCAGTCTAAAATCAATTTTCAGGTACACTACAGAAATAATCAAATGTAAAATAAGTGCATAGCCTTCAATGTATAAATTAAATATAGATTCATCATTTTTGATGTTACAAAGGTTATTTAGTCAGGAGCAGTGAGCACTTGTATTTTTCTTTGACGGCATTAGATTCATTATTAGTTTGCTTTCACTTTAAGAATGAAAACACGGATTTAACTACTGATACACATGCCTTTTCTTTCTCAACTGTTTACGTTAAGACATATGCCTAACCGACTGCGTTTACTAGGATATTCGCCAAAACGTGCATTTTGAAGTAATTTTGTCTGTATTTATTCATCCATGCACAAAAAAACTGAAGAGAGCTCAATTTAGTATTCGGTGTAGTGGCTGTCAGTGTGCGTGCGCTTCAGATGTGTGCGCAGAAAACTTCTCACACAGCCCTCGACTGTTCCGCCAACAATCCCGAGCGTCTTTTATGCTCACCTTGTGCCTTCAGGCAGTCCTTCTATCGAGTCCTGATACGCGAGTTGCACGAGAATGCACGCGTTGTCGGTAATGCTTAGACGGACATTATGTGAAAATGTGGACAGTGCCAAAATAAAGGTACCTATTTATATTACAGATATCGATATTTTATGCATCGTATCGTCAGACATCGTATCGATGTACCGATCCATATCGATGAATCGTTACACCCCTAATAATTACATCCTCAATCACATTAATATACCCCCCTCCCCCCATTCAATTTAGTTTTTAGTAATATTAGCTATAAATGAATGCCATGTCCACCCTGTCAGGTGTATGTCCACTCTATCGAGTCTTAAGTGGGCGACAGATTGGACATTTTGAGCTTCAATTAGCATATTAGCTTACAACAAACTATGACTACCTAAATATGTAGTCTGGTTGTTGAAGAGAATGTGGTATAGCCTATGTAAACGTACATATTTTGAAAATAGTTCTCAATTTTATGATTTGACAATATTCTACTATCGTTCAAATGTAATGAGCAGTGCATGGGACATAGCAAAATAACACGCATCCTCTTACACAAAACTAAAAAGAAAAAATGTAGAAAATGTATCTAAAGAGCCAAATAATGCTTGTTATGAATGTAAAACTTTGCCTAATATAACACACCCTTTCATAGTCATTGTTCTGTTATGTTATCATGGCAAATTAGTTATTTATGTTCAGGACCCCAAAAGGCACCCTACAGTGATAGTGACCCAGCTATATTTGGATTATAGATTTTGTTGGTAAATGCATCTGCTTAGAAAATAAAACAAATTAAAAACATTTGAATTTGCGTTTGAATTTCTTTTTGCTCACTTTTTTTGAGTGAATGATTTGAGAAAAATTGAAAATATATATATATTTTAAATGTATGTGCTGTAAATTTCTTTAAGTAAATATAAAGTGAATAAAAAAAAAAAAGTAATTCCACTTGAGTTTCCACAGACCACATTCTCAAGCCATCCAGTAAAACTATATTATTTCTTTGTGATTATTAATTACAAAATAAAACGAATAAGAAATATTGCAAATGTTTAGATTTTATAAAATTATTGTGCACTCGTGATTTTTCTAGAATAACGTTTGCTGCCAAATTATCCACTAGCCTACTTTATAATAGCATTTTGGTCATAGATTATGATATTATTGTTCATTTCAATGAAGTTGTCTATATTTAGTAGATTGTGCATCGTTGCATCCCTAGTTTTCAGAATGATATGAGCTTTGGCAAAATAAAAAAAATTCTCTTTTTTTTTCTCTCCAGATGTCAGGCTGTTTATCGCCCGTTTTCATGTGGTTTCCGGTAGTGCTCTGATGTATTTATTTATTTTTTTAACTCTATGGCCTGAAAGCTTGAGATGTGTTCCTCATTGGCACCGTTATGCTAAATGACAGCATACTGTCCAGCTATAGTCAAGCTACCCATTTGAAACATTAGTCGACTATCGGTGAAGGTGACTAATAAATAGTCGTTAAATACATATACAAGCTATTGAAGTGATCAGTGTAAGACTCGCATTGTTACAAAAGATTTCTCTTTGTAGTAGATGCTGTTCTTTTGAACACGATCACGAGTTTCACAAAATATGAAGCAGCTGAACGGTTTTTAACATCGATCATAATAAGAAATGTTTCTTGAGCAGCAAATAAGTATATTCGAATGATTTCTGAAGGATCATGTGACTCTGAAGACTGGAGTAATGATGCTGAAAATACAGCTTTACCCTCACAGAAATAAATTACATTTAAAAATATTTTTAAATGGTTAATTTAAATTGTAATAATTCACAATGTTACAATTATGTATAAGTTTACTATTTTTACTGTATTTTTGATTAAATTAATGCACGCTTGGTGAGCATAAAAGACTTTTCAAAAACATTAAAAGACCCCGAACTTTTGAACCCTGGTGTACATACTATACTATACAATAGATCATAGTATAGTAAACCAATATTTATTAACTGTGGTTTCATTTTTAATCGTTTTTTTAATGTAAGTAAATATCTATTTATCTATTAGAACAAAATGTATGTGCAGGGCCTTCTGGGTTAACTGGTGAATATTTTTATACCTGTTCTTAGAAATAAGCCATCTAAATTAATTTTGTGTAAAAAAAATTAGGTTAACAGGGTCACTACTTTCAGTTGCTTCAAAACGAAAACCTTTGTGATTCCCATGCATAATGCTGTTAATATTTAGAGGATTTTACTTCATGTTACTTTTAATATTTAAGATCCCCCCCTCACATTGTAAAGCGATTTCAGTGTCTATAAAAATGCTATATAAATGCAATGAATTATTATTATGATATCTAGAATGATCAGCGTTTTGACTCACAAGAGCAGAAAACATCTGTTTATTGGATGTGAGTGATGGAAGAGCTGCTGTCATGGCGACAGGACTTTTTCTGAAGGATCATAGACGGTGCTGACGGTGATACCGGTGTTAAGCTGCAACACCGGTTATGTCACTTGCCCACCGTGGCACCGACCCCCACCGTCGTTTTGATTATTTATAGTAATAAAAATCATTTAGTTCAGTAAAAGAACAGACACTACAATTAAAAACTGAACGCGGCTGCTCAATGCAGCGTGCCGAACGACGGTCGTGTCACAGATCAGATTTCGTTTCTCCAGAGAGGAGAGTGAGTCCAGCTGACTGACAAGAAGAGTGAGGTGAGACAAACAAGACGATTTAGTTTCGAAATGAAATGCAAAAGCGCCTGTTTGGCAATATTCTGGATTTTGAAAAGCCTGTTGACTTTTGCCGTTTATCTAAGGTGATTTTGGAAGTTTTTTCTTATTTAAAGGGGTCATAATATTTCCACATAGTGAGGTAGATATGTGGGGGCGTGTTAGAACGAGCCGTTTTAGGGGGGCGTGGCAGAGTCTTAACTTTGATAAAGAATATCTCTTTGGTTTTGAGACTTTAGTCTTTGCAACTTCAGGGATCTTATCTATTCACGAACAGCTTGTAACACTCCAAAGAGAAAGGAAAACTTGAAATCGCATCATATGACCCCTTTAATTGGTTCCACATTGTTTGCTGATCATTTATTTATTTTATTTGACATCAAGGTGTATGTCGTGCCTCCAAGCTTTCTTACTCGTTTTGCTAATAAATGTTCTACGTTTCTTATTTATTTGGTTATATATTATACATGTTTACTTAGCCTATTTCCAGTTTTGTATACCTATTTAAACTTTGTGTGAGTTATTTTATATTAGGCATAGCCTGCCCTTTAGCATAGTGTATTTTTATTTGTTTTGTTAATAAAAGTTCTATGTTTTATATATATGCTAAAGTGAGTTTGACGTTGTATTTTGTTGTTGCATTCAAGCAATTGACGCCAAACTGCCGCTATTTAAAAGTGAAAGTAAAATGCACATGCCGCTTTTGCAAGCTATTTAAAAGTGAAGGAAAGCGAGAAAAAGAGGAAACGCCCCCGCCCCCACGGTGATAACTGTATTACCGTTGTTGTCACACGTCGATTAACCTGTGGGAAAATTTCCTCACCATCACAACCCTACAGGACATCCCATATAGTGCTGTGAGCTCTCAGATAAAGGAACGATTCATTGTCACTTCAGTTTTCAGCAGGACTGTGACAAGTGTAATGGAGAGGTTAACTTCATCCTTGGCCAGGATGCATGGCTGATTACGGTGGTCTGACTGATCATGTTCATCTTAAAAGCCTTTTGAAAGCTGTTTGTGCTTATGCTGGCAATGCAAGGTCAAGTCCAGCTCACAATATTTCCTGATCCCACCATCAACTGCCCCATAAGAATGGCAAAATGGCTAGAAATAATGTTAAATAATGAGGAAAATGCTGTCGTCATCATTTACTCACGCTCATGTCGTTCCAAACGTCCAGACTTTCTTCTGCAGGACACAAAGGAAGATATTTTGAAAAATGTTGATAACCAAAATAGTTTTTGTTCCCTTTGACTTACATTGTATTTTTACCATATAATGGGAACCGAAAGTCTTTTAAAATAGCTTGTTTTGTGTTTTGCAGAAGAAAGTGAGTCATACAGGTTTGACACGACATGAGAGTGAATAAATGATGACAGAATTTGTATTTTTGTGTGAACTGTCCCTTTAAGCAGGTGTGTTGGTGATTTGTCCTTCTGTACAGCTGTGATTGGTCTTTTGAGTTGATGAAGAGCAGCTGACAGATGCACAGACGGAATATATCGCCGCATTAATTCATGCATGTAATCAGACAATCAGGGGTGATTTAAATGTGCAGTAATTACTCACAGCGGCTCGTTGCTGGTCCTCACCGAGACTCAGGCTGTTCACAAACAAGGGCTGGGAAAGCCATTTTCAAGGGCATAAATATTATGATGACAGTGTTTGTGTATTAATCTGATATGTGATATTCTGTTGATGTCAGGTCTGTGTTGAACAGATATGCTTTGTTTCATAAATGTCCCAGTGCAGTGTGTTTGTGGGATTATCTGTTCAGTGTGACTGTATCCAGACCAACACGTCTTCAGCAGAACTGTAGTGCGTTACAGTAACAGATCCTGGAGGCCAGCAGGTATGATTAACACACTGTCTTTGGTAATGTGAGCAGTGAGCACAGATAATGAAACAAAACAAAACCCTCTGCCAGCCTTTCTGTGTTCAGTGCTGGCTTTTGACCTTCAATATCAGTCCTCGGATGAGAAGTTTTATTACGTGATTGATTGAGGACAAAAACTGCTTATCCACTCTACTTATTCACACACTTTTCAGTCCAAAGTTCAAATGCCACTCAGTGTATCTATTTGGGTCCTTCCTTGATCTTATTTTTAGGCATTCATATTTTAGCCGTATCATCATGAGTTGAAACCGTTATGTGAAAGTATTTCCATATCAGCTGATGTTTGTACCAGTGAGTGCTGCATTTGTAAGATGGCCTGTTTTCTCATGTTTACTTGCGACAGTAAAGAGAGAGACACTGTGTCTTGGTTGCTGTAGGACATTTAGAGCGTGTTTAATGAGCACTTGTGTAAAATGTGGTTATGCACTTTCTTAATAAGCAATGTTTCTGTTCATTTATGCCCTTGCAAGGCTGATCTGTTGTCATTTTTAGAGGGTTAGGCTGAACGATTCACAGTGTTTAAACAGCCTTAGCCTTTTTTTTTTTTTGTGTTATCTCATGCTTTCTCTGACCCTTAAGACCAAAGTAAGCCCAAAGTTGGGTTACACTTTATTTTAGTGTCCTTGTTAAATTTTAGTTACATATTTGTATTATTATTTAAGAACACGTACTTACTGTAAGATTAGGGTTTGTTTAGTGTTAATTGCATGTAATTATGCATACATTACTGTTGTTGCTACAGTAAATACATGCAATGTGTAACAAGGCCACTAAAATAAAGTTTTAACATCGATGCTATGTGTACAGTGCATGTGTGTAGGTTTCGTCATCAGCATTAGGAGTGGGCGAGATGACCAGAATTTTAAATCAAGATAGGAGTAATTTCATTTTTTACATTTTTTGCTTTTAATAAGGTATTTATGATTTGTGATGCTATAGGAATTTCTTAATTCTTGTCACCAGTATCAAAATATCACACACAAAAATTCAAGCTCACTGAAGACAAGTAAACACTAAGCGATTAAACTAATTACAAGCAATAGGACCAAAAAAACTACAGAACAAATAAGAAATGCTACATACATTGTATAAAGTAATCGAATGAATAAAAACACTGCATATTCTTCACTGTGTAAATTAAATATAAATTTCTTAAGTTACAAAGTGATTTAGTCAAAAGCAGTGAGAGATTTTCTCTCTTTTGTTGTTTGTTTAACATAAATGACAGACAGCAGGAATATTAGACTGCTGTCACTTTAAGAGCTGCCCGGATACAATATACCGTTACACTGTTTTCTTTCTCAGCTGTTTGCTTTCACTTAACACCTAAATTACTGTGTTTACGAGGATACAAGGACATGCATTTTGACACATACAAGTGTGCGCATATAGCAAAATTGATTTGTTCTTTCACTGAAGATTGCATTTCAGCGGCTTAAAATCACTTGTTTTTAAACTGCAGTGTTTAAAAACACATGCAAACAATGTTTTCGTGACACAGCACAGCAACATTACGTGAGCGTGTAACCGCAATAGAGACGATAGTCCAAAATCTCTACCGGTTGTCACATTTCTACCGGTTAATCGTGTCTGCCGAAATGTCGCCCACTCCTAATCAGCATAGTTTGCACACATCCAGAATTTTCTAACCATGAGTACTCTGTATGCGCAGCTCGCAACAGCACGTTGAGGTTGTAACACTGTACAAAGATATTTTTATCTGTCATAACTTCTAGAGAAGAAACTTTCGAGTGCACGTCTATTGAGCATCTGTATTCAGCCAACAGCAAACGAAAGCTTCGTTCACACTAGCAATGACTTTTGTCGATATAGTGGGCGTCCTCACGTTGACAGCGAATCAGTTTTCTTGTCGCTAAATACAAACATTTTGGAGGCAAAAGACTAAATTAAATATAAATTGAATCCATACTTAAAAACAAAAATGAATGACGACGGCAAGGATCAGCCTAATTTCCGTCACTGCTGAGCTGACAGGAAAACGATCACATGAGCTCTACGTCTTTTCCTATTGGCTGTCGCATCGCTGGACACGCCCCATCCGTCACCAACAGCCGCTGTCGCTCGTGTCGCTGGAAATCGCCAGCTTTCTATTGAAATGAATGGGATCGTGTCGCTTTGTCGTTGCGTGTCGGTTGTAGTGTGAACGCGGCTTAACGTGTGCGCTCTGCGCCTGTGTGAGAGGAATTAACTGTCTATATCAGCAGCTATCAATAGTATATATTCATCATTTAAAAGGAGAAACCGAAACAAGGATATACAAAATATACGAAACGTAAACAAAGCAGAGCTTGCTTTACCATGTTGAATATCAGTTATGTTGATAACTTTCTTCATTTTAATCGGCTCATGTTGTTATGAAAATATTTGCATATTGGAATGCTTGGGTAAGATCATGTAACATTAGAACAGACTTCTATCTGTGCCGCCTTTGCTTAATTGGCTGTTTTCATCACTTTCGTTTTAATTCTTGGGCACTGACTCATTCGCTAAATTGAGCATCCAATCAGAGTTCTCACTCGCGTCGACGGCCCCGTTGAATCGGGCATACTGCCGCTGACGTGCACCAAACAAACTATCCCGACAGACGCTCACCGACAGCCGACTGTCAGCTTGGTGTGTCCCGGCCTTAAAAGCAGGCATCTATCAGCGGATCTGTCTATGTGCAGATATATTAGGGATAGACACGGCTTTCAAACGCTCCCGTGTGCTTCTGTGTGAGCCACGCTCGGTGAAGAGAGTGAAACGATGATCATTGTAGCCTATCACAGTCATATCTGTTGAGCGCCTGAACACACTGGCCAATCAGCAGTGTTTAAGAATCAGCTCAACAGCACTCAAATCTTAGCGGGAAATGGAAGTTTTTAAAATTTCAGTGCCGACTGGTACTGAAGTCGGTACATTTGACAACACTAATCTAAGCATTTGCATCAAAACTGAAATATACTTTGGGCTTAAGAATTGCTGGGCTGCTTTTTTTTTTCTTTCGTTTTTTTTTTTGACTGCTGTACCTTTAAGAGGTTTATATGTAAATTACCTCCGTTATGATTGGCTAATATCTTCGCATGAGTGCCAGCTCGTACTTCTGCTTTATTACCTCACTATATTTGGCCAGGTTCGTAACCACACAATAAGAGATTGAAGACACATTTCAGTCAGGGCAGTGAAAACCATTGCAGTTCCTTCTGATTGGCTGAGAATGTTTGAATTTAACCAATCAGCTGCTTTGTTTATGTTTGGCAGTGTAACGGTCACATTGTAGAGAGAGAGAGACGGACAGTAAGATTCTGCTAATAAGACGGAGACAGGGCATTCAGTCTGCTTGAGTGACTGAGAGCAGATTGCTTGTTTGATGGTGGTTGGGGTTGTGTATCTTGGCAGTATCGAGCAGTCATCCTCTATTCACCCTCATTAGGCTTGTTAAAAGATTATCACATGGTTAAAAAAAGAACCAACACAACTCTCTGTCCTTGCTCGTCAACGCTGACCTCAAAAGATATATGGACTGAAGCGGAATTTGTGGATTTTGCATTAGATGCAAAGTGACATCTGTGTTGAAATGCTGCTAAAGCTTTTCTCAGAACTAACTTCATTTAAAAAAAAGAAATTCTCAGTGTCTTTGAATCAGCTGGTGTTTTGGTGATTTTTAGTGTGTGTACGAAGTCCGTTCTCCTCAAGTTCACACAGGAACCACAGGTGTAGAGAATCACGTGACCACTGTAAAAATGTCACAAGTTGTCTTCATTTTAAAATGTAAACAGTATTTTTATTGTTTTAACATTTTAAAGAAATAGTTCAGAAAAAAAATGAAAATTTGATCAATATTGTCATATATACTGTATATTGTTGGAATATTCCCCGGGTCAAGATGTAGATGAGTTTGTTTCTTCATCAGATTTGGAGAAATGTAGCATTGCATCACTTGCTCACCAATGGATGCTCTGCAGTGAATGGGTGCCGTCAGAATGAGAATCCAAACAGCTGATAAAAACATCACAATAATCCACAAGGAATCCACACCATTCCAGTCCAGAAGTTAATTAGGCGGAGTACGTTTTCAGCAAATTTTCATTTTGGGGGGTAAACTATTCCTTTAAAGCAGGGGTTTTCAAACATTTTTGTCAACCAAACTCCTTTGGCATAAATTATTTACTTGAAGTACCCCCTGAGATCTTAAGTAAGTTTACTTTAAAATTAAGTTTAATTTAAAATTTACTTTAAACATTTTTTTTTATCCTTTTTAAAGTTTTTATCATCATTGTTTTACATAGCTATTGTTATTAGAGATAAAATGGCATGAAAAGTGCATGATAATAGTGACCAGGGTTTGGAAAACCTGCTTTAAAGCATAATTTTGTAAATTGTTTTGCTTAAAGTGTGACTTGAATATCCAAATACTTTTTTGTTTGCATTCGATTACCCTCCACTACATTACACTATATACACTATATTGCATAACATTATCTGGTGGTCTGTGTGCAAAATGAGGTCTGTGAGTGTGAATATCTCTCCATGATGATTATTTTTGACTCGTCTCAGGTGTAACTGCTGCAGCAAGAGAGCCGCAGGGCTCATTAGATCAAGCTAAAGAAGTCTGACATTTGTGGGGCACACTGGACAGAAGCAGCTCCAGTGCGTCTCTATGTGTGTGTGTCAATGGAAAGTCCCAGTGTGACTGATAATCAGCTGTGCGTGTCATAGCCATAGTCTGGTGAAATATTGTGTTGGTCACAAGTTCCCTTGAATGTGAATAACACCAGCTCTTCATGACATCCGTTTATCTATTACACTTGTAGCTGTATTATTCTGTTTGAGTAATATTTTTGAGCACAGCAGTAAATATTAGCGCTGAAGCGCTAGAATATTCCATTGTGTGCTTATGAGTTATGAATCAGGAATGAGGCTCTATATTAAAGGGCACCTATTATGCCCCTTTTTTACAAGATGTAATATTGGGCTTGGGTGTCCCCAGAATGTGTCTGAAGTTTCAACCCAAAATACCCAACAGATCATTTATTATAACAGCTGGAAAATGCCATCTTTGGGGTGTGTCTAAAAAAAGAGTTGTTTTGGAGTGTAGTGCTTTAAATGCAAATGAGCTGCATATTTAAGCTGGCTTGTTTAGACATCCTCTCTAACACAGATAACACTGTGCTCTAATGTAGGAGTAGTGTATGTCTTCAGATTGATGAATAATTTCACTGTCAACAGGTTGAATGATTCAGGAAGGAATTGTGTTTTAGGAGCGCAGACGTTTCCAGAAATCACCGCAGATGTTCATCAGTCTGGAAAAGCACTGTTCATTCATGCAGGAAACATGCACACGCCACACTTGACGTAATCTGTGTAGCCCAAACCATGATTTTACAAAAATAGCATGCTCTCGTGTATGTGGGTTTAGTGATGGACTGATGTATCTGCCAGAGAGATTCATCTGTTGAGGTTTTTTGGCTTGTTTGAGGTTAATAACATCGGGCCAACATCTTTCCAAAGTTTCAATCTATACTATAAAATATTTTTTTATCCAACAATTTCTCACAATTTAGAGAGGTTTTTTTTTTTTCCCTTTAAATTCTGACTTTTTCTGACTTTGAGATTTGTCAGTGTATATATATATATATATATATATATACAGTGTTCCGTACCCACTGTATATATATATATATATATATCACAGTTGTAAAATGTTTGTTTAATTTAGTGTCACGTAAAAAAGAAAAAAAATTACAAGAATAAAGTCAAAATATACGAAAATAAAGTTGTAGCATTGTGAGATTAAATTCCTAATAATTTGAGAATAAAGTCAGAATTACCATAACAACGTTGTATCAATATGAGGATAATGTTTTAGTTGTTTTGCAGTACTATGATTTTTTTTCACTCAAAATATTACCTTTATTCTCAAAATATTACAACTTTAATATGTTATTTATGTGACTTTGTTCTGGTAATTTAGATTTTATTCTCAAAATATTTCTTTGATCTCTTTGAACTTTGATCTCACAGTGCTTTGACTTTGTCTTGTAATTTTGCCTTTGTTCTCAAAATAATAACACTCTTATTTTCGTCATCTTATTTTGATGTATGTATTTTTTTTTTTGTGGTACTAAAACACTGTGATACAATTCAGACTTTTCTTCAGTTGCAATTTTTAAACGCATTTCAACTATTTTGTGCAATTGCAAGTTCATATTTCCCAATTTTGACTTTTTTCAGACTTTTTTAAACTGATAAGATTGCGAGATATATGGAAATAAAGTCAAATTTATAGAAATAAAGCAAGAATTGTGAAATGAAAGGTCTCATAATCTTTGTTATAGGGCTGGGCGATATAGCTAAAAAATGTATCAACGATATAATGTTTCATATAATTTGGTGTCGATAATTATTGAAATTTTTATAACCTTTTTTTAAAACAAAAAGCAATAGAATTTTTTTATAATTTTTTTATTTAACCACTGTATTTATAATTAACACAATTTATTGAGACAAAAAACTAATATTTTTTGTTTTAACAATCCAACACAATAAAAATTTTGCAAATATCTAATTTCTAATGTTTTATATGCAGATTAAATAGGTCTTTATTGTATAGGTCTAACTGTCTCCAAAGGCCACAGGAGGGCGCAATGAGCAAAATAATGCAGCGCATTTAGCAAGTAACTCTATAAAAACGTGCATTACGTCTAAATTAACTGTAATTTCGTAAATTGCATAAACAATTATGAACAAAACAGCATCATGTATTTATGCACTGCTTAATCCAAAGAGCCGAAGCTCCATTCACACAGACTGCATTTAAAACAAACGCAGTGAAAAGGAATAAACCTCCACAAATTCGTGACGTGTTTTCTAAAAGTTGAAACTGTTTTAACTTTGCATGGCTTTCTATACATCTCTTCTCTGAGACGCGAGTGCGGCAGTCATATTTGTCCGTCTAAAAATGCTCTGAATATGCGTTCTGTGTGAATGGCTTGGTTTCGGTTTTAACCCATTCAAGATCTTCTCCGCATTGAGCTTCTATGTTTTTTGAATGAATAACGCAGCAGCGGCGCATCTCGTGGGCTAGACTAACAAAACATTAAAATGCAACAACGTCACTTACAGCATCTCGCGCGCCACTGATGACGCTCCCTGACGCACACCTAACATTCAAATGCAAATGTTTATTTTAAATTCGACTAATATTCATTCTTTATTCACAATCTCCTCATCACAGGCACAGTACTAATTTCAGCATGTGTTTGTGTGTGCTGTCTGCGTCACTCATAGCACGTGCCTATATCGTGCGCTATATCGAAAAAATTGTCTATCGATATCGAAGAAGGTGTACCGTCGATAAATATCGATATCGTTTTATCGCCCAGGCCTACTTTGTTATAATAAATATTGGAAATTATCTGTCTTCACATATTTCTGAATGGATTTTGAGTCCGTATTTAGTGAATATTAGTTTCAGAAGCACATGAGCACATTTCGTTTGCTTACATAAAGTTGTCATGAGCAAAATGAGCTGTCCTATCGCTCCAATTTCCCTAAGTGCCATTCATGTGCACTTACAGGTTTCACAGTAATTACTATAGTAATTGTCTCGACCCTACATTAGCAGCTACATATCTAATCTGACTGTTGAAACTAAAGATTCACACCTATTTAGCGCATCATTAAACTCATCAGGACAGTGATCAGATTTTCATTCACTGGCTTCTGTTTGCACACTGATAGGGTTTAATCTCAGCACAGATGTCAACTGTTTTGTAGTTTAGTGGTTGGGATGGGAAGAACATTTTCAGACCCTATGACTATTTCAAAAGTTTGAGGTTTTAAAGCTTTCAAAATGTAGTCCCTGTGAAAAGCTGAAATCTCAATTGCATCAAATGGATTACAGCTGTATCAGAACAAGCATTGCGATACAGGTATGGGTTAAAAACACTTTCCTGGTCCATGCGACACAGTCTAGTGTGAGTGTGTGTCTGTCCTTGCTCTCCTGTCATGCGGGGGAGACGGGAATGTAGCTGAGTTGCGTAACGCAATCGATCAGCAGTACACCGTGTGACAGTCAGAGGAAGTGAACGAGAACGTTAGGATGGATGGAGAGAGAGAGAGAGAGAGATGGAGAAGCAGGGCTCGTGTCTCATAATTCTGCAGTAAACGGCTGTAAACTCAAGGGCAGTGTGCACTTCACTGCTGTACAGCATCAACAACAGCTAAACACAGTAGCTGTGACAACACTGGAGCTGAGAAAAACATGTTTTTGGTTCAATTGTGAGGTTGAAATTGATATCAAATCATTAATTTTGTTATGGATATCAGTTGAGGCGAACCCTTCTGTCACAGGACGCCCATCTATCTTATCATAGCATAACTCAATTTTGACTCAATCTGCAGTTATTGTTTTGTAGCGTAGAATTGAAGTATGAAAATTCAGTCAGAAGATTTTTGTGCTTGTCTGTGCAAAACTCTCTGTGGATATTAGCCAGGGTGCTGCTATGCGGTTGCTAAGGTGTTATGAATTATTTTTAGGTGTTGCATTGCGGTCGCTAATGTATTACTAGCTGGTTTCTAAGTGGTTAGAAAAAAAAACATCCAAAGACTGTACAATATTTTGCTCCCTATTTAAATGTACACAACCGTTCAAATGTTTGGGGTCATAAGATGTTTATAAGTCTCTTATGTTCACCAATGATGGGTTTATTTGATCAAAAATACAGTAATATTATTAAAATCCAATTTATTCCTGTGATCAAAGCTGAATTTTCAGCATCATTACTCCAGTCTTCAGTGTCACATGATCCTTCAGAAATCAGTATCATATGCTGATTTGCTCAAGAAACATTTCTGATTATTATCAGTGCAGAAATCAGTTGTTTAATATTTTTGTTAGTATATTTTTGATGATACCTTTTCCAGGATACTTTGATGAATAGAAAGTTCAGAAGAACAGCATTTATTTGAAATAGAATTAAAAAATCTATAGCTGATTTTGATTAATAAGCAGACACATGCACTCTTTGTATGTTTAATTATGCTACACTGCTAATATTTGTCATAAACATCCTTTATTGCTATAAAAAATACCATGAGCTGCATACAAAACACATACAGAAAATATATCGTCATAATCATGTCTATTTGCTTTCATATTTCATGTGACGAAAAAGAGTGAACGCGCTCTGACTCATAACACTCGCACACGTGGAAGAAAACGGACGGTGCTATACAGAAATGTTATTCTGTATAAAGAACATGTGAGAATAAATCTGTTCTCAAATACCAACGATAACAAGAACTCTGCATCCACTCTCTTCTCTTATCTGGGATACGGTTCTTCTGTGTTTGTTTACACTGGTTTTCGAAACGGCGCCACCACTCTCACACTTTTTGTGCAACAGCAGCTGCTCCGGTCACGTGATCCTAGCTCGAATCTTATTGGATGGCCCGTGTTTTCACTTTGCGAAACTGAAAAGATTCGTCAGACTGTTTAAAAAAAAAAACATTTGCATTTTCAGTGCGTGAATGTTCGCGGTCTATGTGGAAGCATCCATAGAAATCTATTGTTTTATTCCAGCGCGTCCGATATTCGTTTAGCTTTTTCGCGCTCGGTGTGTAAAGGCCTTAAGTCTATGGAATTTTGTTGCATCAAAAGTCTATTTACTTAGACATGTAACAACACGCCTTTCCTCAACACAACAGGCTGCATAATTTTATTTTTCACACCTAAAAATATTCTGGGTTCTGTAAATTTAACAGCTTAATTAATTAATGTTCTCCCTTTTCTTTAGAAATAAGCAAAAATTTGTGTCACAGTGAATGCAAGTGAATGGCGCCAGTTTATAAATGTTAAAATATATTTACTTTAATATTATAGCTACAAATTACAAACAACATGATTTTAGTGTGACAAAAATAATGTCATGTCAACACTGTACTATAAACACTAAACCAACTGTAAAACAATGATTTACGCTGCTGTACATCTCAAATAATACATGTTTTAATAGAACAATTAATGCAAGTAAATTCTCTCTTCACTTCCATTAGAAGTGCTTCACTGTAGCCTACATTTTGATGTTTTTAAAGAAAACCAGTGGTAAGCCATTTATTTTTTGTTTATAGTTATCAACATTATGCCACAAGCGCTGTTGACTGAGCTCCAACACTGTACTATAAACACTAAACCAACTGTAAAACAATGATTTACGCTGCTGTACATCTCAAATAATACATGTTTTAATAGAACAATTAATGCAAGTAAATTCTCTCTCTTCACTTCCATTAGAAGTGCTTCACTGTAGCCTACATTTTGATGTTTTTAAAGAAAACCAGTGGTAAGCCATTTATTTTTTGTTTATAGTTATCAACATTATGCCACAAGCGCTGTTGACTGAGCTGAACCTATAATGAAACCGAAATATTCTTTTCATGGCTCAGATTGGGGTTTGTATATGAACCGTCTCTGATGCTATAGTAGCATTGTATCTGGGTTTGTACCAGCTTCATCGTCCCTGTTGTTACGCATGTTATGAGGATGAGGACGATGATGTGCCTCCCAGTTCCGGTCTGCAATCATTCATCTTATATGGTGCTGTGAGTGTTTGCCGCACCGTTTGATCGCCTGCGCTGTGATTATGCATCACTCCATCCTTATGTAACGTTATATAACCAAACCACCCACATCACTGCAGCTCTGACTGAAGAAACTTTCCAAACTCAAGTGTGTGTGTTTCAGGGCACTGATGGAATGAAGACATTTCGATGATTGTACGCCTGTTGAAACACTGACACTCATGATGTTGATGTTATTGACATTTTATATGTTGCTCGGAAAAAGCAGAGAGTGAGTGGTGGGGAGGAGAGGATGGAGGGATGAATAGGAAATGAGGTCGGGTAGCTGACGGTTGTCATTGTGACTGTTAACATTTTACAAAAGCAGAACATTTCATTCCAGTTTCTGCGTGGTTCGGTTTGCTAAAATGAGGCTTTTGTTTATGAGAAGTGGGTGATAGTAGATTTCATGGCGATGCAAATTCCGCTTGCTTTTTTGAGATTAAAGAGTTCATTGTACTATGAATCATACTGTACATTTCAGAGCATAATGTACACTTCAGTCAGAAACGAGCATTTATTGAAACGTAGCTGCAGGAACATTCTGATTATACTTGAATATGTCAGATCATTGGTGAGAACTGATTTAGATTTGCTTTAATTGGGTATTAAACACTTATAACGTGGAATGTCATGGAATTTGCCAAATTTTGGATGAATAAATCAGAAGTAGGTACACCTAAATGAAAATGCGATATGGACTAGTGTCTGTGAATATTAAGCTGCAAAAAGACTATTTAAATGTGAATCCTGCATGTTCTGCGTGCCTCTGTGTGAATGAGTGAGCGGTACAGATGAGCAGTTTTGTTTACTACACACAAGCTACTGAAACGCATGTGTGTTTTCAACCTCTGCCGCCTCAATATAGGATACATGAACAGAAATCTCCAGTTCTTGAGCATTTTACGGTTTCTTTTGGGGAAAACTATCTTCATTTCGTATATACAAACTGAAACTTAAAGGTCTCTTCACAGCAATCCATCAAAATAAAAGATCGGTTTAACTTGAAGAAACTGTGACGGAACTATATTACTTAATGTAATGATAGTACTACTACTAATAATCGCTTTTAAATAGCTTGTAAATGCCAGTGCGAACTAGCGGCAATTCGGTGTTAATTGTTTGAATGGGCAACAACAAAACACTACGACAAACTCACTTATATTAAACACACTTCAACAGGCATTTCAAAATCCAAAATAGGCAAACAGGTGCTTTTGCTTCTAAACTAAATCTTCCGCTGTTGTCTTGTCTTTCTTACCTCACTCTTGTCAGTGTCTCCTCACGTGATAAATGAAAATTAAAAACGGAAAAAATTGAATTTAATAATTTAATAAATAAAACTGATTTCATAGGGCCTTAGTATAAGTGTGTTATGCAAATGTGATTTTTAATTTATTTGTATTTTTTTACAGACTCAACAGATTTAAAATAAAAGCTTCAGAACTATTTTGGGTCAGAACTGTTTTGGAGTTAGAACAGCATTATCCAGATGATGATAGTGTTTAAGCAGTGTTTGACATTTTAATATTGCTGTAAAGATTGCATTGGAGGATAATATTAAGTTTAAACCTTTAATGCCTGTCATATGAAATAATAGTAGGAAAAATCTAATTTTTTGATTTATTGAACCCTTTAAAAAAAATAAAGTTTGCTTATGCGTTTTGTATAGTTTACATTTATATAGTATGATATAGTAAAATGTGGAGCTTGAACATGAAAAGTTTATCAAAGGCACAAACTGAGCAAAATATGTAATATGGTGCAATTACTGATATTTGTGACCAAAAAGTAAGATGAAATTCTAATAGCCTTTAATGTAAATCAGTATAACGGACTTAAAAATTGCATAAAATGCATGTAAATATCAGCTGTTACTCAATATTTCCCAATAAAATGTCTTAGTAAGATGATATTTGAATGCTTAGTCTTATGATCAAATCTCAGTCGTTTTTATTGTGGGGAACAAAACATGCAATGCAATACAGTGATGATTGAGAGAAGAACACATAAATGTTCAGCAAAATTTTGTTACTCATATTTTAACATGACTTTACTAAAAAAAAAAAAAAAAAAAAGGTTGGATTATCAAGTAAACTTATAATGTTTTTGACTCAGACCTTTTACTTCCTGAACTATCAGACAACACAAGGTATGTATTCTTGCGCAGGAAGGTGCCACTCAAATCTTTGTAAAAAGCGAAATTTTAAATTATGTGTCGGTCAATCAGCCTTCCAGGTTTAGTGCAAGCCTGAGGAAGGTTGATTGACTTAAACTTTACTAAACTAATAGAATTTAGTGAGAATGCAAGTGATTGAGATTTATACATTGAGCTTAAAGTAGATTTAAAATGAAAATAAAAGCATAATGATGCTATTGCAACATATGCATCTTAAACATGAATCTTAAGTTGACTATGTATTTAGAAAGCAGGAAGACTAGATTTAGAAAGCGGGAAGAAAGTGTGGGTGTGTGTGTGTGTGTGTAGTTTGGGGTCAGTAAGATTTTGTTTGAAAAAATTTGTTTTGTTTTTTTATGGCAAGGATGTATAAAATTGATCAAAAGCCATTTGATTTCCATTTTAAATCCTGTTCTTTTTAACTTTCTGTTAATAACTATAGTAATAAGAAATGTTTCTTGAGCATCAAATCATCATATTGGAATTAGGGATGTGCCGATCCGATATTTATATCGGGTATCGGCTCCAATACTGCCATTTTTGTTGGATCGGGTATCGGTCAGAGAGAGCCGATCCAAATCTGCGATTGTGCGTATTGTGTTACCTCTGCTCTGAAGCCATAGCATAGCTTAAAGGGTTACTTAAAATTTTGTCATTAATCACTTACCCCAATGTCGTTTCAAACCCATAAAAGCTTCGTTCGTCTTCTTAACACAATTGGATATTTTGGATGAAAACCAGGAGGCTTGTGACTGTCCCATTGACTTGCACTGTCAAGGTCCAGAAAAGTATGAAAGACATCGTCAGAATAGTCCATCTGCCATCAGTGGTTCAACCGTAACATTATGAAGCGACGAGAATGCTTTTTGTACGCAAAGGAAACAAAAATAACGACTTTATTCAACAATTCGTCGTGTGTCTTTCCGCATCACCGTAGCACCATTTTGGAGAATATCGGCTCTTCTGTGTCAGCCGCGCTGTACGGATGCGCCGTTTTCCTTCAAATTTAAAGAGTAAATACCTTATACAGTCTATGGTAAATTCACGTAGAAAACGTAGGCCTATCCCTTTAACAAAACATGCAATGCAATACAGTGATGATTGAGAGAAGAACACATAAATGTTCAGCAAAATTTTGATACTCATATTTTAACACGATTTTACTAAAAAAAAAAAAAAAAAAAAGGTTGGATTATCAAGTAAACTTATGTTTTTAGACTAAGACCTTTTACTTCCTGAACTATCAGACAACACAAGGTATGTATTAATGTGCAACAGGTTTTTCAGCAGTTTTGATCATTTAAAGGCCTTTATGGGGTTAAAGGGGTGTCAGGGGTGTCAAACAGAAATGCAAAAATAAATAATACAATTGTTTTCGAACAGGTTTCCCAAATTCTTCCACCATCTGCCATTGGTCGATCAAACTGACTCTCGGTGTTGGTTATCTCAACATGTAAAAAGCCAAACAGAAAACGTAGGCCTATCCCTTTAATGTGAGCTACATATGAATATTTAAGTCCTTACATTAAAGTTCACACAAACTCTTTTCTCCGCTGTGGCTGTCAGTCATTCGTTCAGCCTTTAAACCCTGGTCTCGTTCGGTTACAGCAGTCAGCTCGGTAAAGCTCTCTCTCTCCAAGATCATTCTGTGTTCCCATTATACTTGATTTGTAAATACATGTCTATGATTTTGCAAAAAGGACTTTATCTTCTTGCCGGAGTTTAATGTTGTTTTGTTACTTGCTACCGGGTGTCTGTGAGAACAAAACACAGGCGTAGAAAAGACTATAAATAGTTTTTAACGTGCACAGTAACTGAAATTTAAAATGGTTAAAAGAAAGGCTCAATAACTGTTGCACAGATATAATATACTACGCATCAATTTCTCTTCCCTTTGTGCTTTGCAGTTTTTAATGCAAGCGCATCATTCTGCACACCGAATGCGCATATTGTAAGCGTTTCGTGCCGCACTGCATTTGTTATCGAATCTATCATATGTCACTGTATTTACCTATCGAATCTATCATATGTTGTTGCCTTATTAAAAAAAATATGCTATACATTTAAAATAAACTTATTTTAAGATTACACTTGTATATAAATACATTCATGAATGTTTTCAGCCTTATTAAAAAAAATATGCTATACATTTAAAATAAACTTATTTTAAGTTTACACTTGTATATAAATACATTCATGAATGTTTTCAAATTGATTTTATAATACAAATAGCAATGTGTAACATTTTACCATATTTAGTGCAACACTTATATTTGTTCCGCGCAAAATATTTTTCCACTAAATGTTTAGATTTCTAAAATTATTGTACACTGATTTTTCTAGAATAACTTTTGCAGCTGAATTATCCACTTATCTAGTTTGATATATGTTTGTCATAGATTATGAATATACATATATTTTTTCATATTTATTGTTTCTTTTTTTTATAATGTAGTAGTCTGTATCTAGTAGATTGTGAAAGAATGATTATCAGTTCCACACACAGAGATATATAAATTCTAAATTTATTTAAATGGGGGGGAAAAAACTTCACTGGTATCGTAATGGTATCGGCCAATACTTAACCCCAGGTATCGTATCGGTATCGACCAATACTGAACCCTAGGTATCGGAATCAGTATCGGCCAATACTTAACCCTAGGTATCGGAATCGGTATCGGCCAATACTTAACCCTAGGTATCGGAATCGGTATCGGCCAATACTTAACCCTAGGTATCGGAATCGGTATCGGCCAATACTTAACCCTAGGTATCGGAATCGGTATCGGCCAATACTTAACCCTAGGTATCGGAATCGGTATCGGCCAATACTTAACCCTAGGTATCGGAATCGGTATCGGCCAATACTTAACCCTAGGTATCGGAATCGGTATCGGCCAATACTTAACCCTAGGTATCGTATCGGTATCGGCCAATACTGAACCCTAGGTATCGGAATCAGTATCGGCCAATACTGAACCCTAGGTATCGGAATCGGTATCGGTAAAATTTACCCCAAAACATTTGTGAACAAAGTGTGCATGTTTAGATTGACAGCTGTAGGTACGTTTCAGGACAGACAGACATGACGGTGGAGGTAAGACATGCGCGGTTGTTGATCGATGCCTTTCCAAATATCAGGCAGATATCAGCCAATTAATCATCCTGGCCAATATATCAGTGTATAATGTGCAGTATAATAATAGCACACAAACAGAGACAGTGTTTAGACATACTCTCTGTCTGATCTGTTTGGGAAAGATCCAGAGTCATTTGGCTGATGCTGTCATTGTGATTTATGAAGGCAGATTGCAGTATCTGATCGTGTGTGTGTGTGTGTGTGTGATGGGGAGGAGAGATTTGTGATAGCGTCTATATGAAGCAGGAAGTTGATTTCATTACACACACAGTGAGCAGGTTCAGGCCCGGTGAATCCCCATGTCCAATATAGAAATTCACTCCACTTTTTTCTGGTGTTTTATTAATGTTTTATAACAAACCCATTTCACTGAACAGTAAATAAATACATGGGACTTGAAATATTGATTTGAGTTGAAGTGTGAAATTGATATGTGTGACGGAAAATGTTCTATCTCTTGTATAATTCCTATCTTGGCGTGATAAAAGAGATATGAAACTAGCTATGAAATAGTTAGGACATCGGTTACTGTGGGCAAAGGTCAGGTTTGCGTAACTATACAGAAATATTTGACCACACAATTACTCAATTGAGCATTTACAGTCAATTATTCCAGAGAGCTGTGTGATAAGATACTTAGTAAGGCTATACAGTTAATTAAAATTAAACCTCAATCATGATATGAATATATGCGCTGTGCTGCGTGTTTCACTGACGAGCCGTTGTTCACTGACGAGTTGCGCAAACAAAAATTTGTGGGACTATGAACGTGGTTTTGCGCAGCTTGTCAGTGAACAATGGCTCTGTGTAGTTAATGCTGCTCAATGTGAAAACACACACATGATGGAGATTTACCGCTGATTACAGAACGGCTTTACTGACAAGATGCGCATTAAATATCGCATGTGATTTATCGTGCAGCCCTAGTAAATATTAAATATTGTAATTTTGCAGTAGTAGTAATAATAATAATCTTCGTATTATCATTTTTGAGTGTTCCATTTGCAATATTTAGTAATAGCCATGTTTATATTTTTATTTAATATCTATTATTATAAAAATTGTTGGTGGTGTTGTTTAATGTTTGACCATTTGAAAATAAAATAAATGGTAAAAATGTTATTAATTGAATAATTATTAGTATTGTAATCTTACAGTTGCCATATTATATTTTTTATTAAATACTAATTTCTGTATAAATATTAAATAAAATGAAAACAAATAATTAAAAACAAGATGATAATTAATATTTTGACATTTTAAAATTAATTAGGACAACAATAATTATTAGTAATGCAATTTTACAGTTGTATATTATATTATTTTTCTTAAACACTCTTTTTTTTCATTATACAGTGAAATATTACAATAGTAATATTTCTTATTTTGTTCCTTCATTAAAAATTTTTTTTTCTTAAATACGCTTTTCTATTTAATAATAATAACTATTATTGTTGTTATTGTTGTCTGTTTAATATTTAAGTATTTTAAAATAAATTTACATCCATAAATATTACAAATATTGTCATTTGTATTTGATATTTTATAGCTGATACATAATCACAAACCTGTAATTATTTTCAATTCTAAAAATTGCAATCGCAGTTAAATTTAAAAAAAAAAAATTTTTAATCATCAAATCGTGCAGTCCTCATACAGTGTGGGTTGTGTTTATGGTGGATTGGTGTGGCTTTGTGCTTTTATTAGAGGAGTATGAGCTCAGAGCTGATCCATGACTCATTCACCTCTCATTACCGTCCCACTCCTTATCTCCCCCTACGCTCGCTCGCTCTCTCTCTCTCTCTCTCTCTCTCTCTCTCTCTCTCTCTCTCTGGCCACTCATGTGGTGGAGTGGGGGATTGGTTGCTATAGGGGCGGAGTGAGCTCTCTCACAGACTCTGCTGGGATTGGCTGATTGGAACTGTGTAATTCAGTGTGACTGTGGTTGGGTTGTCCCCATCGCCCCCCTCGCGCTCTCTTTGAGGCAGCGTTCCAGAGAGGATATCTGCTGCTCGCAGGCAGGACGGGATTAACTCAACAACTCAACTCATCTCATCTGCATATAGATGCCCAGAGAGAACCAGGCGCAGGGGCTTCAGACACTCGCTGAAGAAACTCTGTTTGGACTTATTGGACGATCACATTGGTGATTTGTTTTGGCACCCCCAGATCTCTGGCAAAAGATGTAGAAGAGTCTGTTAGGGGATCTCGGAGTTGTGCTTAAGTTTTCTTTAGTCGGTGTGTTTGGTGGGGAGTCACTCCTCAAGCGTGCGAGATGCCGTCTCGCGAATCCTATGTTCTCCGTAAGGAGGAGAAGTCTCTGGTGCACAAGGCCAAGGCAGAGGGCAAGGAGCAGGGGATGGTGGCCGCTGCTCTGGGGATGAAGATGAGTCCTCAGAAACCTCCGGCCACTCTCTGGCAACCTCTCAAACTCTTTGCTTATTCGCAGCTCACGTCGCTGGTCCGTCGAGCCACGCTGAAGGAGAGCGAACGGGCGCCCAAGTACGAGAAAGTCCACAACTTCAAGGTAAGGATCCACAAAGCCTCATGGCCTGCTTTAATTGGATCATCTTACTAGAAATCATTATGTTTGCATAAAGTCTTGAAATAAGGAATATGTCAAATTTTTGCCAAGTTTCTTTGCCAATTTGTTTGTCAGAATTATCCGAAGAAGTGGATTTTTTTTTTGTTCTTGTTTCATGCATGAAGCTTATTGTAGCGAGTTTGTTCATCTTGGTAATATTGCTTGGTATAATGTAAATAATATTTGTAATATTATTTGTGGTCAATCAAAACATTTTTTTGTTTTTAAAATTATTTCAATTTGGCCTAAATTTTGCCATGATTCATTGAAATGTTTTGTCAGTTTTATGTTTTTGCGATTTCAATTGTTTTGAAAGAAGAAATGCTGCACAGTTTTGTCAAATTAACAAAACAAAATTCATTTAAAGTATGTTTGGTACATGATTACTGGATGTCTTTCTTGTTTCATGCATAAATCTTGGTGAATTAATTTTGATTTGTGCTTAAACAAGAGCAAAAACTATTTGCTATTGGGATTAGAAAAAGACATTTTGGTAAATTTTTTTGTCTCAATTTTACTGTGATTCATTGAAATGTCGACTGTGTTGTGTTGTGACTCACTTTCAGAGCGACTATGTCATAGCATGTTATGCAAATTCTCCCCAAATGTGATTTAAATCCGTCCCGAGGGGTGTGTTGTTGCCGTGGCAGCGAGTGCAGGTTTCTGGAGACGTTGGAAGAGTTAAGATGCTGTAAGCCGTGGTTATTTAGAGGCAGTTCAGCCAGAGGTTCTGAAAAACAAGTCAAATAAAAACATCTAGTGTTTGCATGAGAGAGGAAGGGAGCGTGAGGGAGGTTGTTTGGGGTGACAGATGGAGAGATTAGGAACTGATAGAGGATTGGTAAACATAACGGCGTTTCCTCATTTGGTTTCTATCCTCAGCAGGTAGTGGACCCCAGACCCCAGCCCCCTCTCAGCTTCAGTTTGTCTGTAGAGTCAAACCCTCACAGACTGCTGACTCCACAAAGAGCTCTTTCTGCTGCTTGCTTTCTCTCATGCTTGCGTTTTCTCCTTGTTGTCACATGGTAATTGATGCTCAGATACTGGATAGCGGCTGCTTTTGTCAGCAGTACAGTGAAAATTACTAAAGATTCAAGTTATTATCATTAGAAGCATAGAGCCAGCTGTGTTTACACTGAACATTCTTATACTAGATATTGTATACTGCGATAATGTACAGTCAGTAAGTCATTTAGCAAGAAAAACATAGGGGGTTATATGTGCATATAATATATAATTGTATTATAATTTTGTATTTAGTTATATTATTTCCTATTTTTATTACTTACTATTTATACCATAAAAAAAAAGTAGTATTATGTAAAAAACTGTTATATATATATATATATATATATATATATATAATATGTAAAACACACACACATGGTGTGTACATGTGTATAATATATATACTTTTACTATTTCTGATTTTTGATTAGTAAATAATCATATTAAAAATTACAATTACAAAATTACAAATTGTATTAATATAAAACGTTCTACAAATATATGAATTCATTAATAAGTATATATATATATATAGTTTAAAACTTGGTTGTAATTTAGTTATGGTATTAAAGTTTAGCCAATTAAAATAAAGCATTCCTGAGAGCCTTCCTTGTAATATAAAAGAGTTTGTATATATTTATAAGCAATGCTTTCTTTTGATAATCCAGTAAGCATCATGCTTTTCTTTGTCCTCTTTTCCATAACCTGCTAAAATCCCCCAGCTCTGTATATATCCAATCATTTAAATTCCTCAGACCTCTTTTATATCTAAATAGGGCACTTGTCATGTTGATGTCAGTGTGATGTACAGTGATTTCATCATCTACTGTAAGATGGTTCTGCTGTTAGGATAGTAAACCCTGCCAGTTCCTGCTACTAGACCTGAAGGGCTCTCAGAGAGCCAGGGGCCCGTCCCGTAGGAGCGTTTATATACACATCTGATTGGATGAGATGTTACCTGGTGGAGAGGAGAGAGCAAGAGAGCAGGGCTTTCCTCCTGATTAATGTCTCTCTCTCTCTCTCTCTCTCTCTCTCTCTCTCTCTCTGGCTGTTGATTAATTGTGATTGGATTAAACAGTTAGACACTGCTCGTGTCGCTAATCACGAATTCATTTTTATAAGCAGGTTTAAACGGCTCAGAAGAGCAGAAGTTGATTTGTATGTCATGGTGTTTGCGTGTTGTCCTGCAGGTGCACACCTTCAGAGGGCCGCACTGGTGTGAGTACTGTGCCAACTTCATGTGGGGACTCATCGCTCAGGGAGTCAAATGTGCAGGTAAATCAACTCTCACCCAATGCAAAATCACCATAAAAAAAGGGTTCTTCAGCCAAATACATTCTTATTACATAGTTATTACATGGTTAAGTAGTTATTACATAGTTTTTGATTAACATTATTTACATTTTTATTTTACATACATTTTGCATACGTTCATAAAGAAACTCCATAGATCTGTATAAAAAGAAAGGGTGATTTTTTTTTTTTTTAATTGATGCAAAAGAACAACAATTTTTGGAACCCCAAAGATCCTTTCAGTGAACGGTTCTTAAAGGAACACTCCACTATTTTTGAAAATAGGCTCATTTTCCAACTCCCCTAGAGTTAAACAGTTGAGTTTTACCGTTTTCGAATACATTCAGCCGATCGCCGGGTCTGGCGGTAGCACTTTTAGCTTAGCTTAGCATAGATCATTGAATCTGATTAGACCATTAGCATCTCCGACGGAAAATGAAAAGTTGTGATTTTCTAGGCCGATATGGCTAGGAACTATACTCTCATTCCGGCGTAATAATCAATGCTTTGCTGCCCTACCATGGGTGCAGCAGGTGCAATGATATTATGCAGCGCCTGAAAATAGCTCCCTGTGCATGCAGGTGGTCACGTTGGTTATGTTGATGGAAGTTAGCCTATTTTCAGGCGCTGCGGAGCAAAGTTCCTTGATTATTACGCCGGAATGAGAGTATAGTTCCTAGCCATATCGGCCTAGAAAATCTCAACTTTTCATTTTCCGTCGGTCTTAGTACACGATGTAACTACAGAAGAGTCAAGTTTTATTTTTGAGCGAGGTGCTAACGGTCTAATCCGATTCAATGATCTATGCTAAGCTAAGCTAAAAGTGCTACTGCCAGACCCGGAGATCGGCTGAATGGATTCGAAAACGGTAAAACTCAACGGTTTAACTCTAGGCGAGCTGGAAAATGAGCCTATTTTCAAAAATAGTGGAGTGTTCCTTTAAAAGAACAATTATTTTCTTAGTGTGAAGAACATTTTAATAATCTAAAGAACATTTCTACTCAAAATCTTTTGCGGAATGGAAAAATTCCAAACCTTTGATGCCAATAAAGAACCTTCTTTTTTTAAGCGTGTAGAAACATGTTAGCTCGCTATTGCATACTTATGACTTCAAGTGTTTTATTATTATTATATTTGTTATTTTAGATTTTGATGGGTTTGTAGTACATGCTTTAACTAAGGTTCCAAAAGGTTGTTTTTTGTTTTGTTTTTTGAAGCAATGCAAAAGAAGAACCTTATTGGGTTCCCCAAAGAACCTTTCAGTGAACGGTTCATAAAAAAGCATTATTTCTTAGTGTGACGATTTTAATAATCTAAAGAACCACTATAATGAAGATTTTGTGGAAAGGTTCCATGAATGTTAAAGTTTGTCATGGAACCACAGATGCCAATAAAATAACCTTTATTTTTAAGAATGTAGGAAGCGATTTAAAAAGGAAACATTTAAGAAAACAATTCCTGAAATCAATTGAGATGCTGGCATGAAAAAAATCTAAAAGTGGGGGGTTCTCCATGATTATAATGGTGCACAATGATACACCCTTGTGTTTATCAACATAATATAATTTGTGTGTCATTAAAGCTATTAACTTTCACCCGCTGAACCCCCTCGGAAGTGTTCAGTAGCTTCATCTGATTTTGTAGGGGTGAAGTGAGGATTCCTGCATATACAGTGGGTACGGAAAGTATTCAGACCCCCTTAAATGTTTCACTCTTTGTTATATTGCAGCCATTTGCTAAAATCATTTAAGTTAATTTTTTTTCCTCATTAATGTACACACAGCACCCCATATTGACAGAAAAACACAGAATTGTTGACATTTTTGCAGATTTATTAAAAAAAAAAAACTGAAATATCACATGGTCCTAAATATTCAGACCCTTTGCT
>NW_015505469.1:274824-291556 GCF_001515645.1 Sinocyclocheilus grahami | reverse complement strand
AGCAAAGGGTCTGAATATTTAGGACCATGTGATATTTCAGTTTTTCTTTTTTAATAAATCTGCAAAAATGTCAACAATTCTGTGTTTTTCTGTCAATATGGGGTGCTGTGTGTACATTAATGAGGAAAAAAAATGAACTTAAATGATTTTAGCAAATGGCTGCAATATAACAAAGAGTGAAAAATTTAAGGGGGTCTGAATACTTTCCGTACCCACTGTATCTCAGCTGTGAAGCTGGTGCAGAGTTGATGGTGTGTTTATTCACACACACGATCGGAGCTCACATAGGTCAGTGTGTTGCGCTGGCTGATGTGCATGTGAATACTCATTAGCCTGTGGAGGCAGCATAGACTGGCCTACATCTGCAAGAAACCAATTGAGTGCTGGAATGAGAAAACATTGTTGATAACAGACAGATGAAGACTTGTTTTATTCCTTATTGAGAGATTTTTTTATTTTTACTTTAAAAGAATATCCCTCCACTTTCATTAATTTGAGATTATACCATTTTATTTTATGCATGCAATTTTTATTGATTTTTTTGTCCTGTGCAAAACAGGATTTTTAAAATACATATTAGGAGTTCTAATCTCTGTTTAATTCAGGTTTTTTCTTTGTGGTTGGTTGTTTGTGTTTTAATGATTTATTTATAGGATAATGGGAGCGACACATATGTTTTCATGAACTGGCTTCATGAATAATGCATGAAACTATTTTGAAAGCAGCTTGTTCAAAATCCCTTATTCTGAGACCCTTTTTACGCTATTTGTATCCACCTCCTTTTCTCACCTCTACCCATATCATTCTCTCTCTCTCTCTCTCTCTCTCTCTCTCTCTCTCTCTCATTCTGTGATCCCAGCAGAATCTAGGACAGTGAAATCTCATTTGATGTAGAGATTTGCATTCAGCGTTGTGATCTGACAAGCTTTCTTCTTTTGTTTTTCGTCTGTGAGAGCGAGACTCCGAGCTATTGTTTTGGGTGTCTGCCAGCATGCCAGCCCCAGTGCCCAGGCATGTTGTGCCACATTGCCTCATGAGAGGATAAAGCGCTCCCCCTCCCCCTCGGCCCAGTCCATCATGGCAGAGACTGAAAACAAAGCTGGCACGTCTTTATAATGAGAAGAGGGGCTGAGAGCTCGCAACCAGCTCCACTTTACACACAGACACACACACACACGCATTAAAATTCAGGGCTCGTCGCAGCACTGGGTCACACAGTGAGTGTGAGAGGGAATTTCAGGATACAGGAACCGCTCAAAACATTCTCACAATGGAAGACGACGTCTGAGTTTAGCTCGAGATATTTGCTTCTACAATGCCTTTGGGTAACACTTTAACTAAAGCCTGCATTTATAATGTGTTATGGATGCTCCTAATTAATTATAACATAGGCATAAAGCTTTACTCTTTGTAGTGCATTAATTTTTTTTTTTTGGTACACAATTTTGTCATGCATAGGCAAGTAACAATGTAACTGTGCCTATGCATGATAAAAACAGAAAATGCATTATATTGCGTATATATGTTGTAACTGTGGTTTAAGCAGAATAATTGACTTTGGACCATTGAATTGTTGAAAAGGATCGTGCATGCAAAGGATGCATTGCAAACCCAGGTGTGCATTCATTTTCAATAATTCAGTCATTTACAGCTGATTATTACGTGTCTTCTCAGGAAATGATTTTTTGGAATCTTCTGGGGATTTTTGGAAAGTTTCCAGAAATGCTCCACCCCTTTCCAACCCTACTTCTTAATATTTTTATTTATCTTCCACAAAGGAAGAAAGTCATAAAGGCTTGAAACAACATGAGGTGTAAATGATGACACAATCTTTTTATTTTTGGCTTACAGTAACCATCCCTTTAATTAGCTATTGTTCATTTCATTTTTTCACAGGTTCTCAGAGATTTACTTTTGAGGCTTATGAAGCTATTAGGTGCCTGAAATTGCTCATGCATATTTTATAAGGCACCATTTGTATTCCTGGCAAGTTCTGTCATCGCCAGGGTGACACTATTGAAATCCCCGTCAGCCAATCAGAAGCGCTGGCATCACTGATCAGAGGTCAGGAGAGGTCACCGATTAAGCAGAATGAAAGCTCAGCATGCTGGGGTCTCTAATTTAACTGAAGCACATCCGCCTCAGGATCGATAATACACACAACATACTTCTGCGTGTGACTGAACACAGTGGATTTACTGATTGATTTAGCCATGGGTTTGACAGGAATGATGAAATAAAGCCTGGGATGGAGTTGTTTGGTCAGCTGAAGTGTGTTTGTGTTGTGTGTGTTCCTCAGATTGTGGGTTGAATGTCCATAAGCAGTGCTCGAAGGTGGTGCCCAACGACTGCAAGCCGGACCTGAAGCACGTGAAGAAGGTTTACAGCTGTGATCTCACCACACTGGTCAAGGCTCATAACGCTACACGACCCATGGTGGTGGACATGTGCATACGAGAGATCGAAGCACGAGGTGACTCGCTGACTCGGATTTACACGGAGCAGCTGTGCAGATGTAGAAGTGTTTTATGTTGTGTAAATGTTTGGTTTTACACCGTCAGTGATATGTTATAAATATTTTCTGTTGTGTTTTTGTTGCGTTTTGTTTTTTGTTATGTTGTGGTTTTGTTTTGTTTGTTTTTATTATTTGTTTGTTTTGATATATTTTGTTTTTTTGTTATTGTTCAGCCCTTTTTTCTTTTTTTTTTTTAATATTTTTTGTTTGCGTGTTTTGATTTTTGCTTTCACAAGATCAGATTTTCTAATAAACAAAAAACTTCATACCTGAAGCACGTGAAGAAGGTTTACAGCTGTGATCTCACCACACTGGTCAAGGCTCATAACGCTACACGACCCATGGTGGTGGACATGTGCATACGAGAGATCGAAGCACGAGGTGACTCGCTGACTCGGATTTACACGGAGCAGCTGTGCAGATGTAGAAGTGTTTTATGTTGTGTAAATGTTTGGTTTTACACCGTCAGTGATATGTTATAAATATTTTCTGTTGTGTTTTTGTTGCGTTTTGTTTTTTGTTATGTTGTGGTTTTGTTTTGTTTGTTTTTATTATTTGTTTGTTTTGATATATTGTTTTGTTTTTTTTTGTTATTGTTCAGCCCTTTTTTTTGTTTGTTTGTTTTTAATATTTTTTGTTTGCGTGTTTTGATTTTTGCTTTCACAAGATCAGATTTTCTAATAAACAAAAAACTTCATTATACTGATAGCCAATGTTATGACCCCTGACTTTTGCAGTTTTTCTTCAGCCCATTTATTTTATTTTCGGTTTTCATTTTTTTCATTTGTTGTGTTTCATGTTTTTGTTTCTTGTATTCACAAGGATACCTTTTAGTCTTTTAGTGTAACAGTCAAAATATTCAGAGCTCTTGACAGTGCTACACATTATTACCTTAGCTTTTATTACACTGGAGACGCAGCGAAGCATTATGTGTTCTCTATAACGCCTTCAACCGTCTCGTCTCTCAGGTTTGAAGTCGGAGGGTCTCTATCGAGTCTCTGGATTCAGTGACTTTATTGAAGATGTGAAGTTATCGTTTGACAGAGGTGAGTGGTGTTTTTTCTGTTTGTGTACAGTACTGATCCATCACAAAGCCCACATTCCTACACACACACACACGCCTGCACGTGTATCTGTGTGTGTAATCCTGATGAATCCCATACACATGCTCACCGCTGCTTTTTTAGGTCACTCTTTGTCTTGCGTATAGAGCTGTGGGTTTATGTAATGTGAAATAGTCTGAGCTGCTTAAATGTTAAAGTGGCACATTTGTTGGAGGATTTTCGCCCATCTGTTGGTATTCAGATGCATTACTGTTTCATAATGACTCAATCCGGATATGAACAAGCTAGAGAGAAAGAAATCATGTGCTCTTTACAGGTTTCTACTGGACGCTGTGACGGCTGCAGTGAAGTAGAGATCTGATACAGACAGTTATTTGTTTGTTTATTTATTTATTTGATCCATCAGGGTTTTTATATTGTTTTTTACTTTATTCCATTTTTGCTTTTTGTTAATTGAAATAAAGCTCAGATCAAATTAAATATAAATATTAGATGAAAACTTTTTTATTTAAATGAAGTACTAAAATGACTAAAAATATATGTATATTTAAAATAAAAAAAAATAAAAGTAACCACTTCATATAATCAAAAATAAATACAAATAAAGGGACGTTAAAAAATGTTAATAAATATTATAATAGTAAACTCTGCCAGTCAAAATTTTGAATAATTCAGATTTTTTGTTTTGTTTTTGCTCATCAAGACTGCATTTATATTAGTGCTGTCAAACGATTAATCACATTCAAAATAAACGTTTTTATTTACATAATATATGTGTGTACTGTGTATATTATGTATTTGTAAATACACACCCATGCATGTATATATTTAAGAAAAATGTTAGATGTATATATTAAATATATTTATATATACATTATATGAATATAAATATATACGTGTAAATATTTTCAAAATATATACATGCATGGGTGTGTATTTATATATACATAATAAACATACACAGCACACACACACATATATTATGTAAACAAAAACTTTAATTTTGAATGCAACTGATCGCGATTAATCGTTTGACAGCACTAATATATTTGATCAAAATAGAGTAAAAACAGTAATATAAAATATTACAATTAGTTTTCTATTTTAAAAATATGAATAAAATGTAATTTATTCCTTTGTGAGAAAAAAGAAATATACGTGAGAAATTTGAATGACTCCAAACGTTCGACCGGTAGTGTTTCTATAATCCTGAAATAACACTGAAGCCTGGAATGCAGAAGCAGTTATATTGCATATGAACACTAGCACACCTGCACCATGCAGCATCACAGCACAGAAGTATTCTCACAAGCTCAGAATAAGATAAAGTTAGCTAAATGTCTTCATGCTCGGTCCCTGGAGCCAAACAAGAGCGCTGTCTGTGTGAATGAGTGCAGAGGACTGACTCTCCCTGGAGCCGAGGGTGAAATGTGTTTGTGTGGGAATGTGTTCAGATGGAGAGAAAGCAGACATCTCCGTCAGCGTCTATGAAGACATCAACGTCATCACAGGTGCTCTTAAACTCTACTTCAGGGACCTGCCGATCCCCATCATCACGTATGACGCATATCCACGCGTCATGGAGGCTGCCAGTGAGTCACACGCTCCACATTTCTCCATTAGACACTCAGTTCCGGCTCTTTCCCCATATTTCACCTCCTTTTATTTAATAATAAGATATTTGCTATGCTGTGCACACAGAACAGCATGAATCATATGCATACTGACATAGCAAAACTCTGATGCTTTAAAAGACGGCTTGTTTTGATCGACATCTAAAGCAGCGTCATTCTTGGATGAGCCAATGCCAGAATTGCCCGAACTGTTTTTTTAAACATATTGTACATACAGTTTTCGTGTTTATGTAATGTTTGTTCTTTGAACATAATCACATCAGAGTTTTAAACTTCAAAATTGTCAAAAATTTTGGTGCAGGGTTAAAGAAAGCTACAGACCTCAAATGTAGTAAACAGGAAAATAAAGCAGCTCATATGATATCCAGTATTGATATCCGGAAGTCTTGCTGCCTGCAGATCTGTGTCGAGACAGATGAGAGTTTTTGACCCGGTTGTTTGTTTGTTTGTTTGTTTGTGTCAGAGCTGACAGACCCAGATGAGCGTTTGGAAGCTCTGCATGAAGCTCTGAAGCAGATGCCTCCCGCTCACTGCGAAACCCTGCGATATCTCATGGCACATTTAAAGAGGTGAGAGACGTATCGATATCAGACCTCCTGTAATAACATCAAATGAAAATCTGTCATCATGCAGTCGTCTGGACGAGTTTGTATATACAGTGTATATATATATATATATTATTTGTTGTTGTTTTTATACCATAAAAATAAACTTTTAAAAAGAATTTATATATATATATATATATATATAAAATATTAGTGCTGTCAATCGATTAATCGCGATTAATTGCATCCAAAATAAAAGTTTTTGTTTACACAATGTATGTATATATAAATACACACACATACAGTATATATTTTGAAAATATTTACATGTATATATTTATATTCGTATAATTTATATTATATAAATATATTTAATATATAAACAACATATTTTCCTGAAATATATACATGCATGTGTGTACTAATATACATAATAAATATACACAGTACACACACACATTATGTAAACAAAAACTTTTATTTTGGATGCGATTAATCGCGATTAATCGTTTGACAGCACTGAATAATATATATATAAAATCATTTTTTAAAGTTTATTTTTATGGTATAAAAACAACAAAAATGTATGCTTAATAAAAAAACAACTGCGATTGCCGGAACTTAACCGTAAAACATTTTGCAAGACTGAACAATTTTTTTGTGAAAAGCTGGTAAATCAGAGACATGTTAAATTCACAATCATTTCATCAAGAGTAGGTAAGTACTAATATATAATAGCTGCACAGTGTCGTGCGTGTAAATACACCATCATGGAAACACACGCCACTAAAATAATGCAAACACATTAATAAGACCCTATTGTACATAACTGATAACAAGAAATAATATTTCAACGAAATACCATTAAATGTAGTGTGGGAGTGTCAGTTTACGGTTTTTCGCTGTAAATTACAAAATGACTGCATTTTACTTCCAAAATCTGTACATTTAACAGTACTGTAAAATTACATGAAATATCCCATTAGAGCTATTAGAGTTTTTACAACCTTCACAAACATGATGTGAACTAATGAAAAGGTTTTTAGTGTAGCACTTTTACAGTTCAAAGTTAAAGACACTCGTGTATGTGTGTGTGGGTGTGTGCAGGGTAACTCAGAACGAGAAGGATAACCTGATGAACGCTGAGAATCTGGGCATCGTGTTCGGCCCGACTTTGATGCGGGCGCCCGATCTGGACGCCATGACGGCTCTGAACGACATCCGCTACCAGAGGCAGGTGGTGGAGTTACTCATCAAGAATGAAGACATCCTCTTCTAGCATCGCTGTCGTGAATGCACATCTGTGCTGTTTACCGCAGCTCTGCGCTGCGCTCTTCTGCTCTGACTCAGTCTGGACTCCCAGATGAAGGACTCTTGTATTACAGTGCATTTCTGGACCAGTACTTACTAACACTTCTCCCTGTCTGATGGGTTCTGTTCCTGTATCTCGCATGTCTTCCTCCCCATTTTTGTCGGGGGTCGCTGAAGCTGAGGGGTGTGACGTACCTCAGCATTATTATGGGATGGCATCGCTCTGTCGCGTCAAAAGCGGTGGAGTCCAGCAGATCGGGTTTCTGTTCCAAACAGGCTTTTTTCTTTTGTTTTTGTAAAACATTGTGAATTTGATATTGTCAGTTTTGGAGACACTTTACCTGAAGAGCCATAAATAAAGTTGGTGACATTGTGCAGGCATAATAATCTCTTCACATGATGTATAAACTCTTCATCAGTCATCATTCATACTTGTTCATAGAGGTTTGTTATTCATGTATGTATATGAATGTTTATCTTTGACATATTTATGGCTGAGCAGGTAAAGTGTCGCCAGGGGTTTTTCAAAATCAGATTTTTTATATTTGGTTGTTTTTTATTCCTTCCGTCAGGTTGACCTGACTCTGTTCTGCTGTAGAAAGAATTACTTCTGCTGTAGACAGGAAGAATATTTACAGTCCATGTACATTTCAGGATCCTTGATCTTAGACTCGCCTTTAGAAAACACTCTTACGCTCACATGACTGCTTGATGCTTTTTGGTTCTGTGTTTTTGTATTTGATTTAAGCATGAATACGTTAATTTATTAAAATGTACTTTTAGTGCTGTGTTCTGGGTCAGTTCATTCTAAACAAATCTATCCATTAAGATGTTATTTTTTTAGGTTAATTAATATTTTAAAATGATTCCATAATATGGAGTGCAACAGTCTAGGAAGTAAAAAAAGAAAAAAAATCCCATTTATTCTCTCAATAGAGGATTTGCTTTTTAGCAATAGTTTATAAACTTTTAAAGACAGACCTACTGTGAGCTGCGAGGTGTTTAATTAATGGAGTGTTTCTTTAAGCCTTCAGCCCACATTATTTCAACTTTTAAAAAAAAAAATAAGAATCATGTTTAACAGTGGCATTTCTGTTGAAAAACTACATTACCCATGATTCTGTAAAGACATTTCAATCAGAGAATCAAAACAAGCAAACTACATCAAAAGAACTTTAGTGCCACATTGTAAAATGTTGTTTCTATTTGCGCAATCCATATTTATCTGTTGTTGTTTTTTGCAGTGCTTCATGGTATTGTTTCCGTAATGAAGGCTGTTAAGTGACCTTTATCTTGCAGATTTTCAAATATTTTTTGTTTCGAATTTGTAATGTGATTCACCTCGTAGCTGGTTGGTTTGGTAAGGTTGGTAGGGCCGAGCGGAGAATCGTTTGTTTTGTTTTATCCCGAGGGCACGAAGAGTTGTGAATGGTCCACAGCCGGATCACACTCATCCTCCTCTGTCGCCAGCGGGCAGCAGCGGGTGGTTCGAGAGCGTCATCAAAGGCCCTACTCACGCACCCTCTGCCCAACCTTGGAACCACCTTGGTCCAAGTGTTGCACCACATGCTCAGACCCCGCTTCGGTCTGTCCACGAGCTGCAATGAAAATATAAGTATAAATCTAAAATTATTTGTGTTTGGGACGCTGTGAGAATGGAGACTGTAGTGCACACCGTAAGTTTGAAAACGTTTAGCTTAAATGTTTAATATTAATAAACAGTGCTCATAAACGGCTGCTGAGGTAGTATTCTCAAGTGAAGCGAGTTGAGGCTTAGACCCGGAAACAGCGCTTCTTATGTCACTTCTTAAGAAGCGGATAGCCTTCGTGTGGACCCGGTATCCTCCTGTGTTCTCACCTCAAAAGGGTGGAGACACTGAGAGGCCCCGGTTTAGTGTCGGCTTGCTAAAACTGCTCCAGAGAGTCCGTACTGTAGGCCCTGTCGAGCTCCTCTGGCCCCTCGGCAGCCAGCCGTGGCAGAACGTCCGGCGCCAGGCCCTCACTCACTGAATCCGTGAGAACCGGTAGGGGGCTGGGTTCCATATGTAGAGACCCAAGTGGATCCCATGTGTGTAAAGTCCACGGTATAGCCTCGGAGCCTGTGTTTCCCCTGCAGACTAATGCCATTTCCAAGAGGGTTACAATCACCTCTATTCTTCCATATGCACCTAAACGGTTGTTCATATGTGTAACTGCTTCCGAAACCTCCTTCGGGAAGGATGGGGCTTCCGCAACGTTCCTGTTCCAAGTGGAACGGGTACGTTTTCCCAGTGTTATCCAGTCTTACTGAGTGGGTAGTGCTACGACAACAGTGACTGGCCTTCTTGTTGCGAGCCCCGGCCTACACCAAAAAGGGGCCCCGGCGGCTCGCACAGGACACTGGAAGGGGCTGCATCCATGGCGCTTTGGTAGGGATTACCAATTCGTCGGTCACCGACGTGATGTTGAGAGTGACCGACTGAAAGGAAACGTCTCCGTTCCCTCCTTCAGGGAACGAGGGTTACAATACGTAACCAAGACGTTCCGAATCCAAGGACAGTGAAAAAGGGGGCGGGCACTGTTGAACTCCATTGTGACACCCAGGAAGTGACATCATCATCAGACTGTCTGCAGCATGATGCCCGAAAATGGGTTACGTATTGTAACCCTCGTTCCCTGAAGGAGGGAACGGAGACTTCACGTCCCGTCGCCACGGCTGCTGTACCAGCAGAAAACCTGATTATGCGCTGCACCGGCTGCCTACTTATACTCACGCTGTGATCAGCGGCAGCTGGATGCAATAATCGCATGCCAATGTGCATTGGCTCTTTTAGTTTACACTCAAAGTGGATTGGTCTCTCTGGCGAGATTCCCAATTTGTCGGTCACCGACATGAAGTCTCCGTTCCCTCCTTCAGGGAACGAGGGTTACATACGTAACCAAGACGTTCCGAATCCAAGGACAGTGAAAAAGGGGGCGGGCACTGTTGAACTCCATTGTGACACCCAGGAAGTGACATCATCATCAGACTGTCTGCAGCATGATGTCCGAAAATGACTGCAGTTCACTTTCGCAATTTTTACACAAATTGTGTTGAATGCATTTGTTAAGTTAAATCGCTCAACCTTGTTACCCAAATTATTGTAAGCAAAAATCATTTATGGCAAAGAAAAGTTTTGTAAAAAAATATTTGGTCACAAACGAAATAGTATGGAAGCATATAGGTAGCGAAATTCAATTTAAAATGCAATATGCAAAATGGCATTGTATTTCTGTATTTACATTTTCCATTACCCATACGTGCAAAGTTTGGTGCAAAAGGAAAATGAATATTAAATTATATAATTTACATTTGCCATTTTCAACAGTAGTCTTAATATGTAAATTGCATGCAAGTTTGAACGCTTTATAAGTTGCGAAATGAAAATGTATAACACAAATTGATTTGATATGTGTAACGTGTTCAAGCAGAAATGGTAGCAAAATGATCATTTAAATGCTATTTGTCCTAAATGCATTTAGACTAACAGTTAGAAAACTTAGGATTGCATTTTCATCATGACGCCGTGGGATATGTGTAGCAAAATTCAATTTGAAAATGCATTCCGAGCTGACCACGCCCACCCTCCGTCACTCATTGCTTCAAGGCAGGGATTGCAGCCCCTTCCAGTGTCCTGTGCATAAAATAGTAGCTACAGAATGCTTAATTTAGGATAAATCTGTTACTTGCAGTTCTGTACCCATTCTGACTTTTTTATTTTGAATACCTTCTAATTTGTGAATTATTATAATATTCTATTATTCCTTCTATTTTTATGGAAATTAAACTTCAAAATTGTCCCAAATTTTGGTAACAGTTGAAAAAATTGCAGTCCTAGTATTCAAGAAATCGAAAGTAATCCCATCATTAGTGACAGCAAGGTAACTACCACGATCAAGGTCCAGAAAAGTACCAAGATGATTTTCCCCCATAAAATATTGAAAATAAGATTTTTTTTTTTTCCTTTAAAATGTTGGAAATATTGAACGTGACAAGGCCAATATAAGTGCTGTAATGAAAAATGTATTTTCTCTGCTAGAGAAAAATCGTGATTAAAAAAATAATAATTATTTATAATGTTATATACTGTATAACATTTTATAATGTTACTCCTTCAAATATAGTGTCAGAAAAATTCAAACTTGAATCATTTCTCCAAAAATCCAGAAATAGAAAAAGAAAATACTACATTGACCGTAAAAGCACAGTGTTTTACTATCAAAGAAAGTCACATTTTGGTTCTTCGTTTTAATTGTATATCATTTTGAGGGTTTTTATAGTAAGCCAGTGAGACACAAATGTGTCATAAAAGGTACATTTCTGAGAATTATCCATTGCATGTATTGTAATGCAGATTGCTAAATAAGAAAAAAAAATCATGACAGTGAGAAATGTTTTAAAATCAATAAAATCCACATTTAAGAGAAAAAACTTAGTTTTTATTTTTTTATATGTTGGGATGTGCAAATTAGTTCATATTCAGATTTATTTAATAATCGTATGTTACTATGAGTTCATATTTTTATTAAATTTCATATTTTATTATTATTACTACTACTAATTAATAATAATATTAATAATACATTTTAAATGTAGTTATTAATTTTAATATTAGATCATTTTGAGGGTAATTTAATCAGTAGTAGTAAGCCACGAACATACAAATGTGTCATAAAAGGTATAATTTACTGAGAATTACCCATTGCATGTATTGTAATGCACAGACTTATATAACATTTAGCATCTAAGCCTGTATATCCTGGTGTACACAGTTGAGTACTTTGGTTTTAGCCATTAACGTGTATATATAATGTTCCTAGTGCTCGGTGTTGACAGGCAGGCTTTCTAACGCATGTCTTTGTTGACAGAAGAACAAACAATACTGAAAAATGTCCAATTACACTCCAGTGCCCAGTGCTCTAATCCAGCCTGAGGACATGAGAGGACACGGGGGTGAGTTCACTCTCCCAGCATGGCTAACAGATGTTCAGCATGGTCCCCATGTTTAGACTCAGCTTTTACAAGCCTGGTAATCAAATGTAAAAAGCACATTAAGAAAAGGGCAGGCTGTCTGCCCCTGCTGGGACGCAGGGCTCTGCCGGTGCGCTTCAGAAAGCTCTGCGTTTGACTCCTCTGAATGGGCTTCTCCTCTCGGTCAAGGTCGAATGGCTTTAGTATTTGCAGGGGACACGTGTGGGGGTCCTGAAGGGCGGGTGGAGTACTGATCTCTCTTAATTCAGAGGTTGCCAAATGTGATAGTCCGGGTCTAAGTAAGATGAATGAAGCATGGTGTTGAGTGTGTCCTGTGAAGGGGAGGAACGGGGAACGCTCACCCCATCAGCAGCTCAGCAGGATGGGGGAGGATTTCAGGGTGGGGGTGGTTCTTTCCTTGTGGAGATTTAGGGTTTGGCAGGTAAAAAGCAATAGATGTAAGTCTGTAGTGGAGGGCTGTGCATTTACTGGGATCATCATCCAGTGATATTGTGGTTTTGGGAGGCGTATGCGAGGGCATCTGTGGGTGGGTTGTGTTGAATCTGTTGGAGGCGGGCGGCGGTGAAATGCATGTTAGACGCTGCTATCTGGAAAACGAAAATCTAAATCAATCCAGTCAATCACCTTTGTGAGGTAATGGAATAGGACACACAATTTTCAGCCCTGTGTTTGTGTGTGTGTCTATGCATTTATATGCCAAACACACCCGTTCAAATAAATATATTCACACACAGGAGCCCTTTTCAATGGCAAAGACAAAACCCTTACAAAAAGTGCTGTAGTGGTGTATATACAGTATGATTATAATATTCATATGCCACATTATTTTTATGGTAACCACAGTCAATCACCTTTGTGAGGTAATGGAATAGGACACACAATTTTCAGCCCTGTGTTTGTGTGTGTGTCAATGCATTTATATGCCAAACACACCCGTTCAAATAAATATATTCACACACAGGAGCCCTTTTCAATGGCAAAGACAAAACCCTTACAAAAAGTGCTGTAGTGGTGTATATACAGTATGATTATAATATTCATATGCCACATTATTTTTATGGTAACCGTGCTGAAAAGAACAGACCAGTATACATTTTTACTCTAATAAAAGGAGAGGTCTAAGGTGAGAACTGCACACCATCATCTAAAATATATTTTTTATAAATATGTACTATATAAAAATAAAGAGATTTGCCAATTTATTTACACCATAACTTTATTGGAACATGTAACATCACAACTATGGTTTGTCTAATGCATCACTTCAATAAAATCACATCATGAATAAGAGTGTTGTTATTCCAAATATCTAAAACCTATGTAGGTCTGATACAGTATTATGAGTAATTATGAGTTTAAACAGTTCAATAATAACAAGAGTAATATGGAGTTAATATTTTAGATATGATACTGCCAGTTAATCTGCATTGTCTCAGTTAAATATAATAGTTCCAAACAATGCCACAGCAGAACGAACCATTGCATATCTCTGTAAAACACAGAAGAGATGAAATGAGTCAGGTGAACAAATCGGTTGAGTAAATCATTCAATGACTTACAAAGATAGTCACTTTTTTCATTCCTAAATAGGCCAGTAGTTTTGAACAAATTGGTTGAGTGAATAATTCAATGACTCGCGCACAAAGATAGTGATTTGTTTCATTCCTAACTGGATCAGTGTTTTTGAACAAATTGGTTGAGTGAATGATTCCCTACTTTACATAGTAGACCAAAAATAGCATATGAAATCCTATGTCAGACTTACTGCTCCTGGAGAGATTCTGAAGTGTACATCCAATGGACATCTCATGTTGCCACAGGGGAGGATTTGTGAATGTCAGTCAAGCAACACAACTGACACTAGTAGGTCACATAACAATTACATTAATACTACACTCATTCACGCTTCATATTTTGAATGGTTGTGAACTAATTACTTATGCAAAATAAGTTCATATTTAGGGAGCATGCAATTTTATACACAGCCATAGTCACTAGTTTCATTCATAAATAGATCAACAGTTTTGAATTAATCAGTTGAGTGAATGATTCAATGACTTACACACAAAGACAGTCGATTATCGCCACCTTCTGGTGTATTGATGTAAACTGCAGAAAGTCACTGAAAAAAAATCTCTAAAGCACAAATTGTCAGTCTGCCTGAAATACACAAACAAAAGCATTGTCATAAAGTGACATTTCACTCTTGATCACCACACACTCGTTCAAATGTGAGGACTAGGCGTTAGGGACAGGGACCAATCAGGTAGCAAGAAATAAGAATCGGGCAGGGATTCAATATTCGACACAATACAGCTGTATAATATAAACTGTTGTATAATATAAGAGCGTTGAATGTTTTAAAACGGACAGAAGAAGAGTATAAATGAGAGCACATTATAGAGGCATGGCCACTGTGTCTGACGGTTTCATCTGTAGTGGACTGCTGGCAGGTGCGCCAAAGCAGTTGGCATCAAAAAAAGGCACAGACTGCATCCACAGAGCACTGCTCTCAGATCAGCCACTAGAGGAATGACAAAGAACGAGCAAGGGAGGACAAATTAACCTTTCTGCCTCCTTTTTCTCCTGTGAAGGACAGATGAAATGTAAGACATTTTTGCCAAATGATGATTCAAAATTACTGCAGTATCTGCAAAATATTTTCATTCGCTGGTGTTTTGCTTGGGTACAATACACAGCACAGTCATTACAGTATGTACAAAAAAATATATCTGTTATTATTTTGACATGCTTTCATTCATATCATGCCACATTAGATGCCAGCTCTTAAGTGTCTCAGAACATTTCTTTCTAATAGGACCTTTTCAGTTAATATCAGTCAATCTTATTCTAAATCTGCTCCATTGAATTGTGGTGTTCCCCAGGGTTCAATTCTTGGTCCAATCTTGTTCTTACTGTATATTCTGCTCTTATGTTCTATTTTTAAAAGGCATGGAGTTTCTTTTCATTGTTTTGCTGACGATAATCAGGTGTATCTACCTTTACAGAAACAGGACAAGAGGACAATTACATCTCTACTAAATTGTCTGCATGAAGTTAAACTATGGATGTCAGCAAATATTTTTTAATTGAAATGAAAGTAAGACTGAGGTAGTTTGGTTCGGAAACTCTGAGTCTCAAGTCCTCTTTGATTTGGGGAACTTGGCTCCTTTCTGTAAATCGGTAGTTAAGAATCTTGGGGTTCAGTTTGATGTCTCTCTGAAATTTGATAAACAGATCAACTCAAGTCTTGTTTCTTTCAATTGAGATTACTAGCTAATGTAAAACCGTTTCTGTCACCTAGCAATTTTGAAAAGCTTATTTATGCCTTTATTTCTGTAAGACTGGACTACTGCAATTCTTTGTATGCGGGTGTGAGCCAATTGCTGTTAACTCACTTACAATTAGTGCAGAATGCTGCTGCTAGATTACTGATGAGTGTTCGTAAACACCAGCATATAACACCTGTCTTAGCTACTTTGCATTGGCTTCCAATTCACTACAGGGTCGATTAAAACTGAGTGGTGACCGGGCATTTTCAGTGGTGGCCCCAAAGCGTTGGAATAGCTTGCCTTTATATCTTAAACTTTTACCTACATTGGGTTCTTTTAAAATAAATTTGATTTGATGTGCTCTATAAATAAAACAAACAAACAAACATTAGAACGGCTTGTGTGTAATTCTGATGCTGCAAATGTGTGAAAGTAAGCTATGCTCTGTGACAGTTGCTGATTCAGACACTTTTCTACACATAAAACAAATCTTTCTAAATTGGAAATCTGTTTTAGCTGATATCTGAGCTGCTGATATAGTTTATTATGGTGATACTCTGTGCCCGTCATAGCACCTCCCTTTCACCAGAGGTCGTATTCCTCAAACTGTGCTCTCATCTGAACTAAATTTCTTGTTTTCTAGTATTTATAGGCCAAAACTCTAGTTACACAGCATTTGCTGGCTAATAAATAACTTGGGTTAAACTTTATTTTAAGGTGTCCTTGTTACAGTGTGATACTAAGTGATATTAATTACCTACATGTAGCCTACTTACTAAGCTATATGATTAGGTTTTGCCTTAGGGTTACTTGCATGTAATTATGCATAATTAATTGTTATTGTAGTAGTAAGGATATGTAACGTGTAACAAGGACACCTTAAAATAAAGTGCTACCATAAATTGACACAAAATATTGATTGGAGTTCAAATTTTGCTTGCATTAGCCCAACCTTTCTTTAAAAGATAACACAAGACAAAGTGTACAAATATTTTTGGACAGAGGAGTGCATATATGAGACATATGAGACTGGCACAGCTGTATGGGAAGTTTGTTGACGTTTGTGTCCTTATAGAAAAAAATATTTGGCAACAGAATGGCACATTTGACCAGTGACACAACTGACCATCAGAATAAAGAGTCTAAAATCTTACATTACATTTCTGGTCATGTCTCTGAGGAAAGTTTTATACCAGTTGTCAAAATATCCTAAAAGATGTGTAAATGATTTCTAGTGGATTTTCAATCATAAATAATAGGAATTAAATCTAAAAGGATATATAAAAAAAGAGTATCTTCTAAGAATCTGCAAAGATCCTACTGGATAAACTGAAATTCAGGGAAAATAATTCTACACTCAAAAATGCTGGGTTAAATACA
>NW_015505469.1:245970-273607 GCF_001515645.1 Sinocyclocheilus grahami | reverse complement strand
TCTCATGTTGCCACAGGGGAGGATTTGTGAATGTCAGTCAAGCAACACAACTGACACTAGTAGGTCACATAACAATTACATTAATACTACACTCATTCACGCTTCATATTTTGAATGGTTGTGAACTAATTACTTATGCAAAATAAGTTCATATTTAGGGAGCATGCAATTTTATACACAGCCATAGTCACTAGTTTCATTCATAAATAGATCAACAGTTTTGAATTAATCAGTTGAGTGAATGATTCAATGACTTACACACAAAGACAGTCGATTATCGCCACCTTCTGGTGTATTGATGTAAACTGCAGAAAGTCACTGAAAAAAAATCTCTAAAGCACAAATTGTCAGTCTGCCTGAAATACACAAACAAAAGCATTGTCATAAAGTGACATTTCACTCTTGATCACCACACACTCGTTCAAATGTGAGGACTAGGCGTTAGGGACAGGGACCAATCAGGTAGCAAGAAATAAGAATCGGGCAGGGATTCAATATTCGACACAATACAGCTGTATAATATAAACTGTTGTATAATATAAGAGCGTTGAATGTTTTAAAACGGACAGAAGAAGAGTATAAATGAGAGCACATTATAGAGGCATGGCCACTGTGTCTGACGGTTTCATCTGTAGTGGACTGCTGGCAGGTGCGCCAAAGCAGTTGGCATCAAAAAAAGGCACAGACTGCATCCACAGAGCACTGCTCTCAGATCAGCCACTAGAGGAATGACAAAGAACGAGCAAGGGAGGACAAATTAACCTTTCTGCCTCCTTTTTCTCCTGTGAAGGACAGATGAAATGTAAGACATTTTTGCCAAATGATGATTCAAAATTACTGCAGTATCTGCAAAATATTTTCATTCGCTGGTGTTTTGCTTGGGTACAATACACAGCACAGTCATTACAGTATGTACAAAAAAATATATCTGTTATTATTTTGACATGCTTTCATTCATATCATGCCACATTAGATGCCAGCTCTTAAGTGTCTCAGAACATTTCTTTCTAATAGGATCTTTTCAGTTAATATCAGTCAATCTTATTCTAAATCTGCTCCATTGAATTGTGGTGTTCCCCAGGGTTCAATTATTGGTCCAATCTTGTTCTTACTGTATATTCTGCTCTTATGTTCTATTTTTAAAAGGCATGGAGTTTCTTTTCATTGTTTTGCTGACGATAATCAGGTGTATCTACCTTTACAGAAACAGGACAAGAGGACAATTACATCTCTACTAAATTGTCTGCATGAAGTTAAACTATGGATGTCAGCAAATATTTTTTAATTGAAATGAAAGTAAGACTGAGGTAGTTTGGTTCGGAAACTCTGAGTCTCAAGTCCTCTTTGATTTGGGGAACTTGGCTCCTTTCTGTAAATCGGTAGTTAAGAATCTTGGGGTTCAGTTTGATGTCTCTCTGAAATTTGATAAACAGATCAACTCAAGTCTTGTTTCTTTCAATTGAGATTACTAGCTAATGTAAAACCGTTTCTGTCACCTAGCAATTTTGAAAAGCTTATTTATGCCTTTATTTCTGTAAGACTGGACTACTGCAATTCTTTGTATGCGGGTGTGAGCCAATTGCTGTTAACTCACTTACAATTAGTGCAGAATGCTGCTGCTAGATTACTGATGAGTGTTCGTAAACACCAGCATATAACACCTGTTTTAGCTACTTTGCATTGGCTTCCAATTCACTACAGGGTCGATTAAAACTGAGTGGTGACCGGGCATTTTCAGTGGTGGCCCCAAAGCGTTGGAATAGCTTGCCTTTATATCTTAAACTTTTACCTACATTGGGTTCTTTTAAAATAAATTTGATTTGATGTGCTCTATAAATAAAACAAACAAACAAACATTAGAACGGCTTGTGTGTAATTCTGATGCTGCAAATGTGTGAAAGTAAGCTATGCTCTGTGACAGTTGCTGATTCAGACACTTTTCTACACATAAAACAAATCTTTCTAAATTGGAAATCTGTTTTAGCTGATATCTGAGCTGCTGATATAGTTTATTATGGTGATACTCTGTGCCCGTCATAGCACCTCCCTTTCACCAGAGGTCGTATTCCTCAAACTGTGCTCTCATCTGAACTAAATTTCTTGTTTTCTAGTATTTATAGGCCAAAACTCTAGTTACACAGCATTTGCTGGCTAATAAATAACTTGGGTTAAACTTTATTTTAAGGTGTCCTTGTTACAGTGTGATACTAAGTGATATTAATTACCTACATGTAGCCTACTTACTAAGCTATATGATTAGGTTTTGCCTTAGGGTTACTTGCATGTAATTATGCATAATTAATTGTTATTGTAGTAGTAAGGATATGTAACGTGTAACAAGGACACCTTAAAATAAAGTGCTACCATAAATTGACACAAAATATTGATTGGAGTTCAAATTTTGCTTGCATTAGCCCAACCTTTCTTTAAAAGATAACACAAGACAAAGTGTACAAATATTTTTGGACAGAGGAGTGCATATATGAGACATATGAGACTGGCACAGCTGTATGGGAAGTTTGTTGACGTTTGTGTCCTTATAGAAAAAAATATTTGGCAACAGAATGGCACATTTGACCAGTGACACAACTGACCATCAGAATAAAGAGTCTAAAATCTTACATTACATTTCTGGTCATGTCTCTGAGGAAAGTTTTATACCAGTTGTCAAAATATCCTAAAAGATGTGTAAATGATTTCTAGTGGATTTTCAATCATAAATAATAGGAATTAAATCTAAAAGGATATATAAAAAAAGAGTATCTTCTAAGAATCTGCAAAGATCCTACTGGATAAACTGAAATTCAGGGAAAATTAAAGAGTCTAAAATCTTACATTACATTTCTGGTCATGTCTCTGAGCAAAGTTTTATACCAGTTGTCAAAATATCCTAAAAGATGTGTAAATGATTTCTAGTGGATTTTCAATCATAAATAATAGGAATTAAATCTAAAAGGATATATAAAAAAAGAGTATCTTCTAAGAATCTGCAAAGATCCTACTGGATAAACTGAAATTCAGGGAAAATAATTCTACACTCAAAAATGCTGGGTTAAATACAACCCAATTGCTGGGCTTGTCCCTATTTTACCCAGCACTGGGTTATATTTAACCCAGCATTTTTTAGAGTGTAATGACTTCACTCTAAAAAATGCTGGGTTGTTTCAACCCAACTTTTGGGTTAAAAATGGAATTTAAAAATTGAACCCAATAGTTGGGTTAGTCCATATTTGACCCAAATTTAGGTTGAAACAACCCAGCATTTTTTAGAGTGAAGTCATTACACTCTAAAAAATGCTGGGTTGTTTCAACCTAAATTTGGGTCAAATATGGACTAACCCAACTATTGGGTTCAATTTTTAAATTCCATTTTTAACCCAAAAGTTGGGTTGAAACACCCCAGCATTTTTTAGAGTGAAGTCATTACACTCTAAAAAATGCTGGGTTGTTTCAACCCAACTTTTGGGTTAAAAATGGAATTTAAAAATTGAACCCAATAGTTGGGTTAGTCCGTTTTGACCCAGCGGTTGGGTTAAATGTTTAACTCAACCTTCTGGGTAGTAACCCAACCGCTGGGTCAAAACAACCCAATTGCTGGGCTTGTCCCTATTTTACCCAGCACTGGGTTATATTTAACCCAGCATTTTTTAGAGTGTAATGACTTCACTCTAAAAAATGCTGGGTTGTTTCAACCCAACTTTTGGGTTAAAAATGGAATTTAAAAATTGAACCCAATAGTTGGGTTAGTCCATATTTGACCCAAATTTAGGTTGAAACAACCCAGCATTTTTTTTTTGAGTGTTTTATGACAGAAATTCCATTAGCAATTCTGTAAACATCTTAAATCATTTTAAAAAGCTAATCTAAAATATATTCCAATCCGAAAATAGTGTTTATTATCTTCTGTTATTAAAGGAAAGCCCCCTTCAGCATTGGGAGGATGTGAATCCCTGCAGTGGAAAGATGTGGACGGATCCAGAAGATCAGAGTGTTTGGTGACAAGATCAGATCTCAAATAAGCTTGATCACCATCTCATAAGCAGACACTGCTGAGTATTGTTGAGCTCTGTGTGTATAGGACTCCATCAGGATAACTGAGGTCTCTCCATCAGTATGTGCACACACTCAGGGCTTTTTCTCCCTGACGACGGCTCTTGAGCATGTTGAGCCCTGCGCTGGTGGCTCTCTGGTTGGCTGGCACGGCTTGCAGTGAGGCTGGTGTTGAGCCAGGCTCCTGGCAGACTGTCTCTGTGTGTTTACATCCTCCTCATTTGGTCTCCTTTTCATCCTGTCTCTTCTCATATATACACTTCCTTATTCTATTCTTATCCAGAGGGCAAGGTTCAGAATTCAGTACATGCCTACTACACATACTGCTATGCTACTGCTTTTGATTTGACTGAGTACGTATATTAAATAGTATGCAGTGTACAATAAAACTTTAATAGCAAAATTACTGTTAATAATAAAAGTGATCATACTAAAGCATGGTGTGATGTTAGTGATTTAGCTTTTTTGAATCCAATTTTGTGTAGTATTTCTCCTTTTTCCAAATGAGTCAAACAACGTTATGTTTGATGTTACTTCCCGTTCATTCATCACACTTGGTACAACTGAATGCACTGCATTGTAGGATACAGTGAAGTGAAGATTTGCATACTGCACACAGTACATTTAAACCATTTTTAGAAACATGTTTTGATGTTAGCAGAACAACTCAAGTAATGCCAGTGGCAATATCTCGTTCACTGCTGCCACCTGCAGTTCACACACTCTACAGTTAAAGCGAAAGGCTTTGGAACCAGAAAGGATGAGCAATATGAACAATATTGTGCCTCAGATTACCCCAGAGGATTGTGTTATCAAATTGAATTTGATAGCCCACTTTAGACATTCAAGTAGCCTAACTTTGCAGCTGCATGTCATATGGCTCATACGGTTTGATAGGAGAATATGGTGGTCATAGGTGGAAAAACACCTCAGTTTCATTCAGAGGCCCAAACTGAGCAAAAAATATGCAGCTAGTGGAGTTGCTGATATTTATATGGCCAAATGTTTGATGAAATCCTCATGGCTTGTAAACCAGTGAGGTCCTTATTATGACAGACTACTTACATAAAATGCGGATAAATATAATTTGTCACTCAATATCTCCCAATATTATGTCTTAGTACGATGATATTTAAATGCTTATTGTATGATCGAATCTCTCTACAGTGTTTATTGTGGGGGGGCAAAACATATAATGCAATGCAATATATTGATGATTGAGAAAGGAACAAATAAACACTCCTCAAAAACCTGATATATCATATTTTGTACTTACATTTAACATGATTTTTTTTTAGGAGTGTAAGAGCAGGCTTTATAGGGTTAAAGAAGCACCTTTGGATTATAAGCAGGTACATCGTATTTGTATAATGGTTAACCACTGCATAAATGTTTAGGGCTTAAATTACATTACTGTAATATTATATAGAGTGTCATGTCATGAACCCACAAGCATTTAGACACTGAAACCACACTTAAAAAAATGATCAAAGACACTAAATGTGGTATTGTGGACATGTGTAAAGATGTGGAAAATTCAGCTTTGCATTACAGAAATTAATTACATTTTAAAATATCTTACAATTGAATAGAGATATTATAAATTGTAATAATATGTCACAATATTGCAGTTTTTACTGTATTTTTGACCTTTGACAAAAACATTCAAACATCTTACAGACCCAAATTCTGTAATGGCAGTGTGATTCTTTACACCAGTGGTTTTACTGTGTGAACTTTGCTATAGTTGAAATAGCATGATACAAATATTATAGCATGCTTTTCCAAATGAAGCAAACTTGACACCTGCTGATTAAAAGTCACTGAGCAAAAATGATTAAGAAAAGTGAAGTTAGTTCTGAGAAAAGCTCCTGCACTATTTGAGCACAGATACAGACACTCGCTTTGATATTTAGTAATGCAATGATATTCAGGTATTTTAAGTGTCCAAATATTTTCTGTGCCCTTATTTGCACCACATTTCTCCTTTTCAGTCATAAACCTATCCCCGATTTCCTTTCACAGAAACATTGTTTTGTTTAATTCACACGTTTTGTGGCCCACACTGAGAATATGTGAATCAATGATGACTCCAGTAGTACTAAATCCACAGATTCAGAATATATGTGCTCTAAAATGTTCACAGAGGACCGATTTGAAGAACAAGCTCAGTGTGAGCAGCAGGCGAGACCAGCGTCAGATCTATTTTCTCCAAATGATTCCTTTAGTTCCTGTTTCTGTTAACGTTCTCAGTAGTTGGAGTTCATAAGAGCCCTGGCCTGGCTAATCTCACTCTTTCACAGACACTGTGTGAGGAAACGCATGTGGTCACAATCGTTTGCATGCTGCGATCAACAGCTCGTTCTGTTGCATGAACAGCTCTTAATTCGCAGCACACTGCAGACTCTGATTGGTCTGTGGAGTCACAGAGAGGAAGTGCAGCGCAACTTTCTCCAAAACCTTGGCTCTGGTGGCTCCAAATGCTCTGACAGAGGTGAGTCTTTCTTTAAGTGTAGAAATGAAGGAGTAAAGCTTGTGAGGGAGAGAGCGATGCAGTGTCCAGGCTAGGGAGCATCCCTTGCTGGATGAAAGTTGGTGTTATTTTTCAAGCTGCTGCTTTTCTAACAGTGCTCAACCACAGAGGAAACTCAACAGAGGAAATGTAGCTCACTCTCTCGGTTTTCACACAGCTTCTGAACAAAAAAATAACTGTTTACTTGCTGTGTTAGATTGCTTTTCAGATCATAAAAAATGCATTTACAATGCAAATTATGTGCATCTTTGGATGTAATGTGTGTAATAACTGTTCTTCTTTGAGCTCGCAAAAATGGAGAACAGGATACACATGAATTTCAATGCAAATATGTAAAATAAAAGTAAAATAGTGTCTCTATGAATTAAGCAAAAATGTAATTATAATGTAGCACACTTGTCTACACTAACTAAACTCTAAAATTTTTATGTCACACACACACACACACACACACACATATATATATACATACACATGAAGCAAGGATGCACTAAATCTGGTTCAAAGTGACAGTAAAGATTTCTACATTTTTACAAAAAAAAAAATCTATTTCAATGTTGTTCTTTTGAACTTTCTATTTATTAAAGCATCTTGAAAAAAAGTATCATGGTTTCCACAAAAATATTAAGCAGTGTATTTGTTTTAAAATTTTTAAATACTAAAACATGTATTTATTTATTGCAGAAATGTCTTTTTGACACAAAATTTGACTAAGTTATAAAAAATGTAAAATTATCAATCTACTTAAATTAATGCAGTATATTAGTTTATAAGCATTCATGTTCACAAGATTATCATACATTTTTAAAACAATCTTTTAAAACATGTATAATATTATCAAATCTTACCTAAAATCTTTAAAAGTTTTAGAATTGTCTTCACTGAGAGTCGGAGTGTTTTCCTGATGTTTGGAAATTTTCTCTCATATTGCCTTTTAAACTGGTCACTGAAAACTAGGGCTGCCCTCGACTAAGGATTTTTCTGGTCGACTAGTAGTCGTTCATTTGAAGCACTAGTCAACTAATCGCACGTTTATTAATAAACCATTTAAATCATTATAATGAGCCTTTAATTGCCTACATAGCCTATAAGCGCTCAAGCACACGCATAAAGCTTGCCACAGCGCACCGCAGAAGCTAATGGTTATGAATGTGTCATATTTTTAATGTCTGTGAGGCAGCCATGTAAAGTTGCTAATACTTACATATTTCAGATGATAAGCCATATTTGAGAGGTCAGTGAATGATAGGCGAGCGTTTGGATGTCCTGCCCGATGTACTGTATTACCACAAAGACCGGCCGTTAACGATCTGTCCATCACGGACTGCGTGACTTCGCCTGTGGAATTTTTTTTTTTCTGCGACTAAGCGACTAAAAAAAATTTTGGTCGACTATCAGGGGGCAGCCTACTGAAAACTGCTGTCTTCATTCCCAGAGGATGGCAGTCCACTTTTACTCTTTGGTTCTCCGTGAGCATCGGTCCAAACTCAAGACAGCTGAGAGAAAATGGCGCAAATTAAAAGACCCGTCAGACTTGATTATGTATCAGTCTTTGCTTTCATCTTTCTCTGCTGAAGTACACACTGCTATATCTTCATACTATCTTCATCCACAACAAGATCAACAGCGCTCCAGACACACGTAATCTCTTCAAAACATTCAATTCTCTCCTCTGTCCCCCTCCACCACCTCCCACCACTTCAATAACTGATCATTTCGCCACATTCTTCACAGACAAAACTAGAACAATCAGCAGTCAATTCTCAGCCCCACACATACAAGACCTCCAACCAACCACATCCACTACTAAAACTCCCATCTTCTCCTTCTGTCCCCTCACTGAGGCAGAAGTATCCAAACTTCTCCTCTCCAGCCATTCTAGACCCAATCCCCTCACACCTTCTCAAAGCAATCTCTCCTACACTCTTACCAGCACTCACACATATCATCAACACATCTCTCCTCACAGGCACCTTCCCCACTGCATTCAAGCAGGCTTGTGTAACCCCACTGTTAAAAAACCCTACAATAAATACTTCACTTACAGACAGCTACAGACCTGTCTCTCTCCTTCCATTCATAGTGAAAACCCTTGAACGAGTTGTTTTCAACCAGGTATCATTGTTTCTTTCACAGAACAACAAACTGGATGCTAACCAGTCAGGTTTCAGGAGTGGCCATTCGACTGAGACTGTGCTACTCTCAGTCACTGAAGCCTTGCGGATTGCTATTCTAAATCATCAGTTCTTATTCTGCTAGATCTATCTGCTGCTTTTGACACTGTCAATCATCAGATCCTCCTGTCTGCCCTCTCTTCACTGGGCATCACAGGGATTCCACTTCGCTGGTTTGAATCCTATCTCACTGGTAGGTCTTTCAAGGTGGCTTGGGGTGGGGAGGTATTCAAAGCACACCAACTGGTCACTGGTGTTCCTCAGGGATCAGTTCTTGGACCCCTCCTCTTCTCCATATACACTATATCACTGGGTCCCATCTTACAGGCACATGGCTTCTCCTACCACTACTATGCTGATGACACACAGCTCTATCTCTCATTTCAACCAGATGATCCAACGGTATCATCTAGAGGACATCTCGGCATGGCTGAAAGAACATCACCTACAGCTCAACCTGGCAAAGACTGAGCTTCTTGTCTTCCCTGCCACTCCAACTCTACAGTATGATTTTTCCATCCAGCTAGGTTCTTCTACAATTACCCCATCAACTTCGGTCAGAAATCTCGGTGTAATCTTTGATGACCAGCTGACCTTCAAAGACCACATTGCAAAGACTGCTCGATCTTGTAGGTTTGCATTGCACAACATCAGAAAGATCAGGCCCTTCCTAACGGAGCATACTGCACAACTTCTTGTCCAGGCCCTTGTCATCTCTAGGCTGGACCACTGCAATGCTCTTCTGGCTGGACTTCCATCAAGCACAATCAAACCTCTACAAATGATTCAGAATGCAGAGGCACGACTGGTCTTCAACGAGCCCAAAAGATCCCATGTTACACCTCTCTTTATCTCCTTGCCCTGGCTACCGGTTGTGGCTCGCATCAAGTTCAAGACATTGATGCTTGCATATAGAACAGCCACAGGCTCAGCACCCGCTTACCTCAACTCACTATTACGAATCTACATCCCCTCCAGAAGTCTGAGATCCGCTAGTGAGCAACGCCTCGTGGTACCATCACAGAGAGGCACAAAATCACTTTCCAGAACATTCTTGTTCACTGTTCCTGGCTGGTGGAACGATCTTCCCACCCCAATCCGGAATGCTGATTCCCTGACAATCTTCAAGCGACAGCTGAAAACTCACCTCTTTCAACAATATTTGATTTCATCTTGAAAAAAAAACTTTATTTATTCCTTCCCTTTCTAGCTTGTACCTGTTTGGAACAATGCCTGAAACTTTGTATTATGAGCACTTCCTGTTATATTCTTGTTTGCCTCTTTAAGATGAATCACTTTATGCATTCCCCAATTGTAAGTCGCTTTGGATAAAATCGTCTGCAAAATGACTAAATGTAAATGTAAAACTGTAAAGAGCATCAGACTGAAGTTACAGCAAAGTGAGCATTTTGTTCTCAAAAATGACTTTTCTATATATGTGCACCAGTTAGAATAACAAGTATTGTAGTTCTGCACGTAGGCCACTTTGACTTCCCAGGGGGTTTCATTGACCATCTAATGGATTGTACATGGACCATCTGAATGGCATTGTATAATCTGCAGTGATATTGCAAATGAAGCAGTATGTCTGTGTTTTGTCCATCCTTCTAGCTGGAGAGAGAGATGTGAAGCGTGTTTAATGGTGAGCTGCTCTCTGTACAGCACAGCCGTGTTTATTTCTGCTAGTGTCAGGAAGTCATTGGCTTCAGTGCGATCACTTGAGAAGCAGATAAGACCTTTTAACTATTTAGCAACTGTCTTACACTATTTAAGTGTGAAATAGGTCACGTTTTGGTGCATTCCACAAGCTGTCATTTTGGCAGACTGCCTTCAATATAAGCTGTTTTTAGTCTAACGAGGAAGGTTTAAGTTCTGAAACTTACAGGATGTTTGTTTTATAGCACAATGATCTCTTTTATATCAAGGGAAGCTTGATTTGTTAGGTCATGACACCTTTAAAGTGCACTGACTAGTTGCCTGAGTGTTGATTGACAGGCTGTTCTGGGTGGATGTTAGGGTGTTGGTAGTGTTAAATACCAGCGGTGGTTTTGGTTTGTTGTGTGGTTCTTGTGTATGTCAGTGGCAGTTCTGCTGTTAAAAGAAAATAAGTGGAACTGTGCCAGTATCTGTTTAAATCCACTTTAAATTTAAGAGACACGAGCAGCACTGCATGCCATGATTTTACTGCCTATGTAAAATATCCACAGTGATGCACATGAGTAATCAGGTCACAGCTGTCACCTGTTCACTTATGAATAGCCCTTATTATGAAAGTCTTTCTGCCGCTGGTGGTCTACACCAGTGGTTCCCAACCCTGGTCCTGGAGGCACCCCAACACTGCACATTTAGCTTGTCTCCTTTCTCTGACACACCAGTTTCAGGTCTTGGAGTCTCTACTAATGAGCTGATGACCTGAATCAGGTGTGTTTGATTAAGGAGACATGCAAAACATGCAGTGTTGGGGTGCCTCCAGGACCAGGGTTGGGAACAACTGGTCTACACAAAATCAACTGCAAGTTTTATTTTATCTTTCCTAAAAATACATTCTGGGTTCAAACTGAGCATGCTGCGCAATATTCATGTGCTAATTTTTTGTTGCAAATAATAAACTTTTTGAAATTGTATTTATGTATTTAACTTTACTTGTGTCACCCTAAGATAGTGAACACCTGCTGTTTTGTTACTTTCATATGGTTGCATTAAACTACAGAAGGGTACGTTTGAAGTATGTGTGTGAATATGTGCATGTCATGTGATTTCATGTCTGTTTCTTTGGAAATTGGAACAAAAACTATTGAAGATGAGGTATGTGTCTTCAGAAGATGTGCTAACGTGACTCTCTTCCTCCGCTCCATCCTTGTTGATTGGTTGTTACTAATGTATTCTTTATCTGTGTGCTCTCAGTCGTTTAGGCTAGAAAGAAAGAAGAGGAAATATGTCTGGCCCGCCACCACCGCCTCCTCCTGGCCCTCCTCCAACCTTTGCACTGGTATGACAGCATTGTTCACATCTACATATTTTGATCATTAGCTTAACTTAGTACTTAAATGTATCAAATATTTATACTGAATCTAATACAGTTATTTTGATACTGATTATGTTATTAGTTCATTTGTATGAGCTACAATAGTATCTTACATAAAACAAATGTTCTGGTGAATCTACAGGATGTTCATTTGTTTTCAGGAAACAGTCCCAATTGTGCCTGAAAATGAAAGGTTTTTATATCATTTCATTTGACAAGGCTACTGTTAAAGATACTGTATTTTGCCACCTAAAATTACTCTCTTTGAGTCTTTATTGATGTTGTCCGAATAACTAATAACTAGAAAATAGCTGAGTACACTTTTTATGCCAAGAAACCAAGTAACCAAAATCAAATACCAACTTTATTATGCAAGTTGAAATTCTGGTCATACTTTTTTTCTCTAAGCACATTTGACCAATTCCAAGCCACATCAATCTTAATAACTACTATTAATTTTGTATTTAATAATTTATAAGTGATATATAATTGTTAACAAGGGCAGGAAGTGAAAAATGCTTAGGTGTGCATAATTATTAGAAATGCCTAAATCTTATAAAAAAGAGAGATTTAAGTCAAATATTATGAAAAACCAATGAGAAATATTCAAAACTAATGCAATGCAGAAACTGCAAAAATAAATCATGACCACTGGACAGCAAAATGCGAAATGTAATTGGGACTACTATAGTAGTATAGTATAGCATAGCACAGCATATAGCATAACATAGCATAGCATAGTATAATATAGTAGTCCTATTGTTATTTCACACCAGAATATCAGCTTGCATAATAATTATGCACACACTGTATTTAAATCATGTGCTCACAAATGCATACATGTAGCATGTGTAATTGTGTAGCGTACACCATACTTCTGTTCAAAGTTCTTGGTATTCAAGGCTCAACAGCAATTTTGAGTTGATGGCAATGTGTGTGGTTTATGGAGCCTGTCTAATTTACAATGACTATCACTAGGCAAACACAGAGAAGCCAAATCTGAGCAGATCTGAGCATCAAGGAAGAAATGCTTTACTGTCAGATATCGGCAAAGGAGCTCGACTGAAGAAAGCCGTCACCAATGATCGGAGTTCCCCAGTGCTGGACAGTGAGTTCACCTTGTTTTCTGCAATATATTTTGTAACCTATTTTATGTGTGTGTGTGTGTGTGTGTGTGTGTGTGTGTGTGTCTGCATACATCCTTTATTTTTTAAAGAGTGTAGAGCCAAAGACATTTGTGACCTGTGCTGGCAAAATGAGTCACAATGACCACATTTTCAAAAATGAGTTATTTTTTATTTTACATTCATCGTTAAAAGACCTTAAAAATGGTGTAAGACTTGTTGGAATTGGACAAAAAAAATGACAGAGCTTCACCCGTTTGAAGTTGATAGAGTCTGCAAAGTCCATTTTGAGAAAAATCTAGTTAAATTTTCCTGAAGGTTCCGAAGCAAAATCACATCTTTTCCTCCAGTTCTTAATAATTACTATATTAGTCTAATAATAATAATAATATAGCTGTTTTTATTTTATCTTTGTTATTGTAAATAAGAACAGATGCAAAAAAAAACAAAAACAGAATGAATATAAGAAAGAAACAAATAATGCATTTGTAACGAGGGAGGCGTGATGACAAAGTGGGGATCCAATTGCAAGGCTTTAATAAGAGCGTAGTCAAACAGGCGTGGTCAACAACAGCAAACAATGATGGCAGTGGCAAGGCAAAAGAGTAATCCAGATAATCAGGCAATGGTCAGGGCAGGCAGCAAAACAATCATAAACCAGAAAATAGTCCAGGGATCAAAACACGAAGGCACGGAAACTTTAGAAACCATGGAAGAGCTACACAACATTCAATCACCAGCGATGAGAGAGTGTGTGTGTGCTATTCTTATAGTCCTACTAATGTGAGACAGCTGTGAACTGATGATGAGATCTGATGCGAGACAGGTGATGCACTTGATGAGTCCAGGCAAAGGATTATGGGAAATGGAGTCCTGAATGAATGGCAAGGTACAGAATGGAGTGTCCTCTAGAGGAGCTCATGGGCACTCCAGCTGGAGATCATGAAAGCATTACCTTTTTATTTCACATCTAAACAAAAGCATTCAAGTAAGAAAAACAAATAATCAAATGTAAAAATCCCTTAGTGTGTTCAATACAAATACATTGATTATTGTAACTACAAAAGCAGTTCAATCAAGAGCAGTGAGTGATTCCCTCTTTTCTTTTATTGTTAGATTAACATTAATGAACAGATCTAATATAATGTTACACATCAGATGTTTTTCCCCAACAGTTCCCCAAAAGTTCACTTAAGACTTGTATGTTTGCGTGAATACTTAAATACTGTAATTTCTAAAAAAAACAACAAAAAAAAAAGCAAAAATCTATTTATCGGGATTGTGCGCTGTCGGAAGCATCTTTATGCGCGCTCTTTGGATGACAGTCAGTGCGAGAAGCGAGCGGAGAAAAGGTACTCATCTCAGAAAATGTACACATAAAGATAATTTTAGATGTTTAATTACTATTTGGAGCATTGGGATTACTAGACAAGGGCTTAATGAACTCATCTTTGTGAAAACCTCAAAGTTGACTAAAATAAAAAAAAAATTCTCTTTTTTGCGTGTAGCTCAAAATTAGCCCGTGCGCATTCCGACTCATTTTGCCAGCACAGGTCACATTTGAAGAATTCATTTTTGTGATCATAATATGTAACGATAATATTTTCATTTAATGCAGAGCCCAAAGGAGGCGGAGGAGGTGGAGGCGGAGGAGGCGGAGGAGGTGGAGGTGGAGGGTTTGGGGGCGGAGCTCCAGGTGGACTAGGTGGGCTGTTTCAGGGTGGAATGCCAAGACTGAGATCATCAGGAAACAGAGACAATACTGGTAATCATCTCAAATTAATCATATTCAGGCTGATTTAATATTGCACAAGCCTTACTCAAAAGTGGTGAAAATAAAACTAAGTAACTAATTAACTAACTAACTAAATAAATAAATATTAAATAAGATAAATATTACAACTACAACTACCACTACTACTACTACAGCTGCTGCTAATAATTCTAATAATGCTGTTTATAATTTAATCGTATTATTTTTGCATTTTGACAAAAATTGAAATCAAACAATAATAAAAACTTGCAAACTTACAAAATACTTACATACTATTCTATACTTATTTCTTTAACAATAATTATAACTGTATTTATAATTAAATCATGTGTGCAATGGGGTAAAAAACTAACATCAAAATGTTTACATAATACATACTATACTGTACTATACTATACTATACTATACTATGCTCTGCTATGCTATGCTATGCTATACAGTATAATGCAATAATAATTCTAATCTTATTTATAATTTAATCCTACTATACGATACTCTACTACACTTATATAATGTAATAATTATAATTTAATTTTTCAATCTTTTTTTGCATTGTGACAAAAATTGAAATCAAAATGTTTACTATACTATACTACAATTTTATGCATTGAGAAAAAATTTTATATCAAAATGTTACTATACTATACTATACTATACTTTTAATGACAATTCTAATCCTATTTATTATTTAAATGAAATAAAAATGAGACTATACTATATACTGCACTATACTGTATTATACTATATACTAATATAATATACATATATAGTAATCCTAATCATAATCGAATCATTATATTGTTTGAATTGTGACAAAAACTGAAATGTGCTATACTTAGAACTTTTCTTCATGTTCTTTGTTTTATGATGACACTAAAGCAGTAAGACCACCGATGCCTCCTGCAACGGGGAGATTCCCAGCACCCAGCAGCCCAGCAGGAAGCAGACCCCCGCTCCCAACCGCCGGACGACCTTCTCCTGGGAGAGCCGGACCCCTACCGCCCTCGTTTCGCTCACCCCAGCACAGCTCTCCCAGCGGCCCACCACCTCTACCTGGAGGCCGACCATCAAGTTCCTCATCTTCTGTTCCACCCCCCAGCCAGCCGGGCAGACGTCCAAGCCTTCCTCCACCACCGAGAGAGTCCCAGTCTTCCTTCCCTCCACCCCCAATGCCAGCAAGTGTCCGGCCGCCTTTACCCACAATCCCAAGCAGGCCCTCAGATGACTTCCCTCCCCCTCCACCACCCACTGGAGGAAGAAGAGCGTCATTTTCTCGAGATGGACCACTACCACCACCGCCGCCTGCAACTGAGAGTAAACCATTGAGTTCTCAGAGGCCTATGGGTAATCCACCTCCATCCTTACCTCCAGCAAGAGGAGGGGCCCCACCCATCCCACCATCCCCACGGGACGACCCCTACACAAGAGGCCCTCCTAGAAACAGCCTTCCTCCTCCACCACCTCCTGGACGCTCCAGCCCACTGCCGCCACCACCCAACGAGAGGCCGTCTCCATCGGGAAGAAGACCATCCATACGGTCAGGTAAGAGCAAGGTCATTTCTCTTTTGCTGTTTATTTTTTACTGTCACAATATTAAGTTCATTTTTTTTCCAGTCAAATTTATTTATTAAATGTATTATTATTATTTTTTTACAAATAATTTTTTTTTTATAAAGCAGCTTTACAGAAAATGTTGTTAATGTGCAAAAATATGCAATATAAACAATCAAGTAGTTGAGACTTGCTATATAGTATACTATGTATACTTTATATCCAACTCTATATAAAGAGCAGTGCAATAATATATTTGACTTTTTGCAACATTATTTGAAATTCAACTAGTATGACTAACTAATATGATGTTAAACTTTAAATATTTGATGTTAATATTGTATTTATAAAACATGCATTGCTATTCAGAAGTTTGAGGTTGTTAGGATTTATTTATTTTTTTTAAGTTGCTCATGCTCATCAAGGGTGCAGTCTTCAGTTGCTTCATATTTTTGTGGAAACCATTATACCTTTTTTCAGGATTCAGAATAGAAAGTTCAAAAGAACAGCATTTATAGAAATCCTAAACATTATGCATATCTTTACTGTTGCTTTTTATCAATTTAATGTATCCTTACTGTATAAGATTGTTATTTTCTTTAAAAAAAATGTAATGACCCCAAAGTAGATATTAGTGGTAGTATGAATTGCATATGCTTTTAAAGTGTTAAAGTGTTAACATTTTCAGATAATTAAAATGCACACTTGAAAATACCTTCAGGCACACAGTTCAGATGACTGTTATGAGGTATATGAATGAGAGGATTTGTTTTATTTTGTGGACTCATCATTTTATGACTGCTCCTTCCTTCAGGTCCTCTACCACCTCCACCCACTGGAGGAGGAGGCAGAGGAGTGTCTCCCCCCGTGCCCCCTCCTAATCGCCTCGGTGGATCAGGCAGACCCCCTCTACCCTCAGACCCTCCCAGAGTGCCCAGCTTCCCTCCACCACCCCCTGACACCATCAATGGCTACCAGTGCCCTCCACCATCTGCCACAGGTAGGACGGCCACAGGAACCGTACACCTGCTGATGAGAGAGAGGCAACTTATAGGTCAACAATAAAAAAGGCAGTGAGTTTAAAGCTGAAGAGTGGCATTTCTGCATCACTACCAGAGCTGCAAATAAAGTAGCTTTTCTGGGATAGCAGAAAGTATTTGAAAAGAAAATGAAAATATACTATTGGGCAGTTTAACAAGTTTTAGCTTAAAGGAATAATTCGCCCAAAAATGACAATTCTGTCATCATTTACCCACTCTCAAGTTGTTCCAAGCTTGTGTGACTTTCTTTTTTCTGTGAAATGTAAAAAACAAAAAAAGGTGATCATTTCAAAGATGTTGCTAATCGAACAGTTTTGGTTCCCTTTGAAATTCATTGTATGGACAACAAATACAATGGAAGTCAATGGGCACTGAAACGGTTTGATTACCAGCAGAACATCTTCTTCTGTATTGCGCAGAAGAAAGAAAGTCAGGGTTGCAATGATGTGAGGTTGAGTAAATGATGACAGAATTGCCATAATGTCTGGACAGACACAGCATGATGTCGATATAAATATTGACTCAATATGGTAATGAAACTGCTAATTTCTTTAACAATAATTATAACTGTATTTATAATTAAATCATGTGTGCAATGGGGTAAAAAACTAACATCAAAATGTTTACATAATACATACTATACTGTACTATACTATACTATACTATACTATGCTCTGCTATGCTATGCTATGCTATACAGTATAATGCAATAATAATTCTAATCTTATTTATAATTTAATCCTACTATACGATACTCTACTACACTTATATAATGTAATAATTATAATTTAATTTTTCAATCTTTTTTTGCATTGTGACAAAAATTGAAATCAAAATGTTTACTATACTATACTACAATTTTATGCATTGAGAAAAAATTTTATATCAAAATGTTACTATACTATACTATACTATACTTTTAATGACAATTCTAATCCTATTTATTATTTAAATGAAATAAAAATGAGACTATACTATATACTGCACTATACTGTATTATACTATATACTAATATAATATACATATATAGTAATCCTAATCATAATCGAATCATTATATTGTTTGAATTGTGACAAAAACTGAAATGTGCTATACTTAGAACTTTTCTTCATGTTCTTTGTTTTATGATGACACTAAAGCAGTAAGACCACCGATGCCTCCTGCAACGGGGAGATTCCCAGCACCCAGCAGCCCAGCAGGAAGCAGACCCCCGCTCCCAACCGCCGGACGACCTTCTCCTGGGAGAGCCGGACCCCTACCGCCCTCGTTTCGCTCACCCCAGCACAGCTCTCCCAGCGGCCCACCACCTCTACCTGGAGGCCGACCATCAAGTTCCTCATCTTCTGTTCCACCCCCCAGCCAGCCGGGCAGACGTCCAAGCCTTCCTCCACCACCGAGAGAGTCCCAGTCTTCCTTCCCTCCACCCCCAATGCCAGCAAGTGTCCGGCCGCCTTTACCCACAATCCCAAGCAGGCCCTCAGATGACTTCCCTCCCCCTCCACCACCCACTGGAGGAAGAAGAGCGTCATTTTCTCGAGATGGACCACTACCACCACCGCCGCCTGCAACTGAGAGTAAACCATTGAGTTCTCAGAGGCCTATGGGTAATCCACCTCCATCCTTACCTCCAGCAAGAGGAGGGGCCCCACCCATCCCACCATCCCCACGGGACGACCCCTACACAAGAGGCCCTCCTAGAAACAGCCTTCCTCCTCCACCACCTCCTGGACGCTCCAGCCCACTGCCGCCACCACCCAACGAGAGGCCGTCTCCATCGGGAAGAAGACCATCCATACGGTCAGGTAAGAGCAAGGTCATTTCTCTTTTGCTGTTTATTTTTTACTGTCACAATATTAAGTTCATTTTTTTTCCAGTCAAATTTATTTATTAAATGTATTATTATTATTTTTTTACATATAATTTTTTTTTTATAAAGCAGCTTTACAGAAAATGTTGTTAATGTGCAAAAATATGCAATATAAACAATCAAGTAGTTGAGACTTGCTATATAGTATACTATGTATACTTTATATCCAACTCTATATAAAGAGCAGTGCAATAATATATTTGACTTTTTGCAACATTATTTGAAATTCAACTAGTATGACTAACTAATATGATGTTAAACTTTAAATATTTGATGTTAATATTGTATTTATAAAACATGCATTGCTATTCAGAAGTTTGAGGTTGTTAGGATTTATTTATTTTTTTTAAGTTGCTCATGCTCATCAAGGGTGCAGTCTTCAGTTGCTTCATATTTTTGTGGAAACCATTATACCTTTTTTCAGGATTCAGAATAGAAAGTTCAAAAGAACAGCATTTATAGAAATCCTAAACATTATGCATATCTTTACTGTTGCTTTTTATCAATTTAATGTATCCTTACTGTATAAGATTGTTATTTTCTTTAAAAAAAATGTAATGACCCCAAAGTAGATATTAGTGGTAGTATGAATTGCATATGCTTTTAAAGTGTTAAAGTGTTAACATTTTCAGATAATTAAAATGCACACTTGAAAATACCTTCAGGCACACAGTTCAGATGACTGTTATGAGGTATATGAATGAGAGGATTTGTTTTATTTTGTGGACTCATCATTTTATGACTGCTCCTTCCTTCAGGTCCTCTACCACCTCCACCCACTGGAGGAGGAGGCAGAGGAGTGTCTCCCCCCGTGCCTCCTCCTAATCGTCTCGGTGGATCAGGCAGACCCCCTCTACCCTCAGACCCTCCCAGAGTGCCCAGCTTCCCTCCACCACCCCCTGACACCATCAATGGCTACCAGTGCCCTCCACCATCTGCCACAGGTAGGACGGCCACAGGAACCGTACACCTGCTGATGAGAGAGAGGCAACTTATAGGTCAACAATAAAAAAGGCAGTGAGTTTAAAGCTGAAGAGTGGCATTTCTGCATCACTACCAGAGCTGCAAATAAAGTAGCTTTTCTGGGATAGCAGAAAGTATTTGAAAAGAAAATGAAAATATACTATTGGGCAGTTTAACAAGTTTTAGTTTAAAGGAATAATTCGCCCAAAAATGACAATTCTGTCATCATTTACCCACTCTCAAGTTGTTCCAAGCTTGTGTGACTTTCTTTTTTCTGTGAAATGTAAAAAAACAAAAAAAGGTGATCATTTCAAAGATGTTGCTAATCGAACAGTTTTGGTTCCCTTTGAAATTCATTGTATGGACAACAAATACAATGGAAGTCAATGGGCACTGAAACGGTTTGATTACCAGCAGAACATCTTCTTCTGTATTGCGCAGAAGAAAGAAAGTCAGGGTTGCAATGATGTGAGGTTGAGTAAATGATGACAGAATTGCCATAATGTCTGGACAGACACAGCATGATGTCGATATAAATATTGACTCAATATGGTAATGAAACTGCTATTGAAAAACTGAGTGCTAATATAATTGTTATTGATTGACTCTGTTTGGCTGCACATATTCTCTTGTATTCTTTTCCTATAGATGAGTGGGGGATGAGGTTTTCCTTCCGTCCTCTGTCTGAATTACCTCCACCAGAGCCGTACGTGTCCTTCTCCAAGTCTTACCCCAGCAAAGCTGGCGGCAAAGGTGAGCACTGCAGCATTTTGTAAGAGAATTGTAATAAGAATTGTTTAAAAGTTATGCTTCAGTGTGTGTTGTGCTGTCCACCCTCAATGCATTTTAGTTTTTTTTCTGCGTTTACATAAGACATGCAATATTTTAGTGTTTTAATGTTGTAATAATCCGTTTGATAATTTCATATCTATTTGCATCTGTTTTCCAGGAATGAGAGACAGAGGAGCGCCACCCTTGCCACCAATTCCCAGATGAAATGCTTTGACATTATAGTGTGAGCTGGATTTTCATCTGCTGAATGAGACTCAGGAACTCGTTTGTGAAAATATGAAGGTTTTTAGCTTCTCAGTGACATTTTTTTAAATCCCTTTTTCATGCATTTTAATCCAGATGTGTGTCCAGATATGGCGATTAAAGTGCAAAAGTGAAAGTTTGTTTTAATCATTTATAGCATCATGTTATTCTGCACATTTCCCTAATTGCAAAAATATTATATTTCAATTTATTAATGTCACAGATACATATATCATGCCACAGACACATGTAGGTATATCATTTATGATATATTAAAGATGTTATAATCAAGGAAGTGTAGCTTATACAGTTGTTGTGAACTTCTGCCAAACCAAGCCACTGACTTTCACCACACTGCCATCTCTTCACCCACACGTCTGTGTGTGACCTGGACAGTACTACTTTCTCAGTCTAGTAAAGATGCAATCTGATTGGCTGAAGGGGCACACATGTTTTATCAGGCCATTTGAAAAGCAAATACACTGAGCTTCTGAATTCAGCCCAGGACATTGTTTAGCAGCTTAAATGTATATTTTATGGTGAGTCTGCAGTCACTTGTTCCTACGCAAAAACTGCTCAGTGGCCCAAACAATGATGTTCGACCAATATATATATATATATTGTAATTGCAAATTGTACACAACAAGAACAACATCCAACAACATAAGGCACATCGACCATAAATAATATGAATAATCAATATAAATAATAATGTTACTCACGACAATAATAGCAACAATGAGGAGGGAAAAAACACACAAGGAGCAAGAATCAATAGAAGAAGTACATATAGACATCAAATAAAAATTAGTGCTGTCAAACGATTAATCACATACATAATAAACATACACAGTACACACACATATATTATGTATATATAAATACACACACATGCATGTATATATTTAAGAAAAATAGGTTATGTTTATATATATAATTATATGTATATAAAAAATATACTTGAAAATATTTTTCAAAATATTTACTGCATGTGTGTGTATTTATATAAGCATAATAAATATACACAGTACACACACACATATTATGTAAACAAAAACCTTTATTTTGGATGCGATTAATCGTTTGACTGCACTAATAAAAATACATTAAAATAATAAACATTTTGAGATGGAGCAACAAAGAGTTTCAGACTTTTCTATTTAGTTTTTTTTAAGTACTTGAAGCTCTACATTTTCACAAATGCAAACACAATATGGGCTATTAAAGGAGGGCGAACATTTTTCTCCACTTGCATGCATAAGTATGATATTTACCCAGCAAGAAAACAAAGACAACATCTGAAAAAACGAGAATTTAAATCACACATTAAAAAGAGGACATCTTGCAAAACAAGTGGGGGAATTGTCTCCATTTTTACTGATAGCCAGCGATTAACCTTTGGAGCAACTGGATATGTGAGATAAAAGATAGTACTGAGGCTTCAACATCTCCCAGAGAATAGCACTGGTAATCCACCGTGATAACACAGTTAAACTCTTTATAAATAAGCTTGTTATTACACTTACTATCGAAGAGAGCTACATTACATATTTTTGGGGATTATTCTTAACAAACCAGTATTGCATTGCATACTTTATCATAGCCTTTAATTGTAATTCTAACTCCGTATTTATTACTAAAATCATTATGAGATAAGAAATAGACATTTGCATCTTATAAATCATGAATACAAGTAACGCCTTTAATACACAATCACTTCTGAACAAAGACTTTCTGTTAATAACTACAGCCCTATTGTTCAAAAGAGTGGAGCTGTGAGGGGAAAAGACAAGTTATGGCTAAATATCATTTCCCTAGAAAGCTGCACTTGTTTATGAAAATGAAAAACCTTCAAAGGAACTCAAAAATAGATCAAGATTACATCTTAGCACAAATTCAAGGCCACCAATGGTTTTGAAAATATGATTAGGAATATGGTACCATACTGAGTGAGGCTTTGCTAAGCACTCTTCAAGCCATTCTACTCTGAATGCACCAAAACAAATTCTAAACAGCAGTACATTGTGAATCCTTCACGTAGAGAAATGCTGTCCTCTTTCGGTCATCACGAGAACGTGTCTTGCTCGTAAGCTGTCAAATGAATTAATGCACGAGTTGTTCAGTTTTTCAGAATGCATGCATTGTAATGTTGTAATGTTAATATTATTCCCCATATAATCGAGAGATTTCATAACTGTTTTTAATAAAAGGGTTGGAGCTCTCAAGTCTGTTTTGGGCTTATGCAAAGCACCATGTGAAAGGTCCCTGCGCATGCGCAGAGTCTTGGCTGCTTTCTATTGGCGAGCTGCAGCTCGTGTGTTCTGCTTCTCTGCAGCGGTGTGTGTGTGTGTGTGTGTGTGTACTGCTGTGATAACAGACACATGCTTCCAGCACTGAGAGAGCAGAGGCGAGCAGACCCGAGGCGGAAGAGCTGTCATGGAGCTGAGTTCATTGCTCAAAGTCATCTGGATGAGACAGCATGAGTGAAAGTGTGTGTTTCTGATTTACAGGAATCAGCTGATCCGGTGAGTCTGTCAGCAACTCACTACTGTACATCTAAAGTAGACTCTAGGTGTTGATCAGAGCATTTGACCATAATATCATTAGATAGTAAATATAGCAATCATGCAGTACCATGGCACTACCATCTGATGCCTTCACTGTATCATGCTACAGCGCTTTTTGAGTGCAGGGTCTGACTAAAAACATATGCCCATGTGTCTGTACTAATTTTACACAACGATTACAAAATTGGTCTAAAAAGGGGTTTTATTTAAAGGTGCAATGTGTAATATTTACAACGATCTATTGACAGAAATGCAATATAATATACATAACTATGTTTTCAGATGTGCGTAAAGACCTTACTTAATGAACCGTTATGTTTTTATTACCTTAGATTGAGCAGTTTCTGTCTACATGCACCGCGGGTCCCTTACATGGGAGCCGCCGCCATGTTTCTACAGTAGCCCTGAACGGACAAACTGCTCTACAGAGCGCGTTTCTTCACTTTGTTGACACAATGATGAACAAGCACATTAACATTCGCAATAACACCGATTTATTGAATTATTAAAGGGGTCATATGATGCTTTTTTAAAGATCATTATTTGGTTTTGAGACTTTAGTCTTTGCAACTTCAGGGATCTTATCTATGCACAATCAGCTTGTAACACTCCCAAGAGAAAGGAAAACTTGAAATCGCATCATATGACCCCTTTAAGGGGTGAGTGGGGGACTGAGCCGTTGGTTGCAATTTGCAACCTGACCACTAGATGCGCTAAAATTTACACACTGCACCTTTAATGAAAAATTAGCCTTATTAAACTATTATTAATAAGCTTTTTTTTTAATATACCATATTGACCCGAATATAAGACAACCCTGATTATAAGACGACCCCCCTTTTCCAGATGTACCTTTTGGAAAAAGGCTTTTTAAAAAGCAAATCTTGTTTTTTCTCAGTAAAACACATTTTGTCTTTATTTTCATATTGCATATTTTTCCTATTTAAATTTTTGTTTTGAAAGTATGGTAAAAACTGGTAAAATGTACCAACAATCACATTTAAAAAATATACACTTTTTGATATACCATTAAAAAAAATCTGAATTAGGACATTTATGCTATCCATCTAATAGTAGCCTACCAAAATCTTATTAACAGTAGAAGTTACATTTTACTGTAGTCTTCAAATCTGGGTACTGTCTTACGTTTTAAAATCACAAAGGGAGTTTGGTCCCTTCAGGCTAATGTGACAGTCACGATTCATGCAGCTGTAAGGTTTTCTTTTTCTTTTGTTTTTACTCGCAATCTTTACAACACGCATTACATTACGTATTTCATGGCACACTCGTTTTATGCGTATTTGGCGCCACCTATTGTTGTGTGTGTATTATTGACATGTCAAAGTCTAGACCCTGAATATAAGACGACCGCGTTTTGTCAGATGTATTTCCAAGAAAAAAACATCGTCTTATATTCGGGACAATACGGTATATATTCTTATTCTTTATAAACTCATTCTGGGGCTTGAAATGGAGGAATTTTCGCCAATACTGCTAATTAAACAATATTTTGCTGAATGTATTTTTGTGCTGGCACCTTGGCTGGTTTAGGTCTGTCATGGATAAATAAAGATGACAATAAAACCACCAGTAGGTGGAAGCAAGTCCCTGTTTTAAAGGGGTGGTTCATTGCAATTTAAATTTTTTTATGTTAGTTAGTGTGTAATGCTGCTGTTTGGGCATAAACAATATCTGCGAAGTTACGAAGCTGAAAGTTCAATGCAAATGGAGATAATGTCTTTTAAAATCCTGGCAGTTTAATGCCTACAAAAACGGCTGGTAGGGACTACACCGAGTTACTTCCCGGGTTCGTGACATCACAAACCCAGATAAACCCCGCCCCCGGGAACACGCAGCAAAGGGGGCGGGGCCATGCTGCGCTGCTTTAGAGAAGAGGAAGAGAAAACTAGGGGTGCACGTACAAATCTATTCGTATATGAATCACAATTCCGTCTTCTAATGATTCTAATGGATTCACAAGATTCAAAATCAATGTTCAAAAGCACCAGTTCTCAATACTGTTCCTCGCGTCCCCTGCTCGGCACACGCTCTGCATCTCTCTCTCTCTCTCATTCAGCTCAGCTCCAACAATTAACTGTTACAATCATACACTTATTTTCACACAGCAATGAGAAGCGTTAAACATGGACGCGAGTGCAGTTGCCATACTGTATTAAAGCTTTAGTCAGGATAAAACTATATTAAAAGCTAACATAAGCAGTAGCATTTACAAAAAACAGCGTATCTAAAAGTATGAGACAACAAACAAAAAACATAGGCCTACCATTAAAAGCCATGCTTGCACAGTTTCTGCACGATCCTCTTCAATAATATCCTCTGCTTCTCAATCGGGCTCAAACTGATAAGCGATATTAACGACGCCTTGTTTACAATACAACCCGGAGCACATGCCAGCGCAGCAAACAATTGCCTTGTCCAAATACCGACACTTGCGGTCTTTGCACTTGACCACTTGTCCTGTATTTGGCCCAAGTGTTCAAATGAGCATGAAGACCACAAGTGTGTGTCGAACTTTTCATTACCTGATGGGACACACTTGTAGTGTTGTAAAAATGCAAGTGTTTACACAGCTTTATTTTAATTGTAATTTTAAATACTTTGCATTTTGAAATCATCTTCTAAAGTCTGTTCAGTAGTCCCTATAACATGACATAATTTTAATTTGTGGCGCTTCTAATTAAGTGATAAAAAGCAGTTGCAAATGTTGTACAAAATAAATATCACCACAACTCATCTTTCCACCAATAAAACGTAAACACACTATTTTTCTACCAAATTATATGTAATATCTAATTATTATATTAATATTTAACTTGCACTGGAAAGGTTTCCGTGACCTCTCGCGAGATCTCTGCAAAAAGTCTCACGATTTATTTCCAGAACATGATGCATGATGGGATACACTAAGCCTCGAATAGTGGAGCGGTATTCGAGATAGTGTACACTTGCGGTCTTTGCACTTGACCACTTGTCCTGTATTTGGCCCAAGTGTTCAAATGAGCATGAAGACCACAAGTGTGTGTCGAACTTTTCATTACCTGATGGGACACACTTGTAGTGTTGTAAAAATGCAAGTGTTTACACAGCTTTATTTTAATTGTAATTTTAAATACTTTGCATTTTGAAATCATCTTCTAAAGTCTGTTCAGTAGTCCCTATAACATGACATAATTTTAATTTGTGGCGCTTCTAATTAAGTGATAAAAAGCAGTTGCAAATGTTGTACAAAATAAATATCACCACAACTCATCTTTCCACCAATAAAACGTAAACACACTATTTTTCTACCAAATTATATGTAATATCTAATTATTATATTAATATTTAACTTGCACTGGAAAGGTTTCCGTGACCTCTCGCGAGATCTCTGCAAAAAGTCTCACGATTTATTTCCAGAACATGATGCATGATGGGATACACTAAGCCTCGAATAGTGGAGCGGTATTCGAGATAGTGTGCGTTAAGGGCACTTGAACTGAATGCTTAAACACTGGTAAGAATTTAAAGGTAATGCAATTTATAAACTTTAGTGACGATGTGACACTGCCTCGACTGTGCAAGTGACAATTCCTGTGTCAACTGTGCAGCTGGCTTATAGACAGACGCGATGTGGTGATTTGAAGACATTTGCATATTTTGAGAGAGAGAGCGTGCACGGTGATTCACTCACGTTGTTTGTGAAATTACGTCTCACACAAGGTTTTCAAATGACTTTATAAGTTATTTAATGAAGAAATATTATAATGATTTCACCCGCTCCGGACAGAGACTGAGACGTGCCGCTGCATGTCGTGCCAAACCTCTCACGGCAGCGTCATCAGCTTGAGATCGGTTGAGATCGGCCTTTTTAGAGACCGCCGATCAATCATCCCAACGTGATTATCGGCCGATAGTGATCGGTAGCCGATCAATC
>NW_015505469.1:222089-245069 GCF_001515645.1 Sinocyclocheilus grahami | reverse complement strand
ATCGGTAGCCGATCAATCATCCCAACGTGATTATCGGCCGATAGTGATCGGTAGCCGATCAATCATCCCAACGTGATTATCGGCCGATAGTGATCGGTAGCCGATCAATCATCCCAACGTGATTATCGGCCGATAGTGATCGGTAGCCGATCAATCATCCCAACGTGATTATCGGCCGATAGTGATCGGTAGCCGATCAATCATCCCAACGTGATTATCGGCCGATAGTGATCGGTAGCCGATCAATCATCCCAACGTGATTATCGGCCGATAGTGATCGGTAGCCGATCAATCATCCCAACGTGATTATCGGCCGATAGTGATCGGTAGCCGATCAATCGGAGCACCCCTAATAAACATTTTTTATATAAAAATATAACATATTTTTCTTAGATATATACATGCATGTGTTTGTATTTATATATACATAATAAACATACACAGTACACACACATATTATGTAAACAAAGACTTTTACTTGGGATGCGATTAATCGTTTGACAGCATATATACTGTATATCACACAGTCAAACCAAAATGTATTCAGACACCTTCAACATTTCTCCCATTATCACAGTTTATTCGCTATAGTTTAAGAACTCAGAGTTACACTGTGTCAGAACAAATTCATCTTGATAATGTCAGATAACTTTGATAGAAAGGTATGTAATAGATTACAATCAACCAAAATAATTCAGCTTTTAAATTTAAGTACACAATTAGATAATACCAATTTAGGTCAACCAATTACCAAGCAATGCTTAATGTTGTTCAGGCTGTGGTGTAAAAAGGTCGCATTAGCAATTAAAGAAAAAACACTTAAGCAAAACATGGTCAGGTCAAAGTGTCTGAATAATTTTTGGCTCCAAATTGTTTATTAGTTTTACTGGTAGTCCACCGTATGAAGAATTTTTGGGTGTAATATGTCACAGTTTACTTTATGTTGCTATCCTCGCTTACGTAAATGAACTATAGTGTTCTGCACCCACTAGTAAAAAAAAAAAAAATCAAATATTATATTTATAATTTTTGGTTTGACTGTATGTTTAAATGGAACAGGTAATTGAACCTTTATACACAATGTAAAACTGTAAACTCAAAAGAAAATCTAAAAGAGTTTGCATATGTGTTATGTTTTGTATTATTTTTACACACCAGGCTTTTATGGCTCATATAGTATGATATAGTGACAATACGGAGCTCATCTTCACGGAGGAAAAACACCTCAGATTAATTCAGAGGTGTCATATGCAATATAGTGCAGTAGCTGATATTCATATGGCCAAAAAGCCTTTGGATTTGTAAAAAGCTATCAATGAGGCAACAGAAGGCATGTAGAATATTTTGTACAGCAGGCTATTTAGCCAAATTTTGATCATGATGATAATTTAGAGGCCTTAGAAATTAATGTATCAAATATGATATAATAGGCTTCATAAGGTTAAAGGTTCGACTAGACAGTGCATTTATACCAGGATTTGACTATCTACACATATGTGACCCTGGAGCACAAAAGCAGTGTTGAGTCGCTGGGGTATATTTGTAGCAATAGCCAACAATACATTGTATGGGTCAAAATTATCAATTTTTCTTTTATGCCAAAAATCATTAGGATATTAAGTAAAGATCACGTTCCGTGAAGATATTTTGTAAATGTCCTACTGTAAATATATAAAAACTAATATGCATCGCTAAGAACTTCATTTGGACAACTTTAAAGGTGATTTTCTCAATATTTCGATTTTTTTGCACCCTCAGATTCCAGATTTTTAAATAGTTGTGTCACGAAAAATATTGTCCTATCCTAACAAACCATACATCAATGGAAAGCTGATTTATTCAGCTTTCAGATGATGCATAAATCTAAATTTCAAAAAAATTTACCCTTATGACTGGTTTTGTGCTCCAGGGTCACATATTCATATAGTCACTGTGCTACAAAATGTTTGGTTAGAAACACATTTACATATTCACTAGATATGTATGACTGTTATATTTTGTATTCTTCTAATAATAAGCAACACAAAACTCATTTGAATAAACGAATGACGTTTTTTCCTTTGCTTTCAGAGTGTTTTGGTACAGTTGTTTACCCGTCTGCCGGGTTATGAGGGGTCTGTGGTCGGCCTGAAGATGGGTGATCTCTCGGTTAATAGCTCCATCTTCAGCAGCAGGAATGGATCTGACCCCCCCTCCGTCCCACCCAGCATGTCAATCGACAAGCTCCTTCCAGCCCTGCTCGAGTGTTTTGGGATCATTCTCTGCGGATACGTCGCGGGCCGTACAAACATCATCCCAGCGACACATGCTAAAGGACTGGGCAGCTTTGTGTCCAAGTTTGCGCTTCCAGCTCTGCTTTTCAAAAACATGGTGCTGCTGGACTTTGCCGATGTAATCTGGCCTTTTTTCTTTAGTATTTTGGTGGCTAAAGTGACTGTGTTCTTCTTTGTGTGTGTCCTCACACTTTTGGTGGCGGACAGAGAGAGCCGTTTCTCCAAAGCTGGCCTCTTCTCCATATTTGCCACACAGAGTAATGACTTTGCTCTGGGGTTCCCTATAGGTAAGTAAAAAAAGGAGAAGCCATACGTAAAAAAAGTACTACAGTATGTGCCATAGACATAACTGATATTAACTCCATATTACGGGTAACAGAACAAATCCAAAAATATAACTAAACCCACAAATCATGAAAAACGTGAATCTGTGATATTTTGACTGTCTACAGATATATTCTTTCGCTTTCATTTGCCCAAAGTTATCTTCAAGCATTATGAGTTTGTAGGTTGCTGTACAGCCTGTTAGTTTAGTTTGAGGTTCATTTTTCTTGAATGCATTTCCAGGGCTTGGCACATAGTACTAGTATGATTCACATAATAACTCACCTCAGTCGGCACGTGCCCAAACTTCAACGTTAAGAAGGGGTTAAATAATGCCAGTTGTTGTTTCGATATTGAAAAAAAAACCCCAGCTGAAACAACGTTAAGTGCTAAATGGTTGTAAAAGGATCAACAAAATACTTCTAAATCAGTGTTGAAAATGTAAATGTTGAAACAACATTGCGATATCAACATTGATTTGCAAAATTGAAACAACGATTGGGCAACGATTAATCGCGATTAATCTCATACAAAATACAAGTTTTTGTTTATATAATATGTGTGTACTGTGTATATTTATTATGTATATATAAACACACACATACAGTATATATTTTGAAATTATTTACATGTATATTATATATAAATACAGTATATTTAATATATAAACATAACATATTTTTCTGAAAAATATGCATGCGTTCGTATTTATATATACATGATAAATATACACAGTACACACATATATATATTATGTACACAAAAACTTTTATTTTGCATGCGATTAATTGTGATTAATCGTTGCCCAGCACTAGATTCAACCATGGTCCATGATATTGATGCCTCTGTGAATGAATGTAGAAATGTTGATATGTGGATATACTGTATGTTTTTTTTCTCCTTTTGTGAAGAAAGAAAGTCATAAGGGTTTGGAACCAAATGAGTGTGTGTAGATAATGGCAAAATGTTAAGTTTAGTTTTTGTCTCTGGCTCCTCCACAGTTGAAGCTCTGTACCGCAACACTCATCCTGAGTATCTTCAGTACATCTACCTGGTTGCTCCCGTCTCCCTCATGGTCCTGAACCCGCTGGGCTTTGCGTTCTGTGAGGTGCAGAGGCGGAGGACTGGAGAACCTCAGCAGCAGAGTAAGCTGCAAGTGCTGGGTTTGGTGCTCCTTCAGGTGGTCAAGAACCCTATTGTCTTTATGGTGGTGATCGGGGTCATTTCTCACTTCCTGCTGGGCCAGAAGATCCCGGCCTTCATGGAGGAGTTTGTAGATGGACTGGCAAACTCATTTGGAGGAGCAGCGCTGTTTTATCTGGGTCTAACCATGGTGGGTCAGCTGAAAAAGCTTACCCGCTCCACTGTGGTGGCACTTATTCTCCTCATCACAGCAAAACTGTAAGTCTACCATGCAAATTGTTAGTAGTTAAAGTTGAAATATTCTGTCGAACACAGAATAAGAAGTTTAGCAGAATGTCCATGCTGCTCTTTTCCATTCAATCTGTTAAAGGGACAGTTCACCCAAAAAATGATTTGCTTGCCCTCGTATTGTTCCAGAGCCGTATGAATTTCTTTCTTCTGTTGAGCACAAAAGAAGATATTTTGAAGAATGCTGGTAACCAAACAGTTGCTGGTAGATATTGACTTCCACAGAAGAAGAAAATTCATTCAAGTTTGGAATAACTTGAGTAAATGATGACAAAATATTTTTTTTTTTCTGTGAACTATCCCTTTGAGCTTCTAAATGGACCAAAAGAGCACCATAAAAATAGTCCATATGGCTTGTTATGCGATCTGGGGCTGGTCAATTATTGCAAAAATCATAATCACGATTATTTTGGTCAGTATTGTAATCACAATCATTTAACACAGTTATGAGTGGACTGCATGACCAAAACTTTATGTGAGTGATTTATTTAAAGATAGCGATATATATCAAATATATATTTTCTGTAAATAGGGTTACTATGACATCTACATTTTATATACCAGTGAAATTTCAATTCTCAACACCACAGTAGAATACTACACACTAAAAAATGCTGGGTCAAATGCAATCCAGTGCCGGGTGAAATATGGACAAACCCAGCAATTGGGTTGTTTTGACCCAGCGGTTGGGTTAAACCTAAATCAAAACAACCCAGTTGCTGGGTTTCGATTAATTGCACAGCTCTAATTCCAAGTCTTCTGAAATCATGTGATAGCTTTGTCTGAGGAATAGATCCACTTTCAGATGAACTGTTCATCAGTAGCGCGTATCAGAATTACATTTATCTTCACCCACATTATTAGGAGTGGTCTTTGCATGTTTTACTAAGGCGAGAAAACTAATTTAATGTTTTTTTGCCCTCGGGTTATTTGAATCTGTAAATATGCAGGTAGCAGCTTCCAGTGTAACTTGGCAACAGTACAGTGTTGGTCCAATGGGAATGTTTCTCAGAGCGTCAACAGAGTGAATCCATGCAGGGGACAGTAACACTGTCTGTGACAACTGATCTGTTTGATCTGCTCATGTTTGTCCTTGCACAATTGGTGGCTGACTAAATACTTTTTTGCCCCACTGTAGTTTACTCCCAAACTCTTTTTCTGTTCTTCTTTCTTGTTTTGATGAGTAAGATTAAACATAATGTTGTTGACAGTGTTAAATGGTTCCTGTAGTTCTTGGTTTGCTTATGGTTTCATTGCATAAAGCAGAGCTCACTCTGTTCATCTGTGGCCTCTTTAGGCTGGTGATGCCTCTGATCTGTAGAGGGATGGTTGAGGTTTTGGACTGTGGGAGCAGAAGCTCGATGAACCACACCAGTCTGTCAAACTACGCTTTCCTGTATGGAGTCTTCCCCACTGCCCCTAGTGTGGCCATATATGCATCACATTACAACATGGAGCTGGAAGTGGTATGTGCATTGTGGAGATGTGTTTTGCACCTTTATTTATTGATTTATATGTGACCCTGGAGCACAAAAGCAGTCTTAAGTCGCTGGGGTATATTTGTAGCAATAGCCAAAAATACATTGTATGGGTCAAAATTATCGATTTTTCTTTTATGCCAAAAATCATTAGGATATTAAGTACAGATCATGTTCCGTGAAGATATTTTAAGTTCCTACCGTAAATATATCAAAACTTAATTTATGATTAGCTATATGCATTGCCAAGAACTTCATTTGGACAACTTTAAAGGCTATTTTCTCAATATTTAGATTTTTTTTTGCACCCTCAGATTCCAGATTTTCAAATAGTTATATCTCGGCCAAATATTGTCCTATTCCTAACAAACCATAAATCAATGGAAAGCTTATTTATTCAGCCTTCAGATGATGTATAAATCTCAATTTCGACTTTGACTGGTTTTGTGCTCCAGGGTCATATTTATTTAAGAAAAAAAATCTATAAATTGATCAAAAGTGAGCGTAAAGTCTGTGAGCACTAAGTCAGCATATTAGAATGATTTCTGAAGGATCATGTGACGCTAAAGACTGGGGTAATAATGCTGAAAATTCAGCTTTGCAGCACAGGAATAAATGACATCTTAAACTATTTCAATATATAAAACAGTTATTTTAAATTGTGATCATTTTTCAAAAATATCACTGTATTCTTGGTAAACGTAAAAGACTTCTTTCTAAAACATTAAAACATTTTATAGACCTCAAGCTTTTGATGTCATTCAATCCACATCCAGCTGAATTTTCCCAGTTAGGTTGTATGTGTCTCCGTATTAGAATTATATTCTACATTTGCATAATTTTTTTTTTTCCTGACGCCAGTCCCATGGCACACCTAATTCAATTTTGACCTTATTTAATTAGTTACATTTTGATTGACTCATGTAGTTTATCAAAGTACAGCCACGGTATTTTTGTGATGATCACCTCTTATTTGTCCCATTCAGGTGACCTCAGGGATGGTGATCGGCACGTTTCTGTCTGCTCCCATCATGTATGTGTCTGCCTGGCTGTTGACCATCCCGTGGATGGACTCGGATCCACTAGCATCAGCGCTGCAGCACGTCAGCTTCAACATCAGCATTATCAGCCTCTTTGCTTTGGTGAGTGTTGAGGGTTTTCATTTCTCTTCCCTTCAGTCTTCTAATTTTGTCTGGTTTTGCTTCCTCTTAAAGACATGAATGGTTACAATGTGTTGATTTTGAATGTGTTCGTCCCTCATGCTGGTGGTGAGAGCACATGTTTGTGCTACTTCTGCTCTCATGCAGGTGATTATTATGGGATGAAGGTAAATCCGTGTTATTACCAGTATTGCCGGAGATGCCATGGGAAACAGGCATTAAATGGATTTTAATGGACATGCTGTTTGAAATCTGAAATGATGTAAAATAATGTTTTTTGGGTAATTGAGAACAAGATTTAATGATACTGTGTCCGGATTTTTGTCTGGGTCTATAAATGTATTCAAAATACGTCATTAATTTATTAAAACATTAAATGGATTAAAACTCTAGTAATATATTAGAACATTTCTGACTTAAAATGAATTTAAAATTGTTGGAGGGTGGTACAGTACAACTGTCCTGGTATCGTGATGAGTATCAAAAAGAAACATTCTTAAAAATAAAATAATTTTATCATAATCTTTTTACCATTTTAAGTTAGTTCAAGCAGTAAAATGTCATGTGACACAATTATTTAAATGAATAATTTAAATAATAATTATCGATATTTGTAAACATGTTGGAAAAATGTATGCTTTTATACAATTATTTAAAAGCTTTTGTAAAATAGGTAATAAATAACAATAATAAATAAGATGTGTGCACTCACATGTACTGAAGGTAAAAAAATATATAAAAGAATAAAAAAAGAATAACATTTTATTACGTGGTTATACCACGTGACAAACATAGTCGTTAAATTTGAACTTTTATTGAAAAAGGCATAAATGTTTTTCAAAACCATAGGACACTAAAATGAATACGAAGAGTATATTTTTTGGTATTTTTTTAAAGATTTTTCCTTTTCGTTGTCTTAAATGCCGTTATTTGTCATTTCAGATAAGATAAAGCCATATGAAGATTATTTAGGGAAAAATCTGATAAAATATGACAAAACGCTGATAAAATCAGCTCGTTATAAAAATCGACAATGGATTTTTCTTTGCTTTTGACATCAAACATGCACACATTGAATAAACACACCAGAATGCCAGTAAAAGTGTTTACATGCAAAGTGAAATTGGGTTAAAGGGCAACAGTTAATGTGCACAGATCAGAAAAGAACTGCTGGTGTTTGCACGATCATGCATGTTATCTGGCTATTAAGCATAATCATTGTAAGATGCATGTAAACACTCATTTTAATTTTAAGTTGTTATGATCATTGAAATTCAAACACTTCGCAGGTTCAAACAGGTCCCGTGTTTGCATGTCTAGTGTAGATGTTGGTTGCAATGTTTCCAATCTCAGATTGTGTCATGCTGTTGCCAGATGCATCTGTTGACACGTCCTTCCTCTTTGCGTTCAGCTTGAGAAAAAAACAAGAAACTGAAGTTTGGTTTAAGCTTATACAGTATATAACAATATTCAAGCATATACACGCACGCACACACACTCTATGAACCAGTTAAACTGGTTTTGAGAGGTTGTATGTTCACACTGCACCGGAGGGGATGGAAACACGTTGTACTAAAAGTATTCAAACTCTGGCTTGCACTTCTCTGAAATGCTCTGTTCGTGTTTGTTCTTCCTGTCCCTGCAGGTGTGGAGTGTTGCAGTCATGCTACTGAGCAGAAAGTTTCACAGAATTCCTCACATTTTCACCATTAACCTCTTTGTGGCGCAGGTGAGCTTAAAATTAGTAGTTGCTTGGTTTTAGAGACACTGTTACACAAGCTTAAGGGATGCTCAAAGGGTTGGGTTAGGCACTAGCAGAAATAGTGGTGGGAGTTTCCGGTTCGAGAAACTGGAGCAAGAGAGCAGGTCCCAGTTAGAGGATTTATTTGGATTATTTCTGCATGCATGAAGTAGTACAGGCACTGTGTGTGCACGTGTGTGTGGTCTACAATGAACAGAGGAAGCAAAATACAATGTAAGTTGTTCATGTAAACAATATCATGACTAACATATAGAGTATGAACATTATACATAGCAGTAGCAATAATAATTCAAGTTATCCAAACAGCTGCATTCAAGTGTATCATTTCATTGATGCAAGACAAGGGTACAAGTTATCTTACATATCTAAATAATACTGTGGAATATATGCAACTAGGCGCTATTAAAGGAGTTTCGACATTTGGCCTAACTAGGTCTGCATGCAATTTACCTGAACGTATACATATTATTTAAATGATTATTTGAACTAGTACAGTTCACATATGACAATAACGGAGTATGTAAAATATTTAAGTTTGAACAGCTTGGAAGGTAAACAGATAACTTCTTAATCATTCACTCACAGGAACAACAGACATGCAATCCGTACTCTTGAACGAAAGAAAAAGAAGTCAGTCTTTCTGCCTATAGACTGCCCCTGATACTTGTTCAACTCAACTTTTATTTATAAAGCACTTTCAAAACCATTAAAATGGACTAAAGTGCTGTCCATAAATAATTCTAAAATTCATGCAAACATAAAATAACAACAAGACATAACATCAAGAAAAACATGCTTGACTTGTCCAGACTTATACAAGCTTTAATAAAGTTATATACGTAAAGATACCTCTAGGAGGCATTGTTGGGCTTTCGTCCAACTGTACTTTTCCATTAATATCACAAATATGTTTCTGAACATTTCAATTATCATGAAAGTGCAGTCAAAATGCAACTTGATGATTTTTTTCACTGCACATTCTGCACAAGCTAATACTGCCGTGTGTTTGTAGTTATTAGCCTGTGTTGGGATGATAGCGTGGAACTTCATGGCAGAGCAGGACAACTTCCTGGGTCAGGTGTTGACCTTTACTCTACTGTACGGCTCTCTCTACAGCACCTATATTTGGCCTGGTGAGTCATTCGAGTTTGTCTTTGAAAAATCACTGAACATCACCTGTTCCGAAACATCTGATTCAACACCATTAAACACTACCTGGTCCAAACAACAGCATTAAAACTGTAAAAAAATAAAATAAAATTGGGACACTTTTTACAAATTAAAAAAATATCTATCAAAAAAAACTGTGGACGTGAAAAATGGAAAGTGGGCTTGTTTAGTTTAATCAGGTGTGGGTTTTGCGATGCAACTACGGTAGATCTAGATGACAAGAAATAAACTGTAAGTAAGCAACTAAACATTTCTTATGTAAGTACGTGGATTAATCCAAAGTTATGTCATGAAACTCTAGCTGTGGCAGGTTGATTCAAACTCAATCTGATTTAATTACATCATTATTCACATGACGCAGCGGATTGGTTTCTTTCGCATCAGCAGCCAATGAGCTCGCTGCTTAACATTCAAATACTTAGCTAGTGCTTGCTGTAGCAGTTGCAGCGTGCTTTGGAAACCCTCCACCTTCCCCAGCTCCACCTTATGGATCATGGGGTAATGTTATGTATGTTATATATGGGGGTTATTTCATATATGTGCAGCAGCAGTATTTCATACATGCTCACAGCAGCATATCTGTGGATGTGTTGGCAGTAGCAAGTCTCAGTACTTGCTGTGCCGCAACAGATCTATTCCGCCAAGACCAAACTCAGTAACATTGTCGTGTATATTACCGTGCTAAACTCTCTGAGAATTATGACAGAACTATGGAAGAAAATCGATTGAGAGCCTGTTTTTTGTCAAAGTAACAGGCTTTTGGGGGTTGTGTTTGAGTAATGTTATTCATTGTGTTGTGAAGGTCTGATCGCTCTGTCTCTGCTCCTCATGAGGAGACGTGAGGAGGTGAACTTCAGGCCAGGGCTCACTGTGATCACTGGCTGGGGGTGAGTGGCACATTCAGGACAGTTACATAATGACCAACTACGCAGTTGTTTGTGTACGTGATGAACATGGCAGAATTGATCGATGCTCAATAATGTGCTGCATGCATACTGCAGTATAAACTGACTATGAGGTCTGAGATTGTTTGTCAATATATTAGTTAGATATTACAAATAAAATATAGTTTTACCATAATGTCAAAACTACATTATCCACAATCCATTCAGAGAAGTTGTTGTTGTGTTGTAATTAAAAACAGCCTCATAAATATATATATATATACATATTTTCTAATCAATTATTTAATTACACAGGCTTTTACCATTGTCCTTCTGATTTTATTTCACAGTATCTTTGTAATATTGTGATTCGATTCAGATACTTCTGAAACCAAGGCTGCTAAAAAAGCAGGCAGTCACTGTTGTGCTCTATTAGACAACTGAAATAAGTCTTTCTAAGCCAAAAACACTGATATCTGCTGTTGTTTCTCTCTGTCTCTTGCAGTGTCCCGGTTCTGGCTGTCAGTGTCCTCCTCCTGACAGGGCAAAGATTGCCAAACACTATCGACTCTGCATTCTTTTATGGAAAGACGCAGGTACAAAACTGATGAAAGAAAGCCTTTTACGCTGTGCACAATTCCACATGCCCTCTTTAAGACTGACTATGTTATCTGAACAAACAGATCCGATGCAAAGTGACAGTGCACACAGAGTTGGTTGATTAGTAATGGTGTAAAGGTAGCGTTATAACAGGATACTTCTTGAGTTCAAATGTGCAGAATGGAAAGAGAAGTTTTGCCTCGGATCATGAAGTCAATGCATAAGATACTACTGTCCATGACTCTGAATACACAATCTGTCCTCATGAACAAGAGAAAGTCCATTCCACCTTTATAGTCAGACTAATACACAGTCTAATGTTACTGGATTTCAAACCGCATATGAAAATGTCTTGAACTGGTTGCAAAAATGCAAGAAAAAAAACCCAGATTTCATTACATTTTGTAGGTGTTCAGGCAACAAAAACTGGGCTATCAGTGTGAACTAGGCCCAAATATGACAACAACACTAGAACTATGTGTAGTTTTATGTAATTCAGCCCATCATATTCCATTATTTTTAACTGTAAGATGTTTTTTTTTTACTTGTTTTAATCTAGTGTTCCCCTGATGTAGATCAAGTTGGTGTGTTACTTACAATGGACTTTGAAATAGTCCTCTTATATAACATCTATAATATATAACAAGCATTTGCAATGTTTGAGAGCAAAATGGTTTTGTGATGTTTAGTTCTTCAGGTCACCTAGTGTTCTCCTAAAAGCTGAAACAAGTATGGGAAAATGGACCTGTATTCATCCTGAATGGATAAACCGTGGGTTTACTGTCAGTAATCATAAAATGAGTGTATTTGTACTGAAATATTGTTGTGTTGTAGGTGACGTGCACGTCTGTGGTGTTATTCGTGAGCATTGTGCTGTGTGGCGTCTCGCTCACACTGCTCAGCAGGCGAACTCAAGACTATCACAGCCTTGAACGTGGATCACTGTCTGACAGCGAGGAGGACACACACACAGAGCAGCCCGGTGCTGTAGGCAGCATCAACACAGGTGTGACACTCACTACTCCTCCTCCTTTGTAAAACTATGGGTCCAGAATCATGGGATTCTTAAGAAAGAAGTTAAAGGTATAGTTCACCCAAAAATGAAAATGTGATGTTTATCTGCTTACCCCCAGGGCATCCAAGATGTAGGTGACTTTTCTTCAGTAGAACACAGATGATGATTTTTAACTCTAACCGTTGCAGTCTGTCAGTCTTATAATGGAAGTGAATGGTAATCACGGCTTTGAGAGTCAAAAAAACATACACAGACGAAACCAAATTAAACCCTGCGGCTCGTGACGATACATTGATGTGAAAAGACACGAAACAATCGGTCTGTCCAAGAAACTGAACAGTGTTTATATCGTTTTTTACCTCTGATTTTCACCGTAATGTCTGAACTGTCCAGTTCTTCTTCTTCTTGCTTTACGGCGGATCGTAGACTTACAAGTGCATTACTGCCACCTATCTCTCAAAAGGACCTTTGACACTCTATCTACAATCTCAATTAGGAGTGTCAATGGTCCATTTGAGAGATAGGTGGCGGTAATGCACTTGTAAGTCTACGATCCGCCGTAAAGCAAGAAGAAGAAGAAGACGCCTCAGGCGCCGGCTATTGAACGCGCTCTGGACAGTTCAGACATTATGGTGAAAATCAGAGGTAAAAAACTATATAAATACTGTTCAGTTTCTTGCACAGACCGATTGTTTCGTGTCTTTTCACATCAATGTATCGTCACGAGCCGCAGGGTTTAATTTGGTTTTGTCTGTGTATGTTTTTTTGACTCTCAAAGCCGTGATTACCATTCACTTCCATTATAAGACTGACAGACTGCAACGGTTTGAGTTAAAAATCTCCGTTTGTGTTCTACTGAAGAAACAAAGTCACCTACATCTAGGATGCCCTGGGGGTAAGCAGATAAACATCACATTTTCATTTTTGGGTGAACTATCCCTTTAAGGTATTTCCGAAGATAAATCCTAAGACGTTCACAAGAATGCTCCTAAGTACAATTCTCAAAAGAACATTTTCTTAACCTTTTTTCTTTTTTTTTTAAGAAGTAAATGGAAGGCAGTAGTTTTAATGTGGCGTGTTGCTTTTATTTGTGCTCTAACTTTCTTGTGCTCTCTCATCTGTTTTTGTTTGCATATTTCGAATTCAGCAGAAACTCGATGATTGCTTACACTTATCGTGTCTCTTCAGAGTGTTCATGCACATCCTTAGTAATAGTAATATGTATTATACTGTATATATCGTAATATTAATAGTTTTTGCTATTTGAAACAACCCAATGAATTCATTAATCATCATCTTACCTTTGGGTATTTAAGACAAATTAGAGGTTATCCTGACTTTAAGAGGTTATATGTGATGATTTTTAAGAACATTCTTTTCAGGAATTCCGAATAATCTTCAGGTTTTGTCTTTAGAACAATCTTAAGAAAACATATGAACATTCTTGAGAAATGTTTTGGGAATAAATTAAAATTGTAGTTAAGAAGGATTTTGTGAAGCTGACCCTTGAATACATAATAGCATACTGTTTATCCCATGCTGTACAGTATATGTTTTATACTGCCCACTTATTATATAAAAACGCATTATGGTTCTATGGCATGTGACCCTGGACCACAAAACCAGTCTTAAGTGTTCTGAATAAATAAGCTTTCCATTGATGTGTGGTTTGTTAGGATAGGACAATATTTGGCTGAGATACAACTATTTGAAAATCTGGAATCTGAGGGTGCAAAAAAATCTAAATATTGAGAAAATCATCTTTAAATTTGTCCAAATGAAGTTCTTAGCAGTGCATATTACTAATCAGAAATTAAGTTTTGATATATTTACGGTAGGACATTTACAAAATATCTCCATGGAACATGATCTTTACTTAATATCCTAATGATTTTTGGCATAAAAGAAAAATCTTTGACCCAAACAATGTATTGTTGGCTATTGCTACAAATATACCCCAGCGACTTGAGACTGCTTTTGTGCTCCAGGGTCACATATGTAGTACTGTATTTTATAATGAAATGATGTTTCGAACAGTATGTTACATGATCTCATGATCACATAGTTCAGCAATTGGCGCCCAGATATCATCTCAGAAATAAAAATCCTTATCTGCATTCTGAAGGTAATTTTCTAGGAACATTTGCGTTATGGAGATAAGACAGTCATCACATTAGAAATGGAAGTCAAGCGTGCTGCATTGTGGGATACAGTTATCCACTCACTGTGTTCTGGTCGTAAGCAGCTCATTTTAGATTCATCTAGTTGTTTCATAAATACAGAAAATGTTCATAGTGAGCAGCACAGAGTACATACTACTTTGAGAATGAAAGTAGTATATGCCATTCAGAGAGCCTGTGAGAGAATTTGACTGATGTTTGTGTGTGTTTGTCAGACTGTCTGGCGTGCGAGTATGCGTGTGGCCATCTGCAGTCCGTGCCTGACATGACAAGCACCAACGAGGAAGCATCCATCCAAACAGGTTCTCTCTTTCTTTCAGTTCCTGTTCACTCACTCTAGAGCAGGGGTGCCCAACCCTGCTCCTGACGATCGACTGTCCTGCAAAGTGTAGCTCCAACTCTAATCAAAGACACCTGCCTTTAATTTTTAAGTGATCCTGAAGAAGTGGTGTGTTTGATTAGGGTTGGAGCTGAACTTTGCAGGACAGTCGATCGCCAGGAGCAGGATTGGGGACCCCTGCTCTAGATAGATAGGAGATTGCATCACTGTATCTAGAGCTCAACAGAGCATTCAGCAGATGTATGGATAAGTACGTTTTCCTAATAGACCTGCATTGAATGAAACCAAATTGAAACTGGCCAATCCAGTGAATAGTTCATCCTCGTAATTGCTCATATCAACATTTTAAACACTCTATTTGGTTTCCTGGTAAGCTGATTGTCAAGAATTACTTTCAAAGAATCTAGAAGATTGATCCAGCCAACTTTATGAAATTAATATTGAGTTCACATGCTCACTACATCTGAAAACAGGCACCACAGTTCTCAGCTTGTCTAATCATGTTCTCAATCATTATACGCAGAATCTAACAGTGTGGTTACAGCATCTCTTTCTGCTCTTTGTGCATATTTTCAGAACTCTGAAAATTGTGCGACGAAGTGCAGATGTGAAGTCCGTTTCAGTCTTGAACATCAGCACGTCTGAAATATCATCTGCAACGCACAGCATCAGTTATGCTAATGAAGAACGAAAAGCGTTTTTGATATTGATATCTGTTCCTCATATGTGGGCCACTTTTTTGATACTTTAAAGACCTTTTGAGCGTGACAGACAAGGTCAACTGTACTTTATTATATGAATGATATTATACGTATGGAAAAGTTTCAACTTTAAATTAAATTGGGTGCCTGTTAGAATTTTCATTAGGACACAAACTCTTTCTTTAATGGCTTCTGCTTCGATAAAACATCACTGAAAATCAATGGAATACATTTTGAATACATGCATAATCTTGAATGCTGTTTTTAGGTCAGTGTAGCCAGCAGTGTACATCCACAAGCTGTCTGCTGGTCGAAGAGGAACAGAAAGTGGCAGACAGACAGAACACAGATATACAGTCGACGAGACATGTGCTTGTGTGTCTGTTACTGACCGTCAGTCTGCTCGCTGTGAGTACAGTCAATTAGCATGCACATGCAATTATACTCTGACATAAAAAGTATGGTAAGGTATTACCATAAAAATGTATGAGGGTCGATAATGTGATAACTCTTTGTTTTTGTCCAGATCTATTAATTTATTCAAATATGAATTAAAACTACAGTACATAGAGTACCTCTTTTATGATGAACATGATGTTTTTGTGCCACATAAAAAGTGTGACCAAAAAAGGTTTTTGTTTGCTTTGCACATGACACCACATTAGCTCATGTCAGTACGCATGCCACTCTCATCTATGGGTGGGGTTTCAGTGTTCTTCAGAGTCTAGTCATTCTTCTGTGAATCAGTTGTGTGTGTGTTTTGTAGAATCTCTCCAGCTGTCTGTGGTGGCTCTTTAATAAAGATCCAGGGCGGCTGTATCTGGAGCTGCAGTTCTTCTGTGTTGTGGCCAACTTTGGGCAGGTAAATCTGTGTGCCTGTCACATGCGTTGTGCTGAAGTCCAACTATAACTGAAACGTGTGTCTCTTATTGTCTTTTTCCTCTGCAGGGTCTCATTTCATTTGCCTTTTTTGGCCTCGACAAGCATTTGATTATTTCTCCGTTCAAAAAGAGGTAACTAAACGAAACTCTAAGCTTAAGCTTTATTAAAGGGCTCGTATGATGATGAATCATATTTTTTCTGTGATCTTTTGAGAAGTTCTGAAAGCATACTTTTATTTTCTGAAATTACAACTTCCAATTGCTATCTCCAGTCCAAGAAGTGCATTTATTGAGATTAAGCTGAAAAATGGTTTGTGTCGTGCGTCTTCCACAACTTAGAGCAGATGAATTCATTTGAATACATTAACAACACGTGACAATCCACGTTTACACATTAGTGATGAAAAATGCATGCAAGTCGTCTTCAAACTTGCCAAAAAAAAATGGGACAGTTCTAGGTTCAGTGGATATTCCACGATTAGTTTATGGGCCAAAATGTCCGTCTCTAATATTTGAAATTCTTGCATTGCACTCCATTATGCAGCACTCTGTTTGTTATTAGGATGACAAAAAGTTACTTTTTTAGGCTGTTTTGCCTCACGGGTCCAACATTGCTCGTCAGAATGATTGAGATGGCCAATCAAGTCAAAGTAGGTTTGCTAATAGCACATTATAAATGCATTGCATATCCTCTTTTTACCTACCCGGCGCTGCCAAGTCACGTTTAGGTAATACAGGAAAAGCTGTATATAGAATATATCCTTAAATGGCAGAGAAGAACTAATGATAATAGTAAAATGTGTGTTGTTTCTGGCTGTGTGTAGCACCTGCTGCTCTGCAGACACTTCCCAACATTACAGTGGCTGGAGCGAAGAACAAGATCCCCGACCTCTTAATAGTTCGAGTGGCACATTTTCAGTTAGGATTGCTTTGTGATCCTGTTACAGTGCAATGCAGCTTTGCAAAAAAGGCTGTTGTTGAAGAATGGAGCATTTAAAAACCCACAGCTTTCACAGTGCAGCAAAATGCTGTCTCTGATTGTACATTCAAGTATGGCATTTTCATGAGTCTTAACGGCACAGCTGCCTGTTTAATTTTAAGGGTCAGAGAGAGGGTAGAACATTGGCATAAAAAAAACTTTATTGACATTTTTATAAGTGGTGGGGAAAATTAATAAATAATTAAATGGGCTGTAGCCTTTGTAGTCAAATTACTGGTTTAATGTCATTGTAATGTTAAAGTTTCTTCCAAAAACAATTTTGAAAAATGTTTTTGTGGCTTTTCTTCAATGGTCTGGATAGAGGAAGGAGCTTTTATTTATAAAGAGGTAGAAAAAAAATAGTATTAAATAGTTTTTAATAGTTCACCCAAAAATGAAAAATTGCTGAAAATGTGCTCATCCTCAGGCCGTCCAAGATGCAGATGAGTTTGTTTCTTCATCAGATTTGGAGAAAGGTAGCATTGCATCACTTGCTCAGCAATGGATGCTCTGCAGTGAATGGGTGCCGTCAGAATGAGAGGCCAAACTGCTGATAAAAGCATCACAATAATCCACAAGTAATCCACACCACTCCAGTCCATCAGTTAATGTCTTGTAATGTGAAAAACTGTGTATTTGTAAAAAAACAAATCCATCAAGACGTTTTTAACTTCAAACCATTGCTTCTGGCTAAATATAGAAGTCTTCTATACATAATATTGCTTTCTCGAGTCAAAACGTTGTCTCGTCTGAATCAGGAGAGAAATATGCACAGATCAAACACTGTTTATGAGCAAAAAGAGTCCAAAACGGTTCTAAAAAAGGGAAAACAGGGGATGGACTTTTTCATTGGAGGAAGCATTATTTTGGATTATGGACTGGTATTTTGGCCAGAAGAGACGGTTTGAAGTTAAAAAAAACTTTGATGATGATTTTGATCATAAACACACAGTTTTTCCACTTCACTTATACTCATCACAAAAATATCACAATACTTGTGGATTATTGTGATGTTTTTATCAGCTGTTTGGACTCTCATTCTGACGGCACCCATTCACTGCAGAGCATCCATTGCTGAGCAAGTGATGCAATGCTACATTTCTCCAAATCTGATGAAGAAACAAACTCATCTACATCTGGGATGGCCTGAGGATGAGCACATTTCCATTTTCAGGGAAACTATTCCTTTAATGTGAATTTTTAAAAGTATATAAAACACATCATAATAAACATAAACTGATTCGGTGGCCTTCTGTATGTTGGTAAAGGTTAGTGAGCCTGTGGCAGGGTTGGGGTCAGGAGGTCACAGGCTCTGCAGCGTCCGAGGAGATCAGACTGACCTGTACTCAGTTCCTCACATATCACAAGGAGCAGTGTGTCAGAGACATCGCTCACAAGAAAAGGTGAGAGAACCTCCACTGCTCTCCGTTTTATTTTTGCACTGAATTGTCTGAATTAACCATTCGTTTGCATGCATTTATTTTTAAATGATGCGTGTTACATCATGTTAAAACATATTTGCATGAATATGATATATATTTTCTTTTTTTTAAAAGCATGACATTTGGATTTATTTTCCCCAAACGTCTTCCTTTGCTTTCTAATCATCTGTCATTTCCTGTCTATCTGCCGCTTGCTACCCTTGCCTGTCTGTCTGTCTCTGTGTCTTGTCTGTCTGGTCTGGTCTGGTTTGGGTGCAGTCGGTGACGCATGCTCTGCTGTGCAGGTGTGGACAGAGCAGCACCACAGAGGCGTTTCTGGGCAGTGATATGGTGCGCTGGCTGCAGAGCGTGGGATTGGCCAGCGACTCGGGGGAGGCTCTGGCGTACGGCTGGCGTCTGCTGGAGGGTGGAGTCATTCAACACATCACTCTGGAGCACGGCTTCCAGGATGAAGCTCTGCACTACCGCTTCACGTAGAGGAGCCAATCGCTTCTAAGGCTGGCAGATGCACATTTTAGCCGATGACACTGCGCACACATTTCAGTGAATTCTTTATTCTACCGATACTACTAGCAATAACCAGATGTGAAAGTAGTTGGTTAAAATACTTTAGCTACCTCACACATACCGGATGGCAAAGGGGTGACTGGAAATCCTGCTCATCTCTCTTAGTGTTTTTTATTATTATTTTGACATCATTATTATTATTGAACTGCCTGACATAATCATTTCACAATTTTATTTATCCATAACCGATAGAATTGAGTTGAAATATTCATTAGCTTCACATGATTGATTGGAAGGAAGTGGTTGCGTTTCCTCTCACATTCACATGATATTTTGGGGGTTATTTATCAGCTGTAACAACAATATTGAGTTGGTCAATAATAAAGCTCATTGTGTTTGTGGTGTGGGATTTATTGAGTGTTGATCCTTTTCTAAATAGATCTACTTTAATAGAGCGGTGAGTTAGTAGGTCCCGGAAACCTAATGTTCACACAATCAAACATTGCTCAAAAGTGAATCCATGTGGGATTAATGAGTTGGTTTTAAGTGTTTGTTGAGTGCATAGGATATCTGTGCATCATAAAGACATTCTCTAATTAAAACTGAATTTTAGTTTTAATTTTAAACAAGGCATGATGGACACAATTTCAACTTCCCATTTAAGATCTTTGACATAAACGCTAAAACGGCAAAAACATGCCATTAGTTAACTTAAGTAACATTTAGAACAATGAGACTAAACCATTAACAAGTTCAAATATGTTCTGTACAATCATTTCAGAAGATATCCAACATACAGGAAGTGCCTAAATGATTGTGCAAGTGACATCTCCAGCTAGCTCTTGGCAACAGTATAAGGGTGTCTATTCGACTTTGGGAACTTTTATGTTTGAGGGGTTGAGCGCTTTTGAAACATGAAGCTGTATGAAGGTCATTAAAACTGTCTGGGATTTTAAGTAAACCATGCCTTTATTTATATTTGTTAATTTTAAGAAGTTTATAGGTTTTAGTTTTACACTTGTCTTAGAAAAACAAACAATTTTGTAACACTTTACAATTTGTTAACATAGGTTAACTACATTTATAAACCGGAGAGTTCCGGTCCTTGATTCTGATTGGTTGAGCCGCGTTCGAAGCTGTTGTAAATTACTCTACAAACACACACCTTTGTTTACTTCTGTGTGTTGCTGTTATAAATTCACTGTAAACCACGGCTTCACTATTGCTAACTCGAACTATCAAAGAAAAATACCTGTAAAAGCACTAAAATTATCATTTATTGTGTTTGTGGTGTGGGATTTATTGAGTGTTGATCCTTTTCTAAATAGATCTACTTTAATAGAGCGGTGAGTTAGTAGGTCCCGGAAACCTAATGTTCACACAATCAAACATTGCTCAAAAGTGAATCCATGTGGGATTAATGAGTTGGTTTTAAGTGTTTGTTGAGTGCATAGGATATCTGTGCATCATAAAGACATTCTCTAATTAAAACTGAATTTTAGTTTTAATTTTAAACAAGGCATGATGGACACAATTTCAACTTCCCATTTAAGATCTTTGACATAAACGCTAAAACGGCAAAAACATGCCATTAGTTAACTTAAGTAACATTTAGAACAATGAGACTAAACCATTAACAAGTTCAAATATGTTCTGTACAATCATTTCAGAAGATATCCAACATACAGGAAGTGCCTAAATGATTGTGCAAGTGACATCTCCAGCTAGCTCTTGGCAACAGTATAAGGGTGTCTATTCGACTTTGGGAACTTTTATGTTTGAGGGGTTGAGCGCTTTTGAAACATGAAGCTGTATGAAGGTCATTAAAACTGTCTGGGATTTTAAGTAAACCATGCCTTTATTTATATTTGTTAATTTTAAGAAGTTTATATATAGGTTTTAGTTTTACACTTGTCTTAGAAAAACAAACAAAAAAAAGATTTATTAAGATTTATTTTGTAACACTTTACAATTTGTTAACATAGGTTAACTACATTTATAAACCGGAGAGTTCCGGTCCTTGATTCTGATTGGTTGAGCCGCGTTCGAAGCTGTTGTAAATTACTCTACAAACACACACCTTTGTTTACTTCTGTGTGTTGCTGTTATAAATTCACTGTAAACCACGGCTTCACTATTGCTAACTCGAACTATCAAAGAAAAATACCTGTAAAAGCACTAAAATTATCATTTTTAGTTAGTTAAATTTAACATTTACAACTTGAGCTGACATGAACTAACAATGAACTGTTGCATTTTTATTACTTAATGCTAACAAAAATGTATTAACAAATGCATTGCTCATTGTTAATGTTAATTAATGCATTAATCGTAAAGTGTTACCAGACGGAATAAACTTAAACTTTGAAAATCCATTATAAAACCATGAATAATTACATGGTAAACGATGATTACATCAGAAAAAATAAAAGACTTATGTTATATAAAAATAGTTTAGTATCAGTATAAAATACAATTAGCATCAGTGATTTCCAATTCATTCTAATCATGTTTTTTAATTGTAAACTGAGTCTCAGGCGCTGCTGTAAATACTAAGCTCCTCATCTACAGCGTCTGTGAAGAGATGAACCAGCAGCGTTGCATCTTCAATCCCCTTCGTCAGATATTTCTCCATCTCTGCCAGCTTCTGCTTCTCCAGAGCTCTCATTTTCTCTACCATCTTCTGTCCTCTCTCCTGAACAAACAATACGCCTCATTATTATAATCATACTATAAATTAGATTAATTATATTTAGCGTTATTTGAGATGAATTAAACATTTCCTGCATTTTTTCTTGCACAAAACAACATTTGTAATTGAGTTTTTTTTTTATGAGAACCATCTCTCCAAAACAGTTTTGGCTACTGTACCTTTAAGATTTCCATGCTAATGACCTTTGTTATGATTGGCTAACCTCTTTGCACGTGAACTTAGTAGCAGAGCTTACTTAATAAATACTGGCAGTATTGAAACACTTGGTGCTTTGTGATATTTTAGCCACGGCTCACCCCGGTGCTGTCGATGATGGCGGCGGCCCCCTCGTGTTTCAGAAACAGAGGGTGTTTGCGGTTGGGTTTGCTCTGGAAACGGGGTTTCTTCTTCACGGGATCCTCCTCTCCAAAACACGGAGAACACGTGTGCTTCAGCTGCTTTATGTCCACTACAAAAATAAACGGCTTGAAGACAGACCTGTGGACAAAAGAACAAGACATATGCAGGATTACACTTACAGTTTACATTTGCATGAATTTGACAAAGGATTAATCCATCAATAATTTGATTTGCATAATTCGATTGGACAACTGTATTGTCCAGCAGGCAAAAATAGCAAATTAATAAAAATTTTAAGCAATAATAATAGCGATGCTTGCCACTAGGATTAGTCATAATTATGAACTAATAAGTATAATTATTAATAATAATCATAACAGGAAATAATTGACAATTTATCTTAAAAAAATGTTTAATCTTGAGTAACATTAGGATTTAATGTAGCCGTTTACAATAAGGTTCCATTTTTCACATTAGTTAATTACATTAACCAAGTAAACTATTTTATTGCATTTATTAATCTTATTTAATGTTCATTTTAACATTTATTAATACATTACTAAAATATGAACCTGAGCTGACACAAACTAACAATGAACTGTTGTATTTTTATTAACTAATATGTTAACAAAGATGAATAAATAATTGCTAATGTTAATTAATGCATTAACTAATGGGAACCATTTATAAAGTGTTACCAGATTAGATATTAAACTATGGAAATCCATTATACACATATATATATACATATATATATATATATATATATATATATATATATATATATATATATATATATAT
>NW_015505469.1:214064-218688 GCF_001515645.1 Sinocyclocheilus grahami | reverse complement strand
TATATATATATATATATATATATATATATATATATATATATATATATATATATATATATATATATATGTGTGTGTGTGTGAGTTTGTGTGTACACACATACATACACTATACAAGTAAGATTTATTTTTGGCGGTTTTTGCCTTTATTACGATAGGACAGTGTAGAGGAGACAGGAAGCAAAGTGGGAGAGAGAGAGGGGGATCGGGAAAGGTCCTCAAGCCGGGATTCGAAATGCAATGAAAGTCACTATAGTGACCAAAACAGCTTAGTTACCAACACTCTTCAAAATACCTTCTTTTATGTTGTGCAAAAGAAAGTAAGTCATTCAGGTTTGAAACAACATGAGGGTGAGTAAATGATGAACAGCATTTGTTTATTTATTTATTTTTGGTGAACCATCCCTTTAATGTTTATTTATTTTTTTAATAAATGAAATGATACTCCAAAGAAGAAACTAAGACTACCAGTAGGTGGCGGTAAATGTCTATATGAGTCGAATCGTTCAAACGGCTGATTCACTCAGGAATGACGTAAACGGCTCTCTTTATGAATGGGCTACTGAATCATTGATTCACTCGATTTGTTCAAAACGCGGATTCATTCTGAAACTAAACACCGCTGTGTTGCTCGGAGACGCACAACAGTTCTGCTGTGGCTTTTAATAATAGGGTAATATTTTCGTCGGCAAAATTGAACAAAAACACAATATTATGTTTAAAATATAGCACACCATTAACTTCTTATTTACTGAACTGTTGAATAAAATCACATTTGCACTCGTGTTCTTAGTGACAAAAACAGCACTGATATTGCTCTCGTTGCTGGTGATATGCTTATCATATGATATAAATATGAGACAAAAACTCATACAGGGGCATTTTTTGCCCCAATATCTTGAATTTTAGGGCATAACTGCATTTATGGAGTTGTTGTCCTGCATCATATTTGTCAAGTCAACTGTATGAAATGTAAGATGACGTACAGGTTTGGGGGCGGGGCCAGTGCGTAAACTGCTTTAAAATATTTTAATCGCGTTATTTTTTCACAACTAATTAATTAAGTTAACGGGTTAAACTGACAGCCCTAATATCTATCTATCTATCTATCTATAGCAGACATAGCCGGGAGATATTTGTATCTTTACTCTACTGTGCTTAGGGCTGTTGCTTGTAGTTAGATTATTTGTTCTTATTTTCTTTATTTTTTATTTGACAGTATAATTTGAGTTCAGCTCATGAAAAATGGGGGCAAAAACAAAAGTGTTGCGTTTATAATTTTGTTCAGTATACTGTATATATGTGCGTGTGTGATTTTTAACAGCCTATGTGACATGCCTATAAAGCACGAAACACAGGTACTACAGCGGTTTCTTTTGAATATCAGTGACTCTGGTGTACTGTACCACTCGGGGTCTGGAGTAGCAGTGAAGAAGTGGACGCCGGGTAAATTCTGGTCTTTCGGGACGACAGACACCATACTTCCTGTGGTCATGAACATTCCCTCCATATTGATTCCGCTTTCCTTATCCCTCAGAATCTCCATCATTGTCTCTGCTGCGATGTGGCCTGTAGGACAGTATAATGACAGAACAACTTATCTAACAAGTTTAGAAAACTGGCCATGAATAATCTATACAACATAAATAATCTACTTTACAATCATAAATAGTGAGACACTGTACCAGTCAAACGTTTGACAAATCTATTTGTTCTTTATGATTATTTTCAACATTAAAATATAAGTAGAGTCATTAAAACTATGAAATATCACAAATAGATGTATGGAACTTTGCAAATTCAAAATGATAAATTCTCCTAATTTTTAATCATCAATTTTTCTTTTTTTGGCCAGATTCTTACACCAAATAAATCCAATTAATTATAAGCTATTTTAATTCTAAATGAAGCCAATCAAAAGTCAAAATCACACACACCGTAGCACTTCCCATGCTCACTGAGACCCAAACATTCATTAAAAACAAACAAATATTAAATTATAATTTTAGTTTTGTCTTTGCATGAATCTGCTGATCATTTTCGACCACCAAACTGACAGCCACCTTCGTTCTTCTGCAGAAGTTTGCGTCCCTCGCAGTGGCGTCCCCCTGCGGCCTGGATCCGGGCTGTGCTGGAGTAAGAGTAAACCTTAGCAAAGTTGAACTCGGCCTTTCCGTTCCACCAGCGCTGCTTCTCTGCGTTCGTCCTCAACTCCGGGTGCTCCCTATCGATCTTAGTAGTGATGGAGTACTTGTTGGAGATGTTCCGATAGCCGGCTTTAAGAGAGAGAGAAACAGCATTAGACGCTTTGATTGATTTCAGTTTGAAGCTGTAATGTTGCATGACTCAGGATGTACCCTCCACTCTCTCTGCTGCCCAGTATTTCCCAGCAGTCTCCAGCACCCAGGCCTCTGTGCGGTCTGATATGAGGAAGCTGTTATGGTATGTGAATCCACACTCATCCTCCATACAGTTCCCTCCCTGGCCGTGTTTCTCCAGCAGCTCTGTTATCACGTCTACAGCCCGCTCCGCACTGGCGGCCCTCTCCAGAGCCAACCTATACAGACAGACAAACAACATCCCACACTTTGTTTAAAATTGCATTTAAAAGCATAGTTTACCCCAAAATGTATGACTTCCTTTCTTCCGAGAAACAAAGAATGTTGGTAACCAAAAAGGTTCCGTTCTCATTGACTTCCATTGTAATTTTTCTCCATACAATAAAAGTGGGACACAAAAAAAATTTTTGGTTATCAACATTCTTCAAAATATCTTTTTATATTTCACAGAGGAATAAAGTAAGTCATACAAGATTGGAACAACATGAGTATATGTGACCCTGGAGCACAAAAGCAGCTGGGGTATATTTGTAGCAATAGCCAACAATACATTGTACGGGTCAAAATTATCGATTTTTCTTTTATGCCAAAAATCATTATACTATGTATATTATATTTATGTTGAATTATTTGTCAGATGCAATTTACAGTGTTACAAAATACCAATAATACCCACACAAAAAAATGCATTTGCGATACTTTTAATTATAAAAAAGCCTTTTTGGCATCTTACTTGACAGTTTTTCTCATTTGCTACAGTACATTTGTCAGATCACAATTGAAATTCTTAAAAACCGCTTCTTTAATCATCTTCTAGTCACTTGTACACATCATAAAAGCGTTTTTTAATTCTTTTGCCTAGTCATTTTGATAAAACTATTCAACAGAGAACCAGTCAAATATATGCAGGAAACAGCCATACATATTCATTAGCATCATTGCTCTATTGTTGGTTTTGATCGCTTCTGTTGTCCTCATCTGTAAGTCGCTTTGGATAAAAGTGTCTGTGCTAAATGACATAAACGCACAGAAATTGCATTTATGATGTACTCAAGTGACTAGACGATGCTGACGCTGAAGAAGCAGTTTTGAGAATTTCAAATGATTTGACAAACATAGCAAAGCAACTGAGAAAATCTATAAATCACAGCCTTTTGGAATTTAATAATGGCTTCAGGCTGTATGACGATTCCTGTTTTTCCGCCCCCAAATTTAAGACCTCCTGAAATGCTAATTAAGGCATTTCGTATACCATTTATGACATTTCAAACTTTTTTATGCTCTTAAATTTGATCAAACTTAATTTAGACTTTTAGGATGTGTAAAAAAAAATCCATAAAATAACACTTTTTTTTTTTAACAGGCAACATATTTTGAATAACATCAGTTAATGCTGAATATGAAATACTTAATTGAAGAATTGTTTGTTGGATTACCTGACGAGATCCATGCCCAGGAGAGCCTCTTCACCGTCCACACTCTCTTTCCCCCAAACCGCCTCATTCCCGATGCACACCTGATGCTCGTTTGCCCCCATCTCTGCCCCCCACAGCCAGGCGGGACGACTCAGGACCACTGCATACGTCTGAGCCGCCTGCTCTATCTCTATATATGTACACTGGTCACATGACAAAGAGAATCATTTAATATTCCACCTCGGACAAGGGTGCTTTTATGTGTACACTACACTCATTTGAAGCCTGTGGAAGAAAGTACAGCTGTATCAGAAGTTCTTGAGATACCTCGACTTTTTCCTCTGGTTCATGGTCTTTGGCAGGGAAGTAGACCACCTCTTGAACTTCATCGCAGGCTCTGTCCGAGTTCTTCCCGAAGACTATCCGCTGGCCCTCTGTAGACGGAGGCAAGGCTACAAATGTGTCGCAGGAGGTTGGGTACATGCTGAAATAAAAAGGTGTAAACAGCTCCTATTACTTGTTTCGCTTCTGTTTCAGTTTTTATAACCATTTCTTACTATGTGTCAGTAAGTTGTTGTTTTTTAGCATGTGTGTTTAGCAGTGTTATTTTTTAGGATTACTGATAAACTCGTTTGATTCGTATTTTTTCTATTTATTTTAATTTTAGTTAAATTATGTCTGAATAGGTCTTTTATTAAGTTTGATTTAATTTGAGTTATTTTAATACTTCAACAAACTAAATGGAAATGAAATAATATATATATTGCATTTATAAATGTGTGTGTGCATATACAGTGTATATGTGTGTGTGTGTGTGTGAGAGAGTGTGTGTGTGTGTGTGTGTGTGTGTGTGTGTGTGTGTGTGTGTGTGTG
>NW_015505469.1:133736-210191 GCF_001515645.1 Sinocyclocheilus grahami | reverse complement strand
GTGTGAGAGAGTGTGTGTGTGTGTGTGTGTGTGTGTGTGTGTGTGTGTGTGTGTGTGTGTGTGTGTGTGGCTGTACATACACATATATGTAGTTGTGTTTGGCTTAGTGTTATGTTAGAATCATTATTATACTCATACCTTTTGTTCTTTAATATTTTGAATTGTTTTTAGCTTTCTTTGTTGTTTTTCATTTAAATGTTAAGTGTTGACATGTTGTTGTATGTATTTGTCATTTGTATTTAATCTCTTTATTTTTAAAACGTGTATAAGTAGCATTTATAAAGTTCTAGCTTTTAGTTTTGGATCTGGTTTTAGTTGTTTTAATACTACAATTGATCGCTTCTGTTTGGATGAAAGCGTCTGCTAAATGACTAAATAAATAAATAAACAGCAGAGTAACTAGTTACATGTAACGGAATTACGTAATTTAATTACAAAATAAAAGTAACTGTAATCTGTTACAGTTACTGAGAAAAAAGTGTAATTAAATTACAGTTACTTCTGAAAATGTTAACGATTACAAAGGGAGTTACATCTGAATATTTTAACACATACAGATTTAATTGATTTCATTCCAGAATTGCACTGACGGCTCTAAAATATGAGACACCAATGTTTCAGGAGTTTATTAGGACACAGAATAGGACACATGCTTATTCGATAACTCCTTTATTTCCTATTTGGGTTTATGTATATACTTTACTTTTTAAGATTAACTGTTTTTTTCCCCCAAGGCATTGTTAGATGCCAGTGTTTCCTCTTGTAACTATGCAAAGATAACAGTATCATAGCTACTAAACTAGATCTTGTTATGGTTTTAAATCTGGATTTAACCTCAGGATGATCTCAAAGTAAACAGAGCTGCTAAAGTCCGATTTTGTGGTGGCTGTGCTTTAAAATTAAATTATTATAATCTTAATTCAAGTGATGAAGACAGCACTAGATCACTGTGAGGTTAACCCTTAACATGTTTAGATGTTTGCTTTAAATGTCTGAAAATGAATTTAACCGTTCGAATTGAGTCATAAAAAGTAATCAGGTACATTACATTAATGAAGTAATTGAAATAGTTACACTGCTTATTACATTCTGAACTTCTATTTCCAGAGTAACCTCCCCAACACTGTTAAACAGCAACATTCAGAGGAAATTATTTCTAATGTTCTGCCCAATAACATCCAGTGTCCATGTGCTGAATAACTTAATAACTTAGCAGCATTAATGATACTGACATCTCTATTCATGCACAGATTCATAACAAAAACACTGACCTTGAAGTTATAGGAAATAAGAACATGTTTTTTTATTTCGACACAAAATATTTATTTATTTTATTTAGTCATTTAGCAGACGCTTTTATCCAAATGAGGTAATACAGAGCTTTGCATGAAACATATTCTAGCTTTTAAGCTGATCCAAATGTTATTAGTATATGGTGCTACATTCGTCTACAATATGCCTTAAATAATATGATTTACCTTGTCCAGCTCAGCGTATATACAGATACCAGGCAAGAAGAGGACCACTGCTCTGCTCGATGAGATTAACCATGTGTTTACCTTCCTGCTCCTTTCTCCATAAACAGAACTGATCGGCGGACAGAGGGGGCGGGGCAACGGCGCGTCAGTCACGTGGTTGTGCAGTAGCGTTTCTGATTGGCTTTCGATTCCGCTGAGGCAAAGCATGGAACATATCAAACAAGTCATTAAAATACAACAAGTATAATATAAATAACAAACATTACAGGAGTGGCACTGCAATTATATGAGATAATAAAATAATGAAAATGAACCGCTTGTATGATTTGACAGTTGCTTGTTTATTTATTTAAGAAATAGTATGATGTATTAGCTACCACATGCGCTGTACGTTGTGAAATGAAAATAAAAGTAGTAAAACACGTTTTTACTGTATTAGTATTATTATTACTACTATCATTAAAATGTACAAATACAGCCAGGATGTATGTATGTATAAATAAATAAATACATGTTTACAAATATTAGCTCATTTGACAGCTTTATCCTTTTTTTAATCTAATAATGTTTTTAGGTATTGTTCTCCCAAATTTACATCTATGCATAGCACTAGCAGATTTATTTAGATACTAGGGCAATATACGGAGGACGAAACCCGCAAAAACAATAAATAAATAAATACACAAATAAGTAAATGTCTGCATAAATACACGTATTCTTGTTTAAATACATGTAGAAATAATTAAACATGTGATTAAAGTAGGCAAATAAATAAAATAAATTGGTGGGCAAATGGAAAATGTTTAAGGAAATGCTAAACTCATCCTATTTATTTTCCTTTGATCACTCAGTTATTTCTGAATGTAGTTCTGCATTTGTTTCTCCTCTGCGCAGCATGCTAATGAGAGGGGGTCAGCCATGCAAGAGTAGGCGGCTCGTGTGTCATAAACTGGCGTGAGCGTTTGCCTGCGCGTGCGTATGAACTTCATCAGTCAAGGGGACTGATTATTATCTCACACTTTTTCATTGGGTTAGTTTTGTAGTTATAATCATGAGAGAGCTAAATCATAAAAGATTTTAAGTGGCCAATGTAAAATATGAACGCAATACTGAACCGTTATTTGCTTAATAAACATACTTTTGTCGCCTGTATTTTCTGTTCTGATAACTAATGGGAAAAAACGGTCTGTTCCTCGATTAAACCACTTCATACGATGTGTGATGACCGCGGGATACTGATATTACAGTCGTCTCTAGCTGGAGACTCAGTCGGGTTACAAAAAATGGCGTCAGGAAATGACACCTCTGGCCATTTCGTTGGGTCGTTTGTAAAGTCACAGATACTGTACCGACAATACAGCTCAGTTTTTTATGTATCTTGCTCTGTTAAACGGCAAAAGTGACTTTACTAGGCTATACTGGATATACACCGTGCATCTCCTGTCAGCGGGAAAGCCCCGCCCCCAGCTATCACATGACCCCGAGCAAGTCCGTGGCTGACCCCCTCTCAACTAAATCATAAAAGATTTTAAGTGGCCAATGTAAAATATGAACGCAATACTGAACCGTTATTTGCTTAATAAACATACTTTTGTCGCCTGTATTTTCTGTTCTGATAACTAATGGGAAAAAACGGTCTGTTCCTCGATTAAACCACTTCATACGATGTGTGATGACCGCGGGATACTGATATTACAGTCGTCTCTAGCTGGAGACTCAGTCGGGTTACAAAAAATGGCGTCAGGAAATGACACCTCTGGCCATTTCGTTGGGTCGTTTGTAAAGTCACAGATACTGTACGGACAATACAGCTCAGTTTTTTATGTATCTTGCTCTGTTAAACGGCAAAAGTGACTTTACTAGGCTATACTGGATATACACCGTGCATCTCCTGTCAGCGGGAAAGCCCCGCCCCCAGCTATCACATGACCCCGAGCAAGTCCGTGGCTGACCCCCTCTCATTAGCATGCTGCGCAGAGGAGAAACAAATGCAGAACTACATTCAGAAATAACTGAGTGATCAAAGGAAAATAAATAGGATGAGTTTAGCATTTCCTTAAACATTTTCCATTTGCCCACCAATTTATTTTATTTATTTGCCTACTTTAATCACATGTTTAATTATTTCTACATGTATTTAAACAAGAATACGTGTATTTATACAGACATTTATTTATTTGCATATTTATTTACTTATTTGCGTTTTTTTTTTGCAGGTTTCGTCCTCCATAGTTTCGTCCTCCATACGGCAAACCCCGGATGTGCTTTTTTTTCTCTCCTTTTTTCATTTTTCTTTGAAGTATAACAAAAAAGCACAAGTTTACAGAACAAATTGGCATGCAACTTACATTCATCAGGTTTATGAGGGGCTTAGACTTATACAGAATACAAAAAAAAAAGAAAAGAAAAAAAACATTAATTATTTAAACCATCTATATTAATAAATATAGAATAAACTAAGGGGATAAAATAAAACATTATAATAAATTATATTTATCAAGTAAATCTAACAAGATTCCAGCTTTCTTATTTTTTTGTTTCTACAAAGTTTTTGAGTATTGTCTAAAATAATTCTTAAATACTTATTTGGATAAAAGCGTCTGCTAAATGACTAAATAAAAATAAATAATAAATAAATAAAATACTATAAACATGGGGGGTGATTTAGAAAATTCTTCGCTAACTAAAGTAAAACATTAATCGACAAACCTTTTTTACCACTTCTTCATAGTTTCCATACTTAGGACAGGTTCAGTTCAACCACATTTCTCTCTTTTAACCATAATTGCACTTTGTCCCAGAAGACACTAGAATATTTACAACCAAAAAAAAAAAAAAATGCTCCGTATTATCTGGAGATGAGTTACAAAATGTGCATAATATCATTTCAAAATTAAATCTAATTTCTTAAAAAAATTATTATTATTTTATTATTGCAAGTATAAACACTTAACTTCAACAATTAATGTAACATTGGATTACATCATGAATACAGAAATTATATAGGAAGACAAAGAAGAAGAAATAAATAAATAAGAATGCATAGATAAAACTAAAAAATCCCGGATGTGCTTTTTTATTTTTATTTTTTTAATATTAAGTTAACAAATGTACATACAAAACAGGCATTGAATAAACAATATTAACAATTAACAATTCTCAAAGGCAGACATAGTTGCAATTACAATATGTAACAGTGAAGTTTTACATTAAACGTATAATCATGAAGAGCCCGGATGTGCTTTTTAGCGCCGCTGTCCCGCCATCATTGCGTCATAGCGAGGCGCCGCTGAGGGTGTTTTTATTGTGTTCGGCGGAAAGGCTTTAACACAAAACAACAGCTTTTAATAACAACTTGATCATTACGCTGGTGGTCAGAAGTCATGGGGAAGTCTTTTGCTAATTTCATGTGCAAGAAAGATTTTCATCCTGCATCAAAATCCAACATAAAGAAGGTAAACGGGAGGTTTTAGCTAGCAAGCTAAGCTACTGTTGCTACGGTGTAAACATCAGTTCAGAGCTGTACTTATTGTTCTAATTGGATACGCAGATATATTTAGTCACACACACATCATATGGTTGTAATGATATATCAGTGTGATATACATATCATTGAAAATGATAAAACAAAGTCAGTTTGATCAGCTAATGATATAGAAAGCCGAGTGTGATGTGAAGTGTTGAGAGAGAAACTGCTAAACTGCTAAACTCTGATTGTCAGGTATGGATCGCAGAGCAGAAGCTAACCTTCGACAAGAAGAAGCAGGAGGAGCTGATGCAGGCTTACGTCAAGGAGCAGGACACATACAACAACAGGTTAGAGGAGAGGACACAGGCCTGGATCCAGCTGAAACACATTCCCTGGTGTTACTCAGATAGTCAGGTCTTTACCTGTAGCTTTGTCTCTTGTGTGCATTATTCCCCAGACTGCTGATGGGAGATGATCGTGTGAAGAACGGCCTTAACTTCATGTACGAAGCACCTCCAGGAGCGTCTAAAGGTTATAAACTGGCTTTTCAGCACATTCTTCATGTGGTCGTGGACCAACACAAACATCTGTGGAACATTTACGAGTCTTTAAGAGTCATTAAATTAGTGTAACTGATGATAACCGATCATTCGTGTCCAAATCATGACACATATAAGATTTTCTATCAAAGTGTTAGACAATCAAGAAAAAAGAGTTAAACGAAAGCGTATGTATTCACCTGTTGTTGTTGTTGTTTTTATATCGTCACCGACTTCCTCCAGAGGAGACAAAAGAGGTAATGTTCATTTACATTACGTTAAAGTTTGCTGTTGGTTATTAGTGACTGTGCCGTGTCAAACTTTTAAATATGAGTATTAAACTTGTCAAGTATGTTTACTAGGGATGCACCGATACCGATACTCGCCCGATACCGATACTTTTATTTTTGGCACTTGCCGATACCGATACCAATATTTTTATTGCATTTGTAAATTTTTTAAATATTGGGTACAGAAACCAAAAGGGTATGTATAATGTTAGTTGGTTAACTTCATTTATCAAATAGATTCAGTCAAACCCTGTGTGGTATCGGCATTTGGTATCGGGGCATTTTAACGAGTACAAGCGCTCAGTATCGGGCCCGATACCAGTATCGGTATCGGTGCATCCTTAATGTTTACCCTCATAAAGCCTACTGTATTGTATTTGATGCACAATTTTTAAGGCATCTTAATCATCAACATGTTCAAACATTTACTGAAAAACCTAAGATTTGGTGTAAATTGTTAAATGTTTCATTTCATTTCTCTATTATTTCATGTGTTAGGCTTTAACACGCGCTTAAGAAGGCATCTTGTGGATTTTTCTCTTATAGTTACAGCTCATTATGTGACCTAAAATGACCTTTTTTCTCCTTAGGAAGGAGAATCTGAGTGCAAGTTTGAGTGGCAGAAAGTAGCTCCTCGTGAAAAGTAAGTTCACTAGTCAACACTTCTCAGGTTTGCACATTCATGCATTTCTTACGGTTATTTTCTGTCTTATCAGGTATGCAAAGGATGACATGAATATTCGGGATCAGCCTTTTGGCATTCAGGTGATGTTTCGTTCTGTGCTCTAGATAGATCTATAGATGCAGATGAACAGTTTTTACTTATCCACGGATGTCTAAATGCAGTGAATGTGGGCTTTGTGCTTGTTTCCTTGTTCTTTCATTGTTTTAGGTGCGGAATGTGCGCTGCATTAAGTGTCATAAATGGGGTCACGTGAACACGGATCGTGAGTGTCCCCTCTTTGGCCTGTCAGGGATCAACGCCAGCTCCATGGCCAGTGATGAAGCAGGTAAACTGCTCTTTCCTTGTACGATATATGATATATAGGCCTGGTTTCACAGACAGGGCTTAGACTAAGCCAGGATTAGGCCACAGTTGAATTAGGACATTTAAAGGGATAGTTCACCCAAAAATGAAAATTTGATGTTTATCTGCTTACCCCCAGGGCATCCAAGATATAGGTTACTTTGCTTCTTCAGTAGAATACAAACTAAGATTTTTAACTCAAACCGTTGCAGTCTGTCAGCCTTATAATGCATGGCAATGGTAACAAAATCTATGAGAGTAAAAAAAAACATGCACAGACAAATCCAAATTAAACACTGCGGCTTGTGACGACGCATTGATGTCCTAAGACACGAAACGATCGGTTTGTGCCAGAAACCGAACAGTATTTATATCATATTTTACCTCTAATACACCACTATGTCCAACTGTCTTTGTGCGCGTGCACGGCATCCGGTGCGTGAGGTGTGTACGCGCTCTGGCGTAGTTTACACAAGCGCCGGAAGTGATCTCTTGCACGTATACGTCACTCATTGTTTACACAGTGCACAAACATTGTAGGTACGACGGCTAATCAAAATGGTACTTACTTGCGCTTATCCGGATTGTTCAAACCGACTTAAAACTAAAAGATTACGTTCTCTCGTGCGAACTCATTCGGGAGTGGTGACTTTCCACGTATTCCCAACTTCTGAGCCTGCTCGCCTGAAGTTATGGTTGATTGCTCTTCGGCTGGATATCAACACATTAACGTAAACTAAGCCAGAGCGCGTACACACCTCACGCACTGGCTGCCGTGCGCGCGCCCAAAGACAGTTGGACATAGTGGTGTATTAGAGGTAAAAAATGATCTAAATACTGTTCGGTTTCTGGCACAAACCGATCGTTTCGTGTCTAAGGACATCAGTGTGTCGTCACGAGCCGCAGGGTTTAATTTGGATTTGTCTGTGCATGTTTTTTTTACTCTCATAGATTTTGTTACCATTGCCATGCATTATACGACTGATAGACTGCAACGGTTAAAGTTAAAAAATCATCAAATGTGTTCTACTGAAGAAACAAAGTCACCTACATCTTGGATGCCCTGCGGGTAAGCAGATAAACATCACATTTTCATTTTTGAGTGAACTATCCCTTTAAGTAATTTTTATAAAGTGCCTTAGAAAAAAACATCACTGGTGTCCTTCTTGAGAGAAAACAAAGGCATTGACATATTTTAAGATCAATCAGTGCAAGTTTCTTTCAGTTGAAACAGCTCAAGCTTACATTTTAGTCTGGGACTAGGCTTAAGCCTTGTCTGTGAAACCAGGGGATAGGTTTGCTGTTCTTATATTAGAGCTGATATACACTTTCAGACCTGTAGATGGCGGCAGTGTCTAATAATACACCTTGAAATTCTACAATACCAGGACAAAACTTTCTCATTCATGTCAAGTTCAGAATACAGGTGTTTCTGAGCCAATGCCATGTGACTAATGGCATCATATGAAAGTGTTGTCATGACAGCACTGTTTGGACAGTCCCTAACCTTCAGTAGTGACTATCCTGAGCTGAGGCAGTCAGGCAAAAAGTGCATTTCATGTTTTTAAGATTTTAGGTGATCTACTGTAATCTAATACGTTATTTGTGTTTATATGATGCTGGTAAAGTATTTTTATTTTGAAGTAGGCTAACCTGACAAACTTTTACCTCTTGTGACACTAGAAGCATATGGTAGCATTGTGTCTGAAAATCGATGATTCCATTTCTTTTGAAGGATACAAATATGATGGAATATTTCATACACATACTACTATCATTATCCAAACATGTCATCTCAAATCCAGACAGGGTTATTATAGTTTTATTCAAACTAAAACCATAAAAAACTGAAAAAACAAACAAACAACTTTTCTAAAATAACTGAAACTAAATGAGCTAAAACAAATAAATAACTGTTAATAAAATTAAAAAAAAAACCTAATAAACATGACAAAAACACGCAACAAAATTAAAACTTCAATTACAATTGAAGCGAAAAAAATGTAAATAATAAGAAGAACTATAATAGTATGTGGGTGATTCTAAAATAATTTTCACCCAAAATGTAAAAAGAAATAAGAATCTTTCATCATTTGCATCCTCTTTCTTTCTTCTGCAAAGCAAAAGAGTTTTTTTAAAGAGCATATGGAACCTAACGACCCTGACTTGGACAGAATTTGACAAATAAACCACTGATATTTCTCAAAATAGTTTAAGAACAACATAAAGTGGGGAAAATAAGCTCAAAATGTTAATTTTTGGCTGAAGCATCCCTTTAACTTCGAGTTGGTAGAGGTAGTGTGGTGTACTTGGATACTTTTCTCTCAGTTTGTGTTGTTGTGTTCCTGTTATTCAAATAAATCAGTGTGGCGGCAGTGTCTCATGAGAGAGTCAGGACGGTAATATGTATGTTGCAGAAGAGCGGAGATAGACACTACTCTTGTGTTGGTGGGAAAACGTTTTGATTGGTTGAAACCTCTGCTTCTGCAGAATGATACGGTGTGCGTCTTACCCAGCTGGGAGACGAGGGAGTTGATTTGGTGTGTCTTTGTGTTAACAAAGCCGCTAGTGTACCTCTCGCAGAGGAGGGGCATGATCACACATTATTTGTTCTGAAAGAGTGATTTGTCCTAACAGGTCCGTCAATGCACCCCTCCGAGTTAATGGCAGAGATGCGAAACAGTGGGTTTGCGCTGAAGAAATGTGTCCTTGGGAGGGACAGCACCATGAGTGATCCAGCACAGGTAATGGCCAGGTCCCTGCCCAAATATGACCCATGATATCCATGTCTGGAGCTCAGCTTGTGATTGCAGAAAAATGTCCAATTATTGAACGGATGGCTCACGAGCGATTCCCTAGAAGCTAGAACTGATGAGACCAACAACTACAATTGCAAGACAGCTGAGACATGCTGGATTTCACACTGTACTTCTACACAAAAGTGCCTTTCTGATTGGCCTCTTGTATATGTATGTTCAGCGAGTGGACCGACCTAGTGTTTGTGTTTGTGTTTCAGGAGCTTGTGGCCAGTGAGGAAGAGGACGACCCTGAGGTGGAGTTCCTGAAGTCTCTGACTACCAAACAAAAGCAGAAACTGCTTAGGTATGAGTTATTATTTCTTACACGTACATAGGCCTGTCACGATAACAACTTTTTGTTGTGCGATATATTGCGCCAGAAATAATTGCGATAAGCGATATTAATGTCATTTTAAAGACCATTTTATGCCACTGAATATATAATCATAATGTAACGGCATAATAATGCAAGAAGGCCTAATGACAACAAATGACAACAAACTTTACATTCTTAAAGTATCAAATTAAGTATCAAAATATTAGATACCTGAAAAAATAGTAAATAAACATTTTCTAACTAAGTGCAAAGTAGAAAAAAAAAGAAAAATGCACAAAGAACTTGTATGGAGATTTTTCCCGGACCTTCTTTTCTCTGTAAATGAAGGCTGCACACTATTGCTGAAAAACACAATCACTACTCAGCAGTCCGTATGCACAAAGACACAGATCCCTAAACAAGGCCATATCTGCAGATGAAACTTTGTTTGTAGAAGCATTTTTTAAATTTAAACTAGCACCAACTAAACCACGTTATGTTCGAGAAGCTGCGAAAGACTCAGATCCCTAAACAAGGCCATATCTGCAGATTAAACTTTTTTTGGTAGAAGCGTTTTTTAATTTTATTTGAACTAGCACCTCATGACTACACCACGTTATGTTCGAGAAGCTGCGAAAGACACAGGCGCAAGTGGAACGTACAAAACATGGTGACATTCATTTTTAAGTAAATATAATGGGCGATATATTGAGTCACCAAAAATTATTGCGGTCATGTACATATATTGCGCGATAAGTGGATATATTGATTATTGCGACAGGCCTACACGTACACAACCAGCTGTCTCCATAATAATATAATTGATCGTCTAATTACTGTTAATATAAATCGTTATAAATAAAATGGTCACAATTTAGTTTGGGGACGATTTCTTGCTATTAACTACGACTTTGCCTCAATAAACTCCTAATTTGCTGCTGCTTAGTAGTTGGTAAGGTAGTTGTAAAGTTTAGGTATGGGTGGATTAAGGGATCTAGAATATGGTGGTGCGTACACAACCAGCTGTCTCCATAATAATATAATTGATCGTCTAATTACTGTTAATATAAATCGTTATAAATAAAATGGTCACAATTTAGTTTGGGGACGATTTCTTGCTATTAACTACGACTTTGCCTCAATAAACTCCTAATTTGCTGCTTATTAGTAGTTGGTAAGGTAGTTGTAAAGTTTAGGTATGGGTGGATTAAGGGATCTAGAATATGGTGGTGTGCGTTATAAGTACAAATAAAGAGCCAATATGCTAGTAATATGCATGCTAATAAGCAACTAGTTAATAGTGAGAATTGGACCTTAAAATAAAGTGTTACCAATAAGATGAAATGGCAGGAAAAAAAAGAAATGAAAAATAAAGTTAGTAAAATTATTAGTTTAACATTATTATTATTATTATTGTTGTTGTTGTTGTTGTTTATTTTTTATTATTATTTATTTTTTTTGGATATTGAAAAGTAGAATATCTAATTTTTTAATTCTTTATAAACTGATTTCAGTGCAAGCAAGTAGCTGTTTAACATAAATATGCAATAGCCTTCAATTTGTGTTGCAATAATTTATTAACACACACACACACAAAAGTAAAAAATATTACCTATATTTAATATATAATATATATATATATATGAATAATAATATATTAGCGTTTAATTGTTTGGAATTTGAAAAAGATTTATAAAAATGTTTTTGGAAGATGTCTGTTATGCTCACCAAGGCTGTACTTATTTGTTCAAAAAGACAGTAAATGCAGTAATATTGTGACATTTTGTTACCTTATTTTAATTTCAAATAACCATTTTTTTAAATAGATTTTAAAATGTAACTTATTCCTGTGATGGTAGAGCTGTATTTTCAGCATCATTGCTCCAGTCTTCAGTGTCACATGATCTTCAGAAATCATTCTGATATGCTGATCTGCTGCTCAAGAAACATTTCTGATTATCAATGTCGAAAACAGATGTGCTGCTTAATATTTTTGTGGAAACCATTAAACATTTTTTATTTCAGGATTATTTGATGAATATAAAGTTCAAAAGAACAGCATTTATATGAAATAGAAATCTTTTGCAACATTATAAATGTCTTTACTGTGTCACTTTTTGACAATTTGATGCATCCTTGCTGAATAAAAGTGTTAAAAACAAAACAAAAAAAAACTTACTAACCCAAATATTTTAAACGCTGGAATAAAATGGAAAATGTCCACAATATACAGTACTATAACAATGACCAATCAGTCTGTTAAATCTCATCCCCTTCTTCTTTTTAGAAAACTTGACCGTCTTGAAAAGAAAAAGGAGAAGATATTTTAAACGCTGGAATAAAATGGAAAATGTCCACAATATACAGTACTATAACAATGACCAATCAGTCTGCAGTCTGTTAAATCTCATCCCCTTCTTCTTTTTAGAAAACTTGACCGTCTTGAAAAGAAAAAGGAGAAGAAAAAGAAAAAGAGTAAAAAGGAGAAAAAGAAGAGCAAAAAGAAGCAGAAAAAGAAACAAGCCAAGAGTGAGAGTTCATCCAGCAGCTCATCAGACAGCAGCAGCAGCAGCGACTCCGAGGATGAGAAACGCTCCGGAAAGAAAGCCAAGAAGAAAAGCAAGAGAAGGAGAAACCCAACCAGCGACAGCAGCTCTGAGAGAGAGCAGGAGAAAGACTCCAGACACGCACATTCAAAACACAGTGAGCACAGAGTTCAGAGGTCACCAGACAACAAGCACAGCAGAGAGAGAGGTAGAGATAGACACAGGAGCAGCAGTAGGGAGAGGAGGAGCAGGAGCCCTCGGCGACAGAGAGATGAGAAAGAGAGAGGTAAGGAGAGATACAGGAGCACGAGCAGGGAGAGAGCGAGAGAGAGAGGAGACAGGAGCGGAGAACGAGACAAGGGCAAGAGGGAAAGAGACAGAAACTCTGATAGAAATGTCAGGAGGAGTGTCAGTCGGGAACGAGGGAGGGGTGGTGAAAAACGTGAGGGAAGGACAGAGCGCAGCGGAGGGAAATAGCTGGAAGTGGATGGCCGCTATCTAAAGGAATAATGCAAATCAAACTTCGTACATAATTTTCTCACCCTCATGTTGTTCCAAACCCTAACCACTGTGAGGCTTTTTTTGTACTCTGGTCTACTTTATCATATATTTATATATATATATATATATGATAAAGTTGATAGAGACTGTGGCTGTCAAGCTCCAAAATGACAAAGCAGCACGTCTTGTATTACACGTCTTCTGGAGTCATACAATACCTTTTATGTGACAAACAAACCAAAATTCAAGTCATTATTCATGCATATTCTCCCCTTTCTTGAAAACATCTCTTGGTCACCCGAGAACCATTGACATTTGATAATAATTGGTACTGAGAGCAGGAAAGGGGGAGATTTTCAGTGAATATTACCTTTTAAAAGGTGTTCTGTTTGTCGAATAAAGTTATATTCAGAAGACTCGGAATACAGAACTGTGTCCCCCCCCCCCCTTCATCATTTTGGAGCTTCATAGATGTCACAACTGCTGTTCTGTGGAAATTTTAGCTGATTAAATGTATATATTTTAAAATTTCCTTTCCTAAATTCATAAGGGTTTGGACCGACCTGAGGGTTGATGATGATACATTTCAGTAAATTACTTGTTTTGGGTGGCTTTCCCATTTGTTCCCCGTTTACAGTCAGCTCTGAGGATTTCTCCAGAAGAGGGCACTCTGAGAATGTAGAAACTGTTCTAGAGCACAATTAAAATCATGTTTGACTGTTTTTTCCAATATTTGCTGTAGTCCTGGTTCCCTTTTCTTTTAGCGTTTAGCCCATGCAACATGTAACGTTTGTTTGACTCTTCGAGTCTTTTTACAAGATTCTACACGTAATATCTTCAATGAATTATTTTGCAAAATTGTAAAAGATTTTAGCTGCTTCTTCCTCACCTTAAACGTCTATAGGCTACTCCTTGTAAATTCAAAAATATGTAAAATAAATGTATAATGAATGTGACACAGAACTTCCTTTACTCTTCAACCTCAACCACATTTAACATTTTTCATGTCGGAAGACGACTGAACATGGTCGTTTCAAGGACTTTTACACTAATTTTAGAGTTTTGTTTGGTAGTTTCTTCGTAGTTTGTTAGGAATTGTATCTTGATTTAAATTCAGGGTGACTTTATTAGGCTATTTATTATGTTTAGCTGCAAAGAACTGTGTTTTTAAGAACTGTAACTGAATACACTGAAAAAAATGATTAATTCAATTTACTAATTTTTTTTAAGGTAAGTGGTGGCAACCAATTTACTTGAGCTACACTTAAATAAATGTTGCTGAAAGTTAGTCAGCTAAATTTGTTTATTGAAATGAAGCTAAAATAAATTGATTTCAACCACTTACCTTAAAATTGAGTAGCCTATCATTTTTTAAAAATCGAAATCAATGCAAAGTCCACTGATTCCACTCCTCATGTTCGAAGTGCCTTGTTCAAAATTCAAAAATAGTGAAAAGAGGCAACAAAAATATTGACGGCAGGAAATGTTTTTCATTGAGAGCGCATGGTTTATGCGCATAAATGATCAACATTAATAACAAACTCGCGCGAAATTTTTCAATATTCAAATAACCCCAACCCAAGGGTGGGCTGAAGCAGCCTACGATGTCAAATTTAATTTAATTGCAATTCAATTTGTTTTAATAGCCTATTTCAGGAACAAATACTGGCTACTTTTTTTATATGTTACAGAAAAACATATTCCACTCCTCATGTTCGAAGTGCCTTGTTCAAAATTCAAAAATAGTGAAAAGAGGCAACAAAAATATTGACGGCAGGAAATGTTTTTCATTGAGAGCGCATGGTTTATGCGCATAAATGATCAACATTAATAACAAACTCGCGCGAAATTTTTCAATATTCAAATAACCCCAACCCAAGGGTGGGCTGAAGCAGCCTACGATGTCTAATTTAATTGCAATTCAATTTGTTTTAATAGCCTATTTCAGGAACAAATACTGGCTAGTTTTTTAATATGTCACAGAAAAACATAAAAAACCCACTGAAAGGCTGAATGTGACAGTAAAACATGATCATCTACCATTCGCTGAAGTGAATTGGGTGATTTATTATTAATAATAATAATGAGCATTTAATGTGTAAACACGATCTGCGCTTGATGGACATTTTCTGACTGAAGGGGAGATGAAAGAGCAGCGCTCCTCTTTGATCTCTCTTTTATTGCCGCACGCAAACAAAGCTGACTTCTGCCTCGCGCTCAGTCAGAGGGCATTCCAGAGAAACGCGCACAAAAGGCCGTGAGTGACAGCGCCACTGTCCGCCACCCCAGGCGCATCACTCCCCTCCAAAAGCATGCAAAGCACTTCGATCGTGTCCATGTTTAAGCTTCCGTTTGTAAATCTTAATAGAACCATATAACGCGTGTAAAGCGTGCTCGTGAATGCCTTCACGCCCAAATAGCGCTCATTTCCGTAACACACATTTTGAATTGTGAGCCATAAAATCGTCGCATCCTATATTAACTTTTTAAAAGCCCGAGAACTGTATTCTGTACACCTGCTTATTTGGAGAAAACGCTTGCCTGGATTGGTGTAAAACGGAAATTGCATTTTGCGGTAGCCGATTTTAAACCTGGGATATTTGAACATTTTACAAGATTTATTGACCTTAAATATTTGATTCGTTATTTGCAAAATGTCATCCGTTTTTCACGAGGTCATTACATGATAATGGAGCGTTTTCTATATTTTGTGTGGTTTTACGGCACCGGCCACCAGCACACAGAAGGAAATGAAAATAATTGTATTCTATTGCCTTCTGGTCAATTTACCTTGCAGCACAGAAAGCGTGTGGAGCAGACGCGCAGCCCTAACGAGTTCCCAGGCAGGGCTCGAGCGGTAGCCTAATTATTCCGCCGGGTTTTCTGTGGCATCGGACGCTGCACTGGGTAAACACAAAGAAGTCAGAGAGCATCCTTGAACCTTTTCAGTACAGGGCCACTGATATTCAAATAGCAGCCAGGGACCATTTGACTGCGAGAGCATTTTAAATCCAACATTAGCATAAGGCCTCTCCCCAGTCCCCCTTTCAAAAGTGGCATCCAGAAAAAGGGTTGGGGGGACTGTTCCCATACCACCAAATCAAGTGTAGCGTTTTATAAAAGCTAAACGATGCTTTATGCCATCAGCCCTCTCTTGGATGGACATTTTCCGTTTGACATGCAAATTTAAGCAGTTAATTTGAGCAATTCAAATAAATATTCAGAGGCCCTTTGTCACTGAATCCCCTCGGAAAATGTGCGATAAAGAGCTGCTGAACAAATGATGTCTCGGAGAGTAATTAGATATTTGATAAGACACGAATCCCTAATCGCCGATACAAGACACATGGGGCTGCGATGCGCTCCAAGTCATAATTAATACTATTTAACAAGATTTTCATTTGGACAAAAATGCCTTTCCGGGGCATTAACTATTGATTTTTTCCCCACTGGGGAACACGAGTCTACATCAGCGCAACATTATCGATGTTTAGTCTGCAGTGGTTTCATTTTTCTAAAATGTAAATAAATGTGCGTAATTACGCGCGGGCTTTAAACGATTACAGCTGAGACTATAGCAAAGCCTCGGTTGAATCGGATGAAAACATTTGCACCAGACAACCCAATCTTTCGATTTGAAATCCCTTTAATTACTAAATGAAAGCCTTATAAGCGTGACTTTGTACAATTAAACATTTATATATTTTTTAGCAAGGTAAAGGAAAGGTTAAATGAATTTTAAATAGCTGTGTAACATACATACTGACATCCACAAAGTGCGTCGAAAGGAAAGAAAATTCCCTGAATTTCAGGATCCATCACAAAACAATCATAAGTAACATTTACAGGGGAAAATAACATGTTGTTTTTGTGGATATATGTACACAGTTAGCTCAACCGGCAGCCGTGGTTATTTAGTTCCCGCAGCGATTCCGCAGCAAATGTCCACTGTTAAAAACACTCAGCCTCGACGAGACTTCTTCGTCCTGAGAGCTGAGGAAAAGCGTTCGTCTGTGGCTGTGCGCAGCAGAAATAGCCAGTGTTGCACTGAAAGTGCTCGTTCCAATGCAATGTCAGAGTTTGTCGCATACTCCAGACCCGTTTCCTTTTCTCGATTCACCTAAAAGAGGAAAATGCCTTTGAGGTCAAGCTCAGGACTCGTGGTGCGGAGACTGATCTTTGACCGTGACCCGTGGGTTTACACCCTCTAAAATCAGTTCGGGCGACTCGGACCTGGGCGTCTCCAGGTTGCTGGTGTCGGTGTCACTGTCGCTGCCCTTTTTGCCTCCACCTCCAGCGGTGTGCGTTTTGATGTGTTTGCTCAGGTGGTCGCTCCTCATGAAGCGCTTGTTGCACACCGGGCAAGCAAACCGTTTCTCGCCGGTGTGAGTGCGCAGGTGCCTCTGGAGCTCATCTGACCTGGTGAACCGTTTGCCGCAAAAAAGCCAGTTGCACACAAAGGGCCTCTCGCCGGTGTGCCACCTCAGGTGCGCTTTGAGGTGAGACGTTTTCCCGTAGACTTTACCGCAGCCCGGGATGTGACAGCTATGGAGTCCTTTCCTCCGCAGGCTGGCCCCCGCGGGCCCCAGCCGCTCCGCCTCGTGGCAGTTTGGGCAGTCGCATGTGGCGCGTCCGGAGTATCTCCTGGAGGACCTGGATGAGGTCCCTATGCCTGAGCTGGCGCCGGAGATCATAACGTTTGTGGCCGACGCGTCAGTGTAAGTGGGGATCACAGTTTTGAATCCCTCCTGCGTCAACAGGTGCTGGCTGGTGGACAGGAGGTGGGACGCAGTGGGGCTGATGCCGGTGGAGCTGAACGCGGAGTGCGTAAGGCTGGAGAAGTCTGGGTTGTAGCTGCTGAGCTGCGAGTGGATGGCTTGGGGGGTTCCGGAGTGCAGTGAACTTTGCAAACTGCCGGCTGGGTTTTGCACCTCGAGCCACGAGCCTGGGTTCGTGTGCACATCCCACCACGTAGACGCGCCGTTGGCCACCTCGCCAGAGATGGTGGAGTGAAAGCCGGACTTGTACCACGATTCGTACGGGTGCGCCATGCCGACCCGCGGATATAGGGTCTCCGCGGACGAGTGCACTTTGGAAATGAAGGCGGACTGTCCTGACTCCTGCGAGGAAACGCTCGCCGTGTTGGAGAACAAGCTGCTGTACTCGGCGGAGAACGCGGAGGAGGTCGGCGAGGTCGAGGCCAGGCAGAACGCGCTGTTTGCCGAGCCGGTGCTGGGCGTTAGTCCCGAGGAGCTGCGGCTTGTGGCGACGGTGAATCCGGGCAGGCTGGAGCCCAGGTTGCAGCTCGACGACGATCTCTTCCAGGGATGAAATCCGCCTTTGGAAAACGCGCTGGAGTCGGGCAGAGTCGTGAGGGGACTGGTGTTGCCAATCTTGTTGCAGGTTGCAGCCAGCATGGCTAAAGGGGTAGTTCCAAACCGCGGCTCTTCCTGTTTGGATGAGAAGTTGATGCGCTTTACTAGACTGTAAAACATAGTTGGGCAAACAATCCAGCAAGTCTAAACCGAACGCCCGAATAAAACCAAAACAAGCGCGAAAATGAGTTGCTTCACTTGCGATTTTTTCCTGCTGGATTTCAAAATAGTTGTAAGAGTTGTCACGTCTTTAAAAAAAAAAAGACTTTAAAGAATTTCACGTTTACATTACGGTAGTATTATTTTGAATAGGCTAACTTAAGGAATATCAATACACTAATACATTAAGTGCGTGCTTTATTATTATTATTATTATTTTCCAGATGAACGTGGTTTTCAAGTTCTCAGTGTTTCATTATAGCTTCTTCAGATCAGCGCGTTGGTTTCAGCCTTCATTTAAAGCACAAAAGTGGATCTAAAAAACTAGAGAATTAAAATCTCTGTGAAAGCTGAAAAGGTTCTCTTGTGGCATCATTACTTTTAAGAACGAAAATAAAAGCCATTGAAAAGTTTGAATGCAAGCAAGCAAGCAAGCAAGCAACACTGGCATGTCAGTGCCATCCATGCAACTAAAAGAACGAAAATGCGTCGAATTCAAATAAAGAAGCGCTTACTTACCCCAAGTATAGACGTGGCCATATCCAGGGCCCTTCCTAGACAGCTAGTTGAAGAGAACAATGACTCAGTGTTCCAGTGTGTCTGAGGGACAGTGCGCTGAAGCTTTACTCTCTCTACTCGAGTTGTATAGTGAGCGCGTGCTTTGAAGTACAGCTGGCTGCACTACTCAGCCAATCTGAGCGCGCGGCGAGCCGCGTCCGACCAATAAGCGACGCTGCAGGCTCGAAAATCGCTTGATTTGCGCAATCACTGCAAATTGACGGAGGAACAATTAACACTATTAAACGTCTGTTCAGCATAAACACATTGGCCCGAGGCTCGGAGAGGTTTAGGTTACATATTTAGATATGTATATATATACTGTCTATTCTGCTGCAAATGAAATGAAACTGGGGCATCCGGTGCGCATTCTTTACGAAATGTGTACAGTATGAGACGCTGAAGAAAACGGGGGATTAATAAAGAGACTGCTCGCAATTAATGTCTGAATTAATATATTCACTTCGAGTGGTTTCTTTTCATTTGTGGATTGATTGCCCCTGCCAGCATTTATGTGTCAAATAAAGCTACATTTGATATTAAAGACAGAAAGAAAATAAACATTAAAAGGCACATTTAAATGATGCGTAAAAACGGTTTGTAATTTGTTAAACCCACATTAATTTTTTTAGACAAAACAAAACAGGTTTTTCGTTTAAAAGTAAGCACGTTAGATGTCAATGCATAGGCTGCTATCATAATTTTAATTCAGTGCAGGCTAATTCTGATCACCAAAGCGAACCCTTACGCGCTGCATATTTAAATTAAAACTCGGTTTGTATTAAAAAGCGCAGTCCGGCTTGAAAGCACCTTTTCTGTGGTAATTAGGAGCCTATTACAAGTCATTAGATTGATCAATGTGCCTTAAACAATGTGAGTGATTTATTTGGTAAGAACAAAACGCTGTGCATCTATTGTCGTGAGCCTGAGTGACGATATGCATCCATCACAGCGTTAAACAGCACAAGATGAATGATTAATCCGGACCTATTCATTAAAAGGGTCTGGGCCCGCTCCAGAAGCCCTGTATTCGTCCAGAAGCAGGGAGAAAGGGGTTTTCAGGGGAGAATTCTTCTCGGGTGCCGCTGGGATTAATTTGTCCCCACCCTTAAGAGGAAAAGCGCATTTGTGGATAATTAACTAATCTGGCTCATTTTAAATCCCTCTCTACTACAGGTCCTTCACTTGATCACCCCAAACAGCCTGGTTTCCTCCCTCTAACAATTCAGGGAGAGTCAAAACAAATATCAACTCACATCTCAGTTGCTTTCTTTTCTTTTTTTTGCAAATAGGCTAGTGTCACTTCTCGAGGCACCTCGCAGGTTGGTTTTGTGATTAAATGTCTCTATTTGGACAAAACTGTTTTGGGGCCAACAGAGAAAAAAAAATCCTGTGTTTGTGCACTTCATGATTTTGACAATAAAGCAGACGCTTGTTACCTCCGTTGACAGGTTCAAGCATGTGCAATGAGCTCTGACCGAACACTGAGGACTAAAAGTCGTCTTCTGTGCAACTGTGCTATTTTGTAATACACCCGTATGAAAGGACGCGGGGTTTGGGAACGTCTTTACGCGGGTGGCGCAAAACAAAGCGCAGTGAACAGAAACGCCTTTGTGCTTCCAAGCAGAACCTTTTCCCTCAATTATCTCAGTTGCTAGATTTAGTAAAACGAAGGCACAGATGTAATCATGGGTGGGGTTTTCGATTTGCAGATTCATTCATATAATAAATTCGCTAATTTATTACATCTCAGTTGGATATGTGGCTGTTGTTTTTTGGCAGATGTGAAAGCGCAAAGGTCACCGGTGCTCGCCGTGACATTCGCTTCCAAGTAACCCTGCAATTCCTCTGTACGTCGGGTTTTACTGCATGACAGTTAATATAGCTGTTGACTCTATACGCAATTAAACCAATCAAAAAACAGTCGCGTATTAAACTAACACTTGTCAAATTTGTCATTGTTTATAAACTGTAGTTTCAGATGAAGATGCATTTTAGGGGCCCACTGGGGTTTTATTCACATCTCTCTCTCTCATCATCCAGCATTATTTCATCTTAAAAACAGGAGGTTACAGCCTTCTTTGGCCATTTCAGTATCCAAACATGGTGATCTTATCCGTGCACATTATGATTTCATAATTTGCTCCCAGACAAAGAGCCTGTGGAGGATCGCTCTGACAAGCAGCGCGCAGGTCATGGGATGTCGTGTTTGTTCTTAAGTGGCCAGTGAATGTTATCTACTATTCTCTGCCTGTCACAATAGAGCAACAGTGACACTGCGCACATAATGCACGACTACTCTTGGAAATTTGCATATGTATGCCATATGATTTTTTTTCTCTCTCTAGGTGTTTGTTAATGTTAATGCCGTCTTGGGATATAGCCTACTATCTTGCTATTTTTTCCCACGTTATTTTATTTATGTATGCAATTCGATTTTATGTTTTATATTATAATTATATTTAATGTTATTTTTATGTTAGTTATAATTAAATATTGTTTTAAATGCAATTTTTTTTTATTAGTAGCTATACCAAAACAAGGAAGAAGAAAAAAATGCATTTAGCACGTTGCGGTCTCGCGGTCTCAATCAAGAGAGGCTTCTGGTTCTGTCAGGATCCAGCTCAGATAAACGCACGCGCCAACAGGTAAAGCCCTCGAGCCCTCGGTTCACGGCGCTGCCGCGGCTCTAACTCTACACGACGAGGCTGTCGCCTGTAATTTGTGGCGCAGAGGGATGGGTTGTGTGGAGAGGAAGTGCTGCGGTCCAGCACTGCTCTTCTCTGTAGTGACCGTGTGACTGACGGCTCTGTCCAGTTGGGTTTGGACTCGTCTGAGATCTCGTGAGACGCGAGCGGTTTGCTATGAACTTGTTACAAATAGAAAGATGTAATTAAACTGCTTTACAAAAAGAGCGCACTGTCGTGATTCTGTGCAGGCATTACGATTTAAGATGCTGTTGCTACATCACAGCGCCATGTATTGCCATAAATATGTACCTTGGCAAAGGCAATTCTGTCTTTTATTTTTCTTTAAGGACCTTTTAAGTACTGTTTCAGTAGTATATGAAAATCCATTCAGTACTATTGCATTTCCATCTGATACCATCAATGAAGCATGGTACAAACACAGTACTTTATTTGCTAGGGTATCATGTTTTTTTTATTTTTCATAAGTCTCTTATGGTCACCAAGGCTGCATTTATTTGATTAAAAATACAGTAAAAAAATGGTAATATTTTAAAACATTAGTACAGTAGTTTTCTATTTGAATATATTTGAAAATATAATTTTTTCTTATGATGCAAAGCTGGATTTTCAGCGTTCAGCATCATTACTCCAGTCTTCAGTGGCATGATCCTATAGTATATATATATATATATATATATATATATATATATTTATAGTCAAAATTTATTTCTCACATTATCACAGTTTATTCGCTATAGTTTGGAAAATGGTAATAAAATATGACAAGAACTCAGAGTTAAACACATTATCAATTTTACTGCTAGTCCACTGTATGAAGAATTTTTGGGTTTTAATATGTCACAGTTTACTTTATTTTGCAATCCTCACTTACATAAATTAACTATAGTGTCCTGCACTCACTAGTATAAAATATCTAAATATTTAAATATATAAAATATAAAAAATTGTCTGGTATCTGAATAATTTTTGGTTTGACTGTATATATATATATATATATATATGCGTATATATTTAGTCAGTCTATATAGACTGACTGTATGTCATGATATCATGGCTCTCTCATATAATTTCTTGGCCTTCATCTTTAGCAAGTCCAAGCAGATTTGACGGCCCTTGCAGTGTTTTATTTAGCTGTTTACAGAGAGGCTCCTTCACTACTTTAGAGGTCACTCTTAAAGTGCCCTTGAATTATATTCTGCTGTCAGATTGGATGCGTTATTCTGGGCAGTGAAAGACCTCGAGCCCTATGTCATCAATCTAAAGCAATTTCAGCCCTATTGGTTTTTGCGTTTCGATCAAGCAGTCATTCACATTCCCAGCAGCAGGTGAGGTGGAGACAGCTGGTCTCGCGCTCACCCTTCCCCGAGTGAAGGACTCTTCAGCTGCCGCAGAAATCGCTCATCCCGCTCAACATGAGGCCATGGTCTCACACCACCACTCCACCCGCGCAAACAATTTAGCCCTGAATCCCAAATCCAACAGATCTATTATAGGATTAAAGGCCTTGTTATCAGGCTTTGTGCTGGAATAATAGCAGAGCGTCAGTTCGGATTCGTATGTTATTTTCCTATGTCTTTTGGAAATGAGACAATGTTCTTTAGTGTCTATACAGTTCTGATCCAGTCATGTCAGTGTGTGCGCTGTGTCTCTATTTTCAGGAAGTCAGCTCGACACAACAGCGCGCCACATCTCAAGGCTTCCTCTTCCGCATCACTGAGCCAGATAAAAACACTGAATCCAGGCACCACCAACGCTGCCATTTGCCCTGCTCCTCATTTGTCACAAAAACTCATACACACACACACACACACACACACACACACACGCAGGCAGGCACGCACACACACACACTGTGCATCTGTCTGTCTGTATTTGTTGAAAGCTTTCTTTCTGCACCAGACACAGTCAATTAAGGTGCAAGAATAAAAGGAAAAGATTAAGAAATAAATATATCAGGCCGTATACTTTTTGGAGTCCTGTCAATGCTATAAAATGATTAATCAAACAATTAAATTCTGCCATTGCTATAACTTCTTTATTTTTTGGACCAGCACCCACTGGGCCTATAGATGTTTATTTTATTATATTTACAGTGGCTCCAAAATGCATTTAGACAATCCATATCATTAACTACAAACATGTCTCACTAACATGTGACAAACAGAAAATGTCTAAATACACTTTAACAGAAAACCTTTTTTTATAATTCAAAACTTTGTTTTTAATGACGTAATTAATGTATGTATTCATTTATTCATGTGCTTGATATGTGTGCTTTTAAGTGAGGAATTTATTTAAAATGAATGCTGCTTGGTTTTATATTTTGCATTTAATTCGGTGGCACTCAAACATTTGAACTTTTATTTAATTTAATTTATTTTTGATTTTATTTCATTGAATTTAGGGTGGTGAGATTGCTTAATCGTAATTAATTGCATCTACAAAAGAAGTTTGTATTTACATAATATATGCATGTGTACTGTGTATATTTATATGTATTTATAAACACACACATGTATATATTTGTAAAAAATATGATTTATATCATATATAAATCTATTGCATATTTTTTCCTAAATATATTCACACATATATGATCTAAACACAAACTTTTGTTGTAGATATTGCGATATCGACAGCCCTAAAATTGAATTGAATATTCAGTAGGCTCCACACTGAACTTCTGTATATATTTTCTGGGCTCAGAAGTGGGTGATATTGAATTTTCTCTGATGGTTTCTGGTCAGGGTGTGTAGGATGTATGTATGTTTTTCTGTCAAGGAGGTGTGTGCGCTATGTAAAGGCTTTCTGTCACGCAATAGTTTTATGTTTGCTGTTGAGTCATGACTGAGAGCGTCTGTCTGGCCGAGTCGGGATGGGACTGCACCTGTTCCTTCTCACACATGTTTACCTCAGCAGCCGTGAGCAATGCAGTGACTCCCTATAGTTTTATGACTACCTCGTCATGGAGGTTACTCATCGCAGCAGTGTGCAGGAGTCTTCAGAAATATATCCACTAAAGTGCACCCACATGTTGGCATGTTGCTTAAGATGAAATCACAAGGGCCGACATGATTCAGAGTGTGTAGTTTTGGTCAGAAAGAAGTTTGCACGATAACAGAGTCGTATTAAACTGTCTGCAGCTACTCATTTTGCTCAAGCTGCTACTCTTTTGTACTTTAGTTGCCTTCACAAGCTGCTAACTAAAAGTGATTGAAGGTAAAAGTAAAGGAGCTCTCAAATATAACATAGGCCTATTTGATTATTTTTACATTCAGATCAGATCAGAAAACAGCTTTGCTACCCTCACTACTGTTCAAAAGTGTAGGGCTGGTAAGATTTTTTAATGCAAGATGTTTATGCAAAAATACAGTAAAACAGCAAGCAATATAGTGAAATATTATTACAATTTAAAATAAATATTTTCTGTTTGAATACATTTTAAAATGTAATTTATTCCTGTGCTGCAAAGCTGAATTTTCAGCATCATTACTGCAGTCTTCAGTGTCACATGATCTTCAGAAATCATTGTGATATGATCATTTGCTGTTATATTATTATTATCAATACTGAAAACGCTTGTGTTGCTTAAGCTTTTTATTGAAACCTTAATAGAAAACAAAAGCATTCATTTGAAATAGATTTTTTTTTAACAATATAGAAGCCTTTACTGTCAGTTTTGATCAATTCAGTGTGTCCTTGATTAATAAAAGTATTAATTTATTTCAATCAATCAAATAAAATCTTACTGACGCCATACGTTTGAAAGGTAGTGGTATGTTTAGTGGTCTTTTGACTGTACAAATCTTCTAAAAGTTCATTTTGTCAGATTTTAAGAGTGCACTAACATGCAAATGGTCTCTAAGTAAACAGACATGGGCCAAAAAACACTAAACTCCAATTTGAGTTTAATAGGCTTTTGAATGCAAGTCAGAGTCGGCCACTAACAAAAGCATAATAAATACAGCAATTCCCAGAAGAAACAGTGGATTAAAACCATCTCTCTGAGAAAATCCCCATCCACTTGATTGGCTCTATGACTCTCTCTCCTCTCCACCTGTAGCTGGTGTGTGGTGAGCGCACACAGGCGCTGCTGTCCTGGGGCTGCCGTTGTATCATCCAAGCGGATGCTGCACACTGGTGGTGGTTGAGGAGAGACCCCCCCCCCCCCCACACACATGATTGTAAAGCGCTTTGGGTGTACAACAATACACAATAAAGCGCTATATAAATGCATCATTCATTCATTCATTCAAAAAAGAAAAAGAAAAAAAAAAAAGATCAATATCCTTGAAAGGCAACCCTCAATGTTTAAATGCTGCAAATATAAAACCGCTTTGTTTAACTGCCAATAATGAAATCCAAGACGAGAACTGAGCACGGCCTGACTTTGATATGCTCCTAACTGCATTTCTTTATCTTCATTAAGAGGCTGACATTCACAACAGCTTAAAGACAAACTGTTTGTCTCTGCCTTATTATGGCGACTAACTACAAACTGTCATTGGGCTTCGGCGGAGCGGTCCACACTCAATGCTTATCACATGTCATCTCTGCGTGGCAGCACAGAAATTACGCTCCTCTCATGTTTCTTTTGTGCTCTTGACATCGTCTTTGTCTTACACAATTAAGGTGTTACACGGTAGAATAATTTAAATTGCCCGCACTAAAATGGAGACGGAGGCTCTTTTTAAAAATAGCAGAATTTGTTTACTGATTGTATGCAGCTATTGACTTTCCCATTACTGGAGAAGAGCTCTGATTAGTGGATGTGCTGTTTGAGGCGGAGGGGACAGAGTTACAATACCGAGCGCTTATACTCATCGTTTAGTGGATCTCTTTGCTTGGCATTACCACTGGACACGGGAATAAAGGTGTCACGGCAGCTCCGAGGCCATTTTCTGACATGCTCAACAGCCCTTGTGAGGCGAGACAGGCTGCGTCAGTCGTACCCTTGGAAACTCTCTAAAAGGCTCTTGGAGATTTTCATATTTTACACGGTGTTATGCGTCTCATGTTCGCCTCAGACTGCAGAACTATTATTCTGGAGCTGTGTGCAATGCGGATGTCTGTCAGGAAGTGATTGTTTTCTTTGGGTATATCCACGTGCAGATGTGTGGTCCTGAGGATGAAAGCCAGTCTATATGTAGTAATGAGTTCATATGTGAAGCATTTCTTGAGGTTAACCTACTTTTCTTTTGACACTGTGCTCCCTGACAAGAAACCACCCAAATAACAACACATTTCCATTGTCTGAATGGAAAACGGTCTTCATTTGAATAGTGTAATAGCAGTATAATCATGTACAAGTGCACTTGGAGGTTTGCAGTATGGAAGAAAACGTATTTCTCCATGAGTTGCGTGTGTGAGCCACTGCACTCTAAAAAATGCTGGGTTGTTTCAACCCAACTTTGGGTCAAATATGGACTAACCCAGCTGTTGGGTTACATTTTTAACCAAAAAGTTGGGTTAAAACAACCCAGCATTTTTTAGAGTGTATCATGAAGTTGTCTTTACACGGCTGAGTTAAGCCAGGTCTGTGCCGACTCTAAATGCTCTGTAAAATTCCCCAATTTATTGTTGGGCAGGCTTCTTTACAACTGTAGCTTGTCAAACAGTTCTTAGCTACACAAGCTGTTTATTCAAAATTCAGGCTGTTTGTGTAAGGTACATTCTAAAAAATGCTGGGTTAAATACAACCCAGTGCTGGGTAAAATAGGGACAAGCCCAGCGATTGGGTTATTTTGACCCAGCGGTTGGGTTACTACCCAGAAGGTTGGGTTAAACATTTAACCAAACCGCTGGGTCAAAACAGCCCAATTGCTGGGTTTGTCCCTAATTTACCCAGCACTGGGTTGAATTTAACCCAGCATTTTTTAGCGTGTAGGCAGTATTTGGTAACACTTTAGTTTAGAGACCAATTTTCACTATTAACAAGTTGAATGCATTACTTGCATATTGGCTGTATATTAATACTTATAAAGCACATATTAATGCCTTATTCTGTATGACCATATTTTAGATCTCTTAAACAACAACCTTAACTACTTTACTAACCTTTAATAAGCAGCAAATTCAGCCACATGAATCTAGCATAAGTGATTCCTCTGGTGATATATTTATGTCCTGTTAAACAGACTGCATTCGCTTTTTATGAAATTCAAGCAGCTTTCAGATGCAGCAGCCTCAGGTCATATTACCAAACCATGTTTTTCACCACTGTACTTTACCACATTTCCAGCACTGCAGATCAGTCTTACGTTGAATGCTCATATTATATATAGATTGCAATTGGAATACAATTTGGTTGATCAGTTCTTTTAATATGGTTCTCCACAAATCCCTTTTGGAGCTTCCATTAAGGCAATATGCTGAATCAAATATCTGTGTAGCTGTTGGATGGTGGATGAAGACTTTAATTTAGGTGAACAGAATGCAGTAGAATGTGTGCATATGTATGGCGTCCAGTATTTTTGTGTAATACAGGACACATGTGGCTGATGTACTGTGACCAGCGGGAGGGGAACTGTACATTAATATTGGTTTTGTTTGCTGGCCACCATGTGTAATTCAGTGAAGCAGGTTTTTATGTGATTTATAACTCATTTTACACAGTGCCGTGTGCTAAGGCATGCGTTTTAGGATTCGCAGTATTAGGAGTTTATTCAAATTGTGCGACTTGGTGTGAAGTGAGCAACTTCTTTTCTAAGCAGTAGGAGTTACAGTTTTTTCCTGGAGGTTGATAAAACAGACTTATACTGAAGAAGGGACTTATATCTATACACTAGAGACTTGCACCACTCACACATGGCCTTTAAAATATGTAAAGCATCCTGTTTGTATGGTTTGTCTTTACTTGTGTTGCATATTAAAAAGATTAAATGCTCCCAGAGTTCATTGCGATTTTGCTGTATTTCATGGCTCCTTGTATGTTTAACTATATCCAGCTCCTTTTTTAAAATCTTTGTCATAAACAAAGCCTGTGAATAGATCTTGAAAACCAGCCTATAAAACAGACACTTTTCTTTTATGAATTTACGGCTCACTGTTTTCACTCGCCATTGTTTTCCTTGAACAGATTCCACTGAGTATAAATGGTTCCTCCACCACTTAACCATTAACAATTTCTGTCTTTGTTTTGTAATTATAGAAATGTTTTATCCAGTGTCAGCAGGGACATGTTTCAACATCCAGGGCTCTTCTTTTTATCTCCTGATTATATGGTAGTGGGAACACGTTTTTTCTTGCATCGAAATGAACGTTTGCCAAATGCATTGAGTGTTCAACATAAAACTGTGCTGTGGCACAAATATCTGCCAGAATATGTGTGAACGTGCTGCTTTTCATGGTTTTATATAAAAGGTTATGCAGACATTCCCACCTTACGGCAAACCGGAAAAGTCATTTCGATTGATTATAGGATTAGTGTAGAAAACGTCTGGTTAGGAGCATGATTGTAAGCGGTCATGATTGGGTTTAGTTCTGTGTTACTAGGTCATGTATTGATGGTTACCCTCGTTCTGTGAAAAGTCTCACAAGATTCACATGCAACATTGAACAGGGGTTGGAAAGATTATAGTCGACATTATCAACAACACTGACAATAAAAAAAAAATTGTTGAAAAATATTTTTGTGGTTGGATAGTCGTTTGATCTTATACGACCTAATGTAATGTCCTGCAATAAAGCGGTTTGAGCAGTGTGTAAGTCAAGTCAAGTCATGTCACCATTATTTATATAGCGTATTTTACAATGCAGATCGTGTCAAAGCAGCTTTACAGTATTAAACAGGGAAATAGTGCGTCAAAATAGTGGCCAGACGAAACCAGCAGTTTAATTCTAGGTTGCAACAAAGTCAGATTGTGCAGAGGAATCATTAAGACTGTACTTCAGACCTCCCAGATGCAATTCAATAGAACAAGACACTCATGAGATGCAAATGAAGCCGAACCAGTGCAGTCTGAGAAAGTGTTACAAAATTTAAAAAAATGCTGTCATGCAAAGGCCCCGGTATGCTAATGTAAAATGTATTTTGCATTCTTCGGTTAGGGGTAAAAAGAAGTTCGATAAACGCTTTACTGTTAGCAAACATCTCAGCATTTTTTTTTACATGAGCTCAGTAACACTCAAAAACACAATACACAAGCAACAAACATGATGACAGTGAGAAAACAGCAGTTAAGAAAGCATCTGATCATAGTGATGTGGTTATGTTTTCACAAGATCTGCCATCACTCCAGGAAAGTCCAGTCACGTCTATTTACAGTATATAGCGATTTATACAATAGACTGCTTTAAATCAAGCAGCTTTTTAGTTTTAAACAGTGTCAGTGTTGCTCTCAGTTAGAATTACAACTTGATTTCCTGCTATGAAGCAGCTTTTATATATATGATTATGCATGGAATATGTACAACTCAATATTTTAATGAATCGCAAAAGCTGAACAATGAAAGTGAAGTGTGTCCAAGTATGGTGTCCTATACTCGGAACTTGTGCTCTGCATTTAACCCATACAAGTGCACACACACAGCAGTGAACACACACACACCCCCAGAGCAGTGGGCAGCCAATGCTGCGGTGCCCAGGGAGCGGTTGGGGGGTCGGTGCCTTGCTCAAGGGTCTCACCTCAGTCATGGTATTGAAGGTGGAGAGAGCACTGGTTATTCATGCCCTTCGGGTTACAAGTCCAACTCTCTATCCATTAGGCCACGACTGCCCCGAAGCCTCTGGTTAATTGATAAAATAATCAACAATTAGTCGATTAACCATTTTAATAATTCTTAGTATTTAGTATCAAAATACAATTGTAAGTTGCAGCCTTACAATTAACACTAGGTCCAAACTGTTGACCCAACAAATCTTGCTCACTAACCACCCAATCCAGTTTAACCAGACACTACGTTAACCCTGAACTCGTCTACCACTTGCATCATGCATATTAAATAAATTAATTGTCATCCATCCATCCATGCAAATGGCATGTTCAAACAAAAAAAATCCTTCATTAGTGCATTCCCCCATTGTGATTATTTGGGGTCGCACAGCAACTCTACCCCTAACCTTGGTAGTAGTAAATGTGTATCTGATGAAAGATTTAGCAGAGTGGAGTTTATTAGACCATTGAAAACCAACCATGTCACTGTGTATCATGTAAGATCTAAGCATCTGAACCCTTTTTAGATCATTTTTCGGACATAAGAGGGTGTCAGTCATTCGTTGTGTCTCACTATGATAGTCATGGTTGTTTCATGGGTTTAACCGCTGCTGGCTTTATGGCTGTAACCAAACAGAGAGAGTGTTTTATCAGCGAATGATTGGAGCCAGGCAGCGGTTGGACTGGAATTGCAGGCTCTTGCAGAGACTTTTGAAGTACGAGGAAATGTTGCTCAACCTTATACCCTGCAGTACATGCCGAGATATTTTCTGGTACTCTAATGATTTCAAAAAGGCTGTGTAAACAGTGGATTTATTTTCACTCTGAGCCTCCAAAAACTATTAGAGAGGGGTTTGGGGATCTGAGTGCTGAAAACTGAAGCCTCGGCATGCCTCATGTTCAGAAAGAGCTTCACGGTAGCTAACCGATGGACTACTTCAGCCGGGAGAATTGTGGTTTGTCTGTGAGTGTAGAAACCTTACCATCTCATTTGCCTTAGTCTGGTACACATTATGAGTCTCTTTCCATGACGCTCTGTTATTCTTGCTCAAGTCCCGTCCGTGGCCCAAAGCTCCCCAGAGCTGTGCATTTTTACATGGGCTGATCGCCGATGTTGTGCTTGGCTTCTCTAAATGCACACCTTCTATAATCGCTACTGACACTGGCACCTGCACATGGCTGCGTATCAAATGCAGCTCTGTGAAATTACGTACACTACTGAAGACGACTGTTATGTTACAGAGACTTACACTCCTGTAGAATTGCAGAAATCCCATTTTGTTTACACAGCGTTGGTATCAAGCCAAACAATGAAGAAGAAAGCCAATGTGGTAGATTCACACGACTTAATATAGTCACACCCTGAACTGAGTTTTGTGGTACTTTACCTCAAAATCTTACATTTCAACATCTGGCACCTCTGGAGCTGCTGGAAGCTGACCATACTTCATGTGTCATCAAAATATCTTTGGGAGATGATCTGTGATGTGGTACGGGTGATAACATTAGACATATGTCCTTAGCAAGATAACATTCTGTCCACATGCAACAATAACCAGCGTCTCTTTGTTGTGGGAAGACAATTGTGTAATTTTTATCTCCCAGGGGCAGTTTGAAAAGAAGGTTAACAAGTGCATGGAGGTGATGTAACACATGTTGTCACGCTGTAATCCAGGCTTTCACTTTTATATTATTGAGTGCTCATCTTTCTGACTGCCTAAATGAACAGTCAGTTGGTTTTGATCTACAACACTGTTCAGCAATTCAAGACATGCACAACAGTTGGGAAAAAAACCCTCGTACGTAAAGGTGAATATAAGGCTGAACAAACCGACAACCCTGAGATTTAAACTTAATTCATCCTGCTCCATTTGTGCACACAATACCTGCACTCATTGGAAAACACAGCTATTTATCAATTTGCCAAATTAGTGATGAATTCACATTAATTTATGATTTTTAGAAAAAAACAAAAAAAAACTAAGGGCCAGATTTACTAACAGCATGCACTAGCGCAAACCCTTTTTTGGCATAAAGTCGTGTAGAACATTTTAACAGCGAGCCAAGGAATGCAAGTGATCTAGATGTGCTCTTCCCTTTTCACGTGTGAGAACACGCACAGGAAGCGGACTGCCGCTGAGTACTGTAATTTGAGTGAATGATGACGATCACATGATCTCGCAGCCGTCAACAACAAAGGAGACAGTTGTGGCATCAGAATCTGTCCTGAGTGCGTCATATGTTTTTCTGCTCAGTACTGTAAATTATACAATGACTTTTTCTTTTTCACTTCCAAAAACCGTATTTTTAACAGTATTTTACTGTAAAATTACATTAAATGTAATTACATTTATTCACCGAATATAATATGGAAACTTACTGTTAACCAGTCTTTTACTGTTAAAATCACAATCCTTTTTTACAGTGCACAGCTGGTCTGTGAAAAAAGCTTAAATCTCTTCATAGGCAGTTAAACAATCTCAAATGTGATTTCTTTGTGTGACTGTGTGCATGAACACTTGTATTTGCCGGTGTGGTGGCCCTACAGATCTCGGTTCTCAGCGAGACTTTGGCTGTTCTGTTAAAGATGAAGGCTTTTGTTGGGTAAGACAGCCCAGGCACACCTGCTAATGGCCCCTCCAAACATACAGTAACTAAAGAACAGCAGTAAAATGGTAATTGCCAGATAGACTTGACTTCTGAGGCCGCTCTGCCTCTTTCCCTCCTCCAGAGCTCTTTTTTTACGGTTTTTCTTGCGGCTGGCTGTGGCGCCGTGCCCTCATAAGTGCAGTCTTCTCAGAGAACTTTACCCAACCTGTTGTTAAAGGACTAATTGTGGAGATTTCCCCTCGGCTTGTCCTCTGCTATCCATGCTTATATTATTCAAATATCAAACAGACGCTTTCACTCACTCACAGACATGTAAATATTGGAAAAATGCTCAAGATGCAGAACTAAACTAACTCGTGTTTTATACCTATAATTGTTTTCCCGCTGCTTTTAAATCAATTAAATACATTCAGCATTCGTTTGGTCTATACTTAACAAAATTATAATTTAATTTTAAAATGAACAAATTGTAATTGTAAAAAAAAATCCATTAAAATGTATGATCTTGTAAAATGCAGGTCTGCATATTTATCATAAAATTCAGCAGTTACTGTGTTCTTTGTGAATATTGTGAATAACACATTTCGAAGGAATCCCTGTGTGAAGTGATACATAGAATATCGAAAGAGAGATTCCCTTGAGAAATTAAATATAAAAAATACAATGGTGCTTAAATGAGCAGATACATTTGAATATATTTCTGGCCATCCGGGAACGACTCGTGTCATTTTTTTCTTAAAGTTCAAGCATTAACGCAGAGAACAATAGAACATTTTCTTCCCAATCACTGCAGAACTGGGAGCCGGCAAATTGAAGCAGCAAAACAATAATTCCCTTGATTAGCCCCTTTCTGTGTGGGGTAAGTGAACTGTTTATACTGTGGAGTACCTCAGAGAGAGCAGAGCAACCAAAACAGCCTCATTAGCCACGCAGTAATTGGATAACTTCATTTCAGCAGGACAACCAGAACACGTCATGACAGCTTTCTGCAAAGTGCAAGACTTTACCTCGCATATGACACAGGGCAAAGTAGCCTTCATAAAATATTTGATTAATAATACTAAGACACATTGTTAGATTAAATACAATGCTTAATAGATCATTTTTAATGTCATGAAACTTTGACTCCTTTCAATTTGTTCATAGGTGAAATGTACTCCAGATCTGTTAAACATAATTGTTTTTACTTAATACAATAAACAAATAATCTGTTATCAAAGTTATTAAGATGATTATGCTTTTTTGTTTTGTTTTGTTGATGGCCCATAGAATTTTGGAATATTAAGAAGCGAAACCTTTTTTGTTTTGCATATGGATTCATGCAACTGATACAAATTAAAGCTTTTGTTTTGTTTGATAACATATAGAATCTTACAACTGTTTGAAAAAGAACAAAAGCCTAAATTTGTAACAGTTCCATGATTCCATTATTAAAACAAAATCTTCACTCTCTAATATTCCATGACTCTATAGATTATCAACAGAAACTAAAGCTTCACTTTGTAACAGTTCCATGATTTTATATGCAAAGCTAAACTAATGATTCAGTTTCAGTTTTATGAGTCTATAAACAAATTAAGCTAAATGATAGCTTACATTTGTAACAGTTCCTTAATTCCATATGCAAAACCAAACTAAAAAGTCTTCGCTTTCTAATATTCCATGACTCTACAGATTATCAACAAAAGAAAAGAAAACAAAACAAAGGCTTCACTTTGTAACAGTTCCATGATTCTGTGTGCAAAGCTAAATATTTAGTTTGATAACAGAGAATCATAAATCCGTTTAAAAAAAAAACAATCTTATTTTGAATCATGAAATCATGGAACTGGTAGAAAGTGAAGCTTATTTAAATTTTCATTTGGAACCGATAGACTGTAAAGCTTTTGTTTTATTTTCACATGGAATTGGTTGAAAGTAAAGAGATTTTATGAGCAGTTTGTGCTAGCATTTCTGTGAATTTGAGGGAATTGGGTAATAATTATCTAAGTTTTGTGTCATTGTTTAGGTAAGTGAATCATCAATATTTTCTAGCTCAAACTTGTTTGACATTGTTAGAGTGACATGTAAGATAGATGGGTATGAATAATTGTCATGATGTATTGCATGCGGGGCCTGTGCTGTCATCGGACGGCTCCAGAGAGGCCTCAGGCCTATTGAAAAAAACACATCATAGCCACTCATGTCCCCCGCTCGGCGATTGGGCACCAGACATCTATGATTTATGAACGACAAAGTGTGCTTGCTTAATGAATATAGACTGTCTTCAGCTTGCAAGCACTAATATTTTACCTCGTTTTTGGTATGCAAATGCATTGTTTGGACTGTAAAAGCTTAGCATGTGTATGCATGTATACAGCATGTGTGTGTTTGTGTGGTTGTGTAATGATGAGTCTACTGTTTAGGGTTGCACACAGCATGCAGGCTTTCCATGGAATTACTAAAAACTTCATGGCATGTGACCCCTTCCGAGTGCCGTGAGTGGTCAGACTCGTGACTCATTATCTCTGCGAAGACCTGTAACGCGGGCGGTGATTGGTTCTTGCTCCGCACCAATCACAATGTTGCTTTTTGTGTGTGTGCGGCGAGCAGCCCTACCATATAATGATGGTTGTACTGAATCAGACCTTAAGTGTCTCAAAGATTCATTATCTAATCACTGCCAGGACGACCCTCCACAATACACCCTGATTATGATCAGAGGACCCTACACTCGCTACACTGCCTTCACTTTCACACCAACATACATGCAGCAAACGCGCAGCGCCGCCGTTTGCCCTGAGTGTAAAGAGACCGCCGCGGTATGAAGAGGGACAACAGCAACAGTGTTTGTTTTTCTCACCATGACTGTGTGAACATGCGTGTTTATTTGAATGAACCTTGTCTTGATTTACAGTGTTCCTCATCTTATAAAAACATCTTATAAAATCATTTTCTCATAAAAAAAACAAAAAACAGGTGGTAATTAAAGTTTTGACGAAAGTTTGATGAAAGTTATCAATATTAGGTATGATGATTCAAGTGCCTAATATATTGCGTAATAATTATTAATGATAATTACTGCTTAGTATTTCTTTTTTTTTTGCAACGATCTTGCAATATGTGCCTTTGTGAAAAAGTAGACTAGCAAAATAGAGTATTTAACACAGACATGATTCATTTTAAAAGAATTTACTTAAAGTTGAACATAATGTAATGTTTTCTGACACTTGTGTATTAATTGCTTTCATTGTATTATAGTTTAAATTGATATTAAATGCAATTAGCTGAATTTCTGAGTGCGTTTTGACCTTCTTAAGTAGGAAGTACTTTCATAATTACTTCTAACAAGTATTTAAGGTGAGCTAAAATATACGTTGTTGTCAAGTCTAAACTTTTAATGTATTTAAATATATTTGCAATTACACATTTGTAATGAAGTTGCAATTTAGTACTGCTATAAAATATATAAATATTAAATGTGATGTTGAATAACAAACTACTGTTCAAATTATGATCAAGTAGTTTACATGTGGTTTAGTGTTAGTCAAAACATCAAAATAAGTGTACTGCTTCAAAATATTAAAAAAAAGATTATTAAAACATAATGATTTAAAATGTACTTAAGTAAAACTTTTTAATTTTACATCATTACAAAATGCACATTATAAGTGTACATAAGTGTGTTAAGAAACACTTTTACTCAATTTAAGTACACTTAAGTGGCCTTTTATTTCATTATTTTAATTCATTTTTATTTCTTTATTTCAATATTATATTATCTACAAGTACAGTACTTTTAAAAAGTACACTATAAGTGCACATTAAATACAGTTAAGCACACCCCCTAGTGAAAAATAAATATACTAAAATGTATTTGAAATATATTTCGGTTACGTATACTACAAATACATTTATGTATTTAATAAAAATACCCTGCAATTGTACTTTTAGTATACTAAACTGGTTAAAGTCTACTAAATTGGAACAACTTTTTGTGCTTGATGCACTTTAATTGTGTGGAAGTAGTGCTGAACTAAAGATACACTGAAGTATATTTGATTGTGCTGAAGTGGAACTACTGCAAGGATACTTCAGGTACACTTTAATTATCTTGCATTTAAAGACTGATATTATTCAAAGACCATACAATCCTCATCAACAGTGACATTAAAACACATTTTAGGCACACACACACACACACACGCACACACACACACACACACACAAACGGTGCACCGCTCTAGATGTGTCACAGTGCAACTACAACCAGTCAATGCCCCAGCATGCACCACCCTCCCAGCATGCCTCAAATCACTGCTCTCTCATGTCGTTTCAATCTGAAATATATATGTATTCTTTCTTCTGTTTTTTTATCTCTCATTCCCCTCTCATCACTCACTCCCCTCCCCCTCCTCTCGCTGGCCCATTTCTCTTCTTTTTCTGTGGAAATTGAGAATGTTGGCAGGTCAGGGGGGTTGTGCTGCAGAAATCATTAGCAGAGAGATACTAACACAGCGGCTGAACCTGGGTCAGCGCTCCACGCTAATGAAAGTCTCCCAGCAGCAGCTTTTTATCTGGAGTAAAACTCAAATCTGCTGCTTACATTCACAGACCGAACACTGAGGATGACCCACAATCCCAAAGCAGGACATTAATCTATCTATCTATCTATCTATCTATCTATCTATCTATCTATCTATCTATCTATCTATCTATCTATCTATCTATCTATCTATCTATCTATCTATCTATGTTCTGTTGTTATATCGTTCTATCATTTTATTGTTCATTCTATCATTCTGTATTTCTGTATCTTTATTTGTTTGTCATTCTATCTTTCTATTTCGCTGCCATTCAGAACAAGCAGGTGGCCACTGACGCACATAATTGCTAACAATTTGAGGCAATGAATAAAAATGATCTACATTACTTCTTGCCGAATGTTGTGTGCACTTGGTGCCAAGTGAAATCTATGGAAGAGCCTCTTTAGATAGCGCAGAAAAAGGCCCTATCAAAAGCACTGCAGAGGAAAGGAGGAGGAGCGGCAATTAATTTCTTAAAGAGTGAAAGAGAGATTTGACACATTCAGAAGACTGCCGTCTCTGGGGGTGTCAGAGAGCAACCAAGAACAACATCTTTCAAACTGTTTCCTCCAGATTGGGCCGTATAGCTCATATACAATCTGCCTTTTCTGTTTTCCACTTAACTTTAGTTTGCTTCAACTGTACTGGTTTGACATAAATATGCATAATGTACACATAAGAAAGAAAAAAATGGCAAATTACATCTATTTATTATCTCAGCTGTTTTCTTAGAGAACAATTCAATCAAAAGTATAGACGAAGCTTACTAAAGTGGCCTTTTTCTTAGATTTTTTTTCTCCAAAGAAAAAGACCTTAGTATCTCACATATAACTTGAAGAATTTTAGCAATGTCTCAAAATCGGCTTTAATTTAATGACGTAATTTAATTTCATTATAAACTTCCCTCTATATAAAAAAAATATTTTCCCATCAATTTCTTCTGAGACCAAAATGATCTGAGCTTTAATGGCATCTATGGTTCCTTGAAGAACTTAAACATTCATGGAATCTTTCCATTCCACAAAAGAATGGATAAAAGTTCTACAGATTTTTAAAATCTGAAGAACCTTTAGATTGAAATGTTTTATAACACTAAGAAAATCAAGGTTCTTTTAAGAACTTTTCACTGAAAGTGAATTGTTCGTAGTCATTTATTATTGTATATCAGCAACTGGCTCATTTTTATATCTGCTAAGAAATTGCGAGGGGAAAAAAGTGACTTAAACGAAACACAAGTGAGAAGAAGTATGAAAAATCCTCTCTTTAGAGATTGTTTTACCCTTCATTCACAGCACATGATATAATATTTATATTCATAAGTTCAATGCGTGTTTTAGCAGCAGTTAAGTCTGTTTGAGATGATGGAGAAGTGTGATTTGAGGTTGGAGGATATTATCTCCAGTGAGCCGTGATCAGATGCAGTAATGACTGAATTGGGCGTGATAATACGGCATTCACCAGGCCTAATTTCAGTACCTCCAATTACAGAACAATACATAACCTCTGCATTCACATTCAAATTACTGGAGATCAGAGTGGGTCACGGCAGCCCGTCTGAGACCGAGACGAAGAAAGCAAACAAAAAACCCTGAATCTCCTTCACGTCTTGTCAAACGCCGATCCAACAGGGTTTGCATGTGATCTAGCGCATCAGTGCATGCATGTAAGCATGTTTGACCCCGGCAGACCCGTTAGTCTTTATTAACACCTGCCTAACGGAGCGCTACCGCTTAGTGACGAGCCCGACCTGGCACAAACTCAACCTGTGACATCGGCAGTTAGCAGCCTCCATTTCACACATGATTAATCTGAGAGAGAGGGAGAGAGAGAGGGAGAGAGGGGAGGAAAGGGTGGCCCGTGTTCGGTCCGCATGGCTAAAAGGTCTTTTGAATTCCTGCGGAGAGAGCCGCGGGCAGAGTGAATGTAACCGGTTGGGGGTCACTGAGTCTTTGTGTAATTGAGGCAGTGGCAGCCTCTCTATCCTCTCCTCCTTTCAAATGGAGCGAGGGATTGTGAAGTGTGGGGAAGAGTGCTTGGAGGAGGGGTCTTTCTTTGAATGTTTTTATGAAGGGGAGGTGAAGTTGACAAGAACAGAGTGAATGTGTTCTGCTTATTTCTGCGGCACGGCGTCATAACACTCTCTACATCTCTATTGAAGCAATAAACCATGAGAGGATGTGCGTTACAGCGATTTTACTTCACGTGGTGTGCTTAGACACGGCGCAATGACTAAAACTCACTTAATCGTGGTACAATCACATGGTAAAAACATAACTTGATCATTGCTTATATTAAATGGTGACAAGAGCAATATGGCAAAATACACAAACATGTCATTAATAAACAGTGTTTAGTATCCTCAAGATGCTATTATAGGTTTTTATGAATATTTTGAATTAGTTTTTTATTTTTATTCAATTCTCACTGTTAATTCTCACTATTCTCACTATTAACTAGTTGCTTATTAGGATGCATATTACTAGCATGTTGGCTGTTTATAAAGCACATATCAATGTTTTATTCTGCTTGATCGTATTTTAGATCCTTTAATCCTACCCCATTCATATTAACTACTAACTATTATTAAGCAGAAAATTAGGAGTTTATTGAGGTAAAGCTTGTAGTTAATAATTCGTTAATAGTGAGAATTGGATAAATGTGTCCATTTAGTTTGAGTTATTTTAAGTTAAACTAATGTATTGTCAACTAGCTGAAATAATATTTATGGTTTTGGTTTTAGTTAAGTATATAATAACCTTGTTAATTAAAAAGTAAAATTGTGTTCAATATATATAATTCAAGAAAATATTTATAGGTGAGATCAGGAGTGTTGTAATATTTTAATTCTTTATTATATATATATATATATATATATTTTGAAATGTTCTTTTATTTGTTACAAATTGTGAGTGAATGTATTGTGGTAATCGAATTTATTCATTCAAAATAGTTATGAGAGCACCACCCCACTTTCATTTAATTTGAAACAATTGAATTCAAAATGACAAATACAATTGGAAAGAAATATAGAAATATATAAAACAGTTGAAGGCAATGATCAATTTGGTTACTTGCTCTTACAATTGTGTCAAATTCCATCTTACGTACTATTCCATTTTGTTCATATTTATGGGTCTAGTCCTGTTACAACCTTCTGAGCCAGATGATACCACTTCTGTCCTTTAACGCCCATTAACTTAATCACAAATCAAATTATTTATCTACAATTTTACTTTTTTGAGCTGCAAGTCCTTTCTAACAAACCATGAGAAATAGCTCAATGTTTCTGCCAAGTAATATGGTTCATTAGTCTAACTTTAGACCATTTACACTTGCCAAGCAAAACAACATGTTTTGTTTTGACACAGAATTTATAATTCTATATTAGCGATTTTAGAATGGCTTCATCCAATTGCATTTTTTTTATAATACACATTTTATGACAAACTCATTGTCACTCTGCACTTCAACTAATCCTTTCAGCCTTAAGGTTTTACCCTACTTTTACTACGTTTACCCCACTGCATAACCACTGAAGCCTCAGCAATGTAGTTTGTCACACTAATCCTTTAGTGCAACATTGTAGTCTGATAAGTACACATTTAACAAGAAAACAAGCATTTGTGTTGTTTACACAGGCTGTGTTTCTGCGGTCAATTTAGGAAATAATTACCCAGCATCCTGCTGTTTTGAAACTCTTTTTCATCTTCTCTAATGGCTTCTTCTTCATTGGTCTCTAATCCCAAACAGGACGTAACGTGCAGAAGGAAGACGCGGCCGCTGCTGTCCCCACTGGAGCAGAGAGGACGTGAGCCTTTGATGTTCCACTCAAAATTATTAATTCCCCGCGTCAGGTTCTGTGTTTCATCTACATTTAAAGTCCACATCTTGAGTCTGAGCAAAGCTTCTGCTATGCAAATCAGCGCCTAATGTGCATGCTGGGGATGTTTAATGTATTTTTTTTCTTTTTTGAGAAAATTAATGACATCTGCGTCAGTTGATATTGATCTAAAATCTAGATAGACGCTCCCCGCTGTGCGTCAGATGAGCTTCATGTCTTAGCGTGGCCTTCACATCACTAGGACAAAAGTTTGAGCACATGAAGCTAAATCAAATGTTTGACCTTAAAATGAAAACCTATTAAAAGTTTATCAATAAAGCAATAGTTCAATGGCAATTCTTTTATCATTTACGCATCCTCACATTGTTCAAACCACCCCCAAAAATCACTGACTTTCGTGTGTGGAACTCAAATTGAAATGTGCATGCTGCTCTTTTCCATAAAACATGAAGTTAGCCCTTACATGTCAGTTTTTAACTAACTATATTACCGTTTGAAGCTCTCAAATCTCATCACTCTCACTGACATTAAACCTGGGCAGATGCCTCATGAATCTCCAGGCTTGAATATGAATGAGATTTGAGCTACAGTGGAGACTTTCAGCAAAGAACAACTTAAAACTATTTGTCATCATTAAAAAAGAGATTTACACATAAACAAACAAAAAGTGCTTTTATAAAATATGTATGTCATTATGTAAAACTTTGTGGTAGTATAGTTTAAAAGAATATAATTAAGTGTAAACTGAATGTAATGTTTTCAGATGCATGTTAATTGCAATTAAATTGTAGTTTACACTTGTTGTTACAGCGTAATTACACAAAAAAGTACAGAGTAATATTGATTAACAACATGTACCTTATATAGGATTAGGGTTATTTATTTAATTATGCATACTTTACTGTTATTACTATAGTAAGTGCATGTAATATGGATAACAAAATGTAATATACTTTACATTTATTAAACGCATTTAGCTGAACTTTAGAGTGTATAATTGGCCCACTGATGTAGGACTTCTTCAAATGTAATTTCATAATCACTTCTATTGTTTTTGAAATATGGATAAGACCAGATAATTCCACTCAAAGAAATTAATACTGAATAAATTAATCATATCTGATTATGTCACATTTCTACAATTGCAGCAGTCATTTAAAATAAGAAAACAATTACTGTGCGACATTCACTTTCACTCAGTTCCTCACACAAAGCTGTTGTATGATTGAATAAAGAGACCAGTCTGATTTAACTACATTTAAATTACTTTTATATTAAGCTTTTTTGTCATTTGGACTTTGACAGCTAGTGATCACTAAATCATTTCAATGTATGGTAAAGAACAGCCAGGACATTTTGCTAAATGTGTACTTTTGTGACTAACAGAAAAAAAATAAAAATCTCACACATTTATGTCGCGTTTGGTGCATTTTATTTGTATTAACTTATAATGCTGCATCTGCCTTTCACTTTCTATCAGAACTATCTGCTATCATTAATACTCTTCAACGGCGTCTCACCCCGAGGCTGCGGCCAGCAACTTAACTGCATGTTAGCTGGATGCTCACCTAATTAGACTAAAAGCAACACTGTTTCCAGAACAGACTGACTGAGCGTGTTTATTGAGCCGCAGGAAGTGACCTCCAACATCAGTGCACTCAGTGTTTTACTGCAGGTCACTGATGATGAATGATGATGTTCAGGGTCTCCTCCCTCAGGTGGCACCAACAAACCCCGCCCCACCCAGACTAAACCCCGCCCCCAACGCATCTCATCACAGCTGTGCGCTCACATGGTTTTCATTTCCCATTAAAATGTCTCATTTCCATACACTATCAAAGACCAAAAGAGACTCAAAAACTTGAAAAGACTCAAAAAACTCAGCACAGTAATTCAGATCATATGGAAAACACCAATGAATCACTGCGAATGATCTCGTTTGAGCATGATCGTGTTTGTCTTCAGTCTTTGGCTTTGTCTGGATTCTGATGCCCTTCTGTAGAGATGTTTAAAATGTTGGGAACATATTTTGAACATGTTGTGTTAATTTCATTTGCTTGATATCAGCCCAGTATTTTGAGTTATGACTGACAAAATATATTAGCTAAGTATTTTGTTGTTTACATTTTTGTGGATGAGAATTGGTCTTTAAGTGATTTTACTGCCGAGTACATTGTGAATGGCTGCACTCATTTATTTGACATTAGACAACTGTAGAACAATTATTTTCTCGCTTATAGACAGTTTTCTGACCACATAAAATACAGCTTACAAAATTTGAAAGGTGACATGTAAGAGTCACAGTATTTAAATGGAGAGCCACATTATTTACTGTGTGGTTACACAGTTACTCTTACTGCTATTTGTTTGGTGAAACACTTTGTCATAATTGGAAACACATGAGAGAGAGACGTTCCAAGAAAATCATGTCAGGATATTTCAGAAAAGTCATACTTAACCAACATTACCCATAATATGCATTACTGAAAACATCATGGTAGACTGTAGATGGCACACATGTTGGATCATGTTTGGAATGACATACTACTATTACAATTTCTGCAGTATGTACACTATGCTAATTTCTGTGCACAGAATAACCAGATAACCAACGATATTTACCAAAATATGCAGTATGTAACTAGAGCTTGGCTCTCTATTTGCTTAAGCTAACACATTTTATATAAACATGGAATAAAATTATGATATCGGGATGTCACTTGAAAAAAACATACATATTAAGTACATGTAACAACAATGTAGGAAACAACTTGAAAGACTTGGTTTACACTTTATTTTAAGGTGTACTTGTTAGAGTGTAATTATACATTTAAGTACTTACTATATGATTAGGGTTTGTCTTAGGGTTACTTGCATGTAATTATGCATAATTTATTGTTATTATAATAGTAAGTACATGTAACATGTGTAACAAGGACACCTTAAAATAGTGTTACCAAAAAATTTAAACATTTACACAGCCACCGTTACCCATAATGCATCATTCAAACCTGAATGGGAAGGCAAATCGGCCTCTGATTGGCTCATCTGTGGCAATAAACCCGACTTCCTTTAAAGATGACCTAATGCAGAATGACATTCTTCTTTTACTGTGTCTGTTAATTTAAATGAAGCTGTTTACACACACCATATACCCACAGGGCTTCGTGAAACCCTGCCCCCCTAACAAGAGCTCCAGAGTATGGACTGATCTACAGACAAACACTAACGGTCTGAAATCGAAGGCATGTGCCTCACTCACAGGCTGCACTTTCTGTGTGAAGGCTTGTCGTAAGGAAACAAGGCACCATATCGCACCGTTAAATGATGTAGAACAAGTTCAGATGAGGTATCAAAGGATAATATTTACTGGCTACAATGTTTAGTAGCAGTACAAATAGGTTGGAAAAAGTTTTTGGCCCCTTTTTTTTTATTACTGCTGAACCACACGCACAGGATTGTGGGATGTCGTAGGCGGTGAAGGATCTATGAGGTCTTCAAACTCCAACCAGATGAAGGCAAGTTAGATAGGACTCTGACGTCGCTTGTTACCTTCCTACCAACATTATTCAGTTTTTAGGCATCGTCTGAGTGTGTCTAAAGCCCAGGGACATTACCACCATAGACACTGAGGGGGACAAGTCCTTCCCCCCAATAATTATAAATGACAAATTTCACAAAATCTTACATTTGTAGGCTGGCTTCTCTCAGTGGTCTGACCATACTAACCATGAATGAAGACTGGCTTTACTATTCACAGAAACTTTTAAAAAGGCCCTCCCCCTAATGTTCAAGTCATGGATACGACCATGCTTTACAGGCCAGCTGCAAATCTTTAAAGTAACCAATCAAAGTAATAAATAATTCACTGTAAAAAATCAAAAGTTGAGTAAGCTTAAAAGTTTAAGGCAACACGCTTCAGGACATTTTTGAGTTTTCTCAACTTCTTGCATTCAGTTTATACAACAAGAAGTTGAGAAAACTCAAAAATCTCCTGAAGCTGGTTGCCTTAAATTTTTAAGTTTTCTCAACTTTTGATTTTTTACAGTGTTGTTTTTTTTATGGAATAATGCAGAGTTTATCATAAATGTAGTAATATAGTCTTGTCTTAGTATTATGACTTTCTACATGTACATCATTAGTCAAGTCACCTTTATTTATATAGCGCTTTTAACAATACAGATTGTGTCAAAGCAGCTTTATAGTATTAAATAGGAAAAATAGTGTTTAGTAATGCAAAAGGTAATATAGTAAAAACTAAATTTTCAGTTAAAGGTAATTCATCATTGATTCAGTGATGTCTTCGTCCAGCTCAGTTCAGTTTAAACAATATCTGTGCAATCAAATCGACGATATCGCTGGAAATGAAGTGTCCCCAACTAAGCAAGCCAGAGGCTACAGTGGCAAGGAACCAAAACTCCATCGGTGACAGAATGGAGAAAAAACCTTGGGAGAAACCAGGCTCAATCGGGGGCCAGTTCTCCTCTGGCCAGACGAACCAGCAGTTCAATTCCAGGCTGCAGCAAAGTCAGATTGTGCAGAGGACTCATCTGGTTCTCATGGTCTTGGGTTTCAGTTACATTGCTGTCTATGGAGGGTCAGAAAGCTCTTGAATTTCTTCAAAAATATCTCAATTTGTGTTTCGAAAACGAAGGAAGGTCTTACAGGTCGACACTTACGGGAACAACGTGAGGGTGAGTAATTAATGACATATTTTTTATTTTTGGGTGAACTATCCATTCGAGTACATATTTCATGATGACTCTTTGCTTTTTAACAATCAAGATTCACAATAAACAAAACAAACCACACCAGCAAAATACCAATGAAATGTCATGTAATCCTGGTTTAGAAATTATTAATAGAAGTCATCAGTTGCAATTAGAGGATCGAGACCCTTGCTAGTGCCCAAACTCATGTTCACAATATAGAGAGCTTTAGTGATGACACATTTTTATAGGCAAAAAACCCAAGAAACGAGTGTTTTAACACTTCCCATTCCATCATCCCGAAGTCAGAGGGTTTTTATTTGATTCTATAACATACATCAGTAATGCCCCTTTGTAGTTTTTAAAAACTTTTACTTGTCTTGAAAAAGCTGTTTGATAGCAAGTGGCTAAATGGGACTACAGAGGTTGTTGAACATATGTAACGTCGTCACACCGAACAGGAAAACTCACAAGTCCACTTTTACCACCTCATTGTGTTCTAACTCAATCTTTCAGGGAAAAGGTTATTTTCAAATAAAGACTGATAGAGCTGTTGAAGCTTATAGTGGTGATGTTGAAGTCATGCAACTATGGTGTAGTTCATTTATAGCCGTTTTTATTTAGGCTTGAAAATGAATAAAAGTGAAGACTATTGTTTAGGAAACCAGGGTGATGTGAACGTCCAGACTGGCCTACAAAAACACATAATCACTGCAGCGCTGTATATCCTACTGATTCACCACATATAGGGATCTAGGGAGAGAGAATGAGACGCAGCACATATGCTGTCCAAGGAATGTTTGTTTTCTCCTCTGGTGTGTCAGCACTACCCTGTCCCTAGTAAATTATATTGTCATATTTGTTTTTCAGTCTGACAGCAGTGCTAAGAGCTAAAGGAAATGATTTACTTATGACTGATCAAACGCTCCTCGCAGAAGAGCGCAACTCTCATCACGTGACTCATGACTTCTGGAGCATCCGTCACGGACAGGAAGACATGTGGCATGTCTGTTTCTATGTACGTGTGTCTCACGGTGTACTAGGTGCAATAAATCTCCCTGAGCGCTTGTAGCGGAAAGGTGAAGTCTCAGAGCCGGAGAAGCTCCGGGCGTTTCTTGCTCTCGAACAATGAGGAGATCAAAGAGTTCATCTCTGACAGCTGATGACTGGCTTCCCATGGCCGGTTCACCAAAGGAGGCTCACACCTGCAGCAGGTGATTACAGGTAGATCTGCCTGCCTCTAATTGGACAATAAACACCACTCTCCGCCTGCTAATGGCTGCAGTCTGCCTCTCAGACGCCACACTGCCATTTGGCCGTCTCCAGAAGTCTCCACCGCATGGCCACCAAGATAACATGCTGCAGGAGCATTCAAAGCAAACTGCCGGGTGACTTGCAATCTCAGCCTTTAAGACAAGCTAGAGAGAAAGAGAGCATGAGTGAAGTCATGATCATTCATTATTTCTCTTTTGTGTGTCCCTGATATTTTTATAGCTTGAATGCGTCTTGTAGCAGTTGGGTTAGTTTTGTTAATAGCCTTCCAGCTGTAATGCTGGTCTTTTTCACATGTTTGTAAGTGTATTGAATATTCTTGAAGTGACTAACACACACCACAACATTCATGTGACGCGTCTTGACGTTATGCCTTTGCTCTAAAATGTCTATGGATATGTTTGGAATAGAATAGTATCCAGTGTTACTAATAAGTAGTGTAACTATTAATTACTTCATTGAAGTAATGTAACTGATTACTTTTTGATTACTTTTCTAAATTTTGGTCACACTTTATTTTAAAGCCCAATTCTCGCTGTTAACAAACCATTAACTACGAATTTAGCCTCAATAAACTCCTAATTTGCTGCTTATTAATAGTAAGGTAGTTGTTAAGTTTAGGTGATTAGGGATATAAAATATGGACATGCACAATATGTGCTTTATAAGTGCTAATAAACAGTCAATATGTTAATAATAGGCATGCTAATAAGCAACTAGTTAATACTGAGGACTGGTCCCTATATACTAAAGTGTTACCAAAATTTTTAACGAAAGTTTTAAACTGTTAATAATTTTCAAACATTTGAAGCAGGCAGGGTTATCCTTACAGTAGTGCTACAAAATAAGACTTTAGCAGCTATTTTTTCTTTGAGATTGTTCTGATTTTTGATTTTTAATTTCCAGCACTAGAATGCGTTTTTATCACTCACATGGTGGCAACTCTCAGACAGGTTGTAGCCTCAAGCTTTCTCTACAGCAATGTGGATTGATGTAATTGGCAGATGTGGTGCACTGCAAATTCAAACAAGAGAACCAATCAAATGTATCAGAATAGCATCACTATTGTGGCATTGTGGAAATCAAAAACAGGCAAAGCAACAAATTAATATTATTCAACATATCCCAGATTTCTGCAGAAAATATTGCCATGTAACCCCCTTTGTAACTGTTAACATTGTAACTGTATAATTACATAATTAAATGTAATTTAATTACGCATTTTTCTTAGTAACTAATGCATTACAGTTACATCTATTTTGTAATTAAATTACATAACACCGTTACATATAACTAGCTTCCCCCCAACACTGATAGTACCATATTATTCATATTGTCGTCGTAGTATGGAGTATTTACAAGAAAAATAGTTGCAAAATTGGGTCAAAATTGCATTGTGGAGAGAACTTATTGATTTATATATCAATAAGTCACTTTTTTTTATTAGGCCTACATTCAGTAATAACATAAAATACAAAAACATTTACAAGCATTATAAACACCATAAATTAGCATTTTCGTTCTCATCACTTCACAACAAATCCTTTAAAGCGGTCATATGATGCGATTTCAAGTTTTCCTTTCTCTTTGGAGTGTTACAAGCTGTTCGTGCATAGATAACATCCATATAAATTTGCAAAGACTAAAGTCTCAAATCCAAAGAGATATTCTTTATAAAAGTTAGCCACGCCTACCTAAAATGGCTCGTTCTAACACGCCCCCACATACCTACATCACTATGTGGGAAGCTTTGCATAACGCCGCCCAAATGTTCACGCCAAAGAAAGAAGACATACTTTTATTCTCGCTGTAGTATTGTTGCCGCCGCCGCCACCGTGTTGTGGAGACGCTGTGTGTTTACAAATATGGTAAAGGGGCGTAACATTTCCGTCACACGCTTGAGGTATTCGGCCAATCACAACACACTGGATAGCTGGCCAATCACAGCACACCTCGCTTTTTCAGACCGATGAGCTTTGTAAAAATCGACGCGTTTCAGAAAGGCGGGGCATAGAGGAGAAACAATAATGTACAGTATGTGGAAAATAATGTGTTTTTTGAACCTTAAACCGTGTTAACACATTGCATCACGCCAAATACACAAAATAATGGTATTTTTAGCAGCATCATATGACCCCTTTAAGGGTATGTGTACACAACAACAATGTACTAAAAACGTTCTATTTTTCACGTACAGGTAACGGCGTTGTCGAAAACATCCCTGTTCACACAGATCCACAAAAACGACTAAAACGTTGTATTTTGCATGCCAGGCCAGTAGTTGGCATTGTCACTTTGGAACGTAACACTACGCGAATATGTATTGCGCATGTTTACACAGGGACGATAACAGTATCGTTTTAAAAAACGTGCACTTTGAAACCCATTTTCATAAAAATGACATTTTCAGGTTGTTGTGAACAGCCAAAACGCATTAAAATGTTTTTTTTTTTAAAACGATGTCACGTAAACACCCCCTAAATGTACTGGGTTACACTTTATTTCGATAGTCCGACTAGGGCTAAGGACTAGGGCTAAGGACTAGGGCTAAGGACTAGGGCTAAGGACTAGGGCTAAGGACTAGGGCTAAGGACTAGGGCTAAGGACTAGGGCTAAGGACTAGGGCTAAGGACTAGGGCTAAGGACTAGGGCTAAGGACTAGGGCTAAGGACTAGGGCTAAGGACTAGGGCTAAGGACTAGGGCTAAGGACTAGGGCTAAGGACTAGGGCTAAGGACTAGGGCTAAGGACTAGGGCTAAGGACTAGGGCTAAGGACTAGGGCTAAGGACTAGGGCTAAGGACTAGGGCTAAGGACTAGGGCTAAGGACTAGGGCTAAGGACTAGGGCTAAGGACTAGGGCTAAGGACTAGGGCTAAGGACTAGGGCTAAGGACTAGGGCTAAGGACTAGGGCTAAGGACTAGGGCTAAGGACTAGGGCTAAGGACTAGGGCTAAGGACTAGGGCTAAGGACTAGGGCTAAGGACTAGGGCTAAGGACTAGGGCTAAGGACTAGGGCTAAGGACTAGGGCTAAGGACTAGGGCTAAGGACTAGGGCTAAGGACTAGGGCTAAGGACTAGGGCTAAGGACTAGGGCTAAGGACTAGGGCTAAGGACTAGGGCTAAGGACTAGGGCTAAGGACTAGGGCTAAGGACTAGGGCTAAGGACTAGGGCTAAGGACTAGGGCTAAGGACTAGGGCTAAGGACTAGGGCTAAGGACTAGGGCTAAGGACTAGGGCTAAGGACTAGGGCTAAGGACTAGGGCTAAGGACTAGGGCTAAGGACTAGGGCTAAGGACTAGGGCTAAGGACTAGGGCTAAGGACTAGGGCTAAGGACTAGGGCTAAGGACTAGGGCTAAGGCTAAGGCTAAGGCTAAGGCTAAGGCTAAGGCTAAGGCTAAGGCTAAGGCTAAGGCTAAGGCTAAGGCTAAGGCTAGAAAAATGACAAGGGCTCCGTAAAGTGGCTATCTCTAGGGGAGTGATAAACGCTGAAACAATACTCGGCAGAGGGAAGGGATAAGAGTGAGTGTTATATAGTGAGGGAGTGATATGAAACAGCTGGGTGCAATCAGTGTAAACAGGTGTGTGCAATTCGTGCTGAGTGCAATCAGTAATGCATGATGGGAAATGTAGTCCGGGGTGCTATGCAACAGTTTGTGTGGTGCGAGAGTCAATGAAAAGGAAAGTTCATGGACCGGATTCGTGACACTAGCAATACCATCCCAATCATAACCTATACTTTCTGATGTAGAAATAGGTTTTGCTCAGACACAGTCTCGCAGCAATTCATAACTATTTAGCATTTGGGTGGGTAATTCGTATGAATTCTTACAATCTCTTTTGTTTTTAAAAAAATCATACATTTTTGTAGATTGTACCTTGTACAAATGCCTATGAAGTGACCACCTTGTTTCTGGTGAGATGAGGTTGGTTTCATGACAGAACAGTAATAAATGTGACGCACAGCACAGGCTCTTCAGCTCTTCAGCTCTTCAGTCTCTGCAGCGGAGCGGGAGGAGGGTGGACGGGTGTCAGGGCTGTTATTTTTCTCACGTCACAGTGAGAGGCTCAGGGAGAAGTCTGAGGTTTGTTTGCTAAACAGTATCATGCACCCTGCAGAGGAAGCAGTGATATCAGCCGAGTTCCAAAACATATGTACAAAACATTTCTGTATTAATCATTTCTAAACATGTTTTTGCATAAGAATGGTTTTATAAACAGAACTGTATTCTGCTTGTGTTTAATAAATGAGGCCTATCATCCTTTTACAGATATATTTGAATGATTTTTCAATAAATATTTTGTGAAATAAGTTTCAGTTGATTTTTTTTTACAAGTATGTGTATGTCGCATTTGGTATCATTTATTTATTTGATTAATTTTAGCATGATATCTGCCACCATATTCTCTTGAATGCTTGATATCAAGGTCAGAATCAGCTGATGATAAACACTCTCGTTTGCCAATACATACAGGACTATAATACTCAAACATTTAAACGGTTGTGTATGTTATACAGTGTTTTTGGATATTTCTTTTCTTTACAAATTTATTTATTCTTCTACCCTTGATGACATCCAAAAATAGTTTTAGCTAAAAAAAAAGAGCTTTTTGGCATAATCTAATATAGTCAGGTCGATTCATTAATATTAAGTTAAAATTTTTGACTTAAATAACAAACCATTTGATATAGATGTTACTAAATTATGTACATTTTCAGGCTACCTGACTAAACGTATTTAGAGCATTTCAGCGCTATACACAACACTTCTTAAATGTTGTTTGTGTGTGTGTGTGTGCGTGTGTCTGTATGTCTGTGTGTGTGTGTCTGTATGTCTAAATCACACAGAATGGAGTGTATTGAAAATCTGAAATAGCAGAAAGTCTCCTGTGAGGGGTAGGTTTAGGGGTAGGGTTGGTGTAGGGCAATAGAATATACGGTCTGTACAGTATAAAAACCATTACGCCTATGGAGAGTCCCCACTTTTCACAAAAACAAACCTGAGTGTGTGTGTGTGTGTGTGTGTGAGAGAATGTGTGTGTGAGAATGTGTCCATGTGCATGTTTGAAGTCTGAGGCTGGATGCTCGTTTGGATGTGAATGTAATTACGGTAGGAAGATCAAAGACGGCCAGGACGAGTGATGTTTCGGGGGAGACTTTAACCACACAGCTCTCTCTTTCTTCCGCTCTTCTGTTCTTCCCTCCAGCCCTGCTGCTGCGCGCACATCTCCGCTCGTAAAAAATGATGAGGGCCGTATTTGTCATCTTTATGACTGAGACGTATTCTGTGATGAAGACTTTATGAGAGATGCTGTCTCTCTCTGGTACCACAGTAAAGAGACGGTATCAGATGGAAATACCATGGTACTGAATCGCTGCTGTATTCCTATACCTTATTATATATAGCAAGAATACTATGGTTCTGCCATGCTACGTGTTCAAAAACAAAGTATTACCACAGTACATGTACAATATAAGTCAAAGGTGTGAGCACAATCTCTTTATTATTGATATTTTCCACATTTTAGGTTATAGGCTACTAGTGAAAAACATGTGACACATATCAAAACGCTTCTTCTTTGTCTTGATTTCAACTCTGCTCATGCATTTACTCAACAAACTTCACATGGGATGCTTGTAAACAGTATCAAAGGAACAATTTAAATTCCAATTTCATACAGAAATTCATATATAGACGTATTTTGTTTGTGTACTTCTTAATCCAGTCAGTTGTGTGTAAATGTTTGGCTTTTAAGTGTACAATAAGTCATTGTGATACCCTTTTGGATTAGTATTAGCGGTTGATCTCTCTGTCCTATTGAAAGCTTCAGACTCAATTGATTACACAGTGACATAAAGTAGTAGTTAATCAATTAAAAAGCATTTCTGAAGCTTTATTTATGAGATTTAACCTTTATAAGCAGCTGACATCTTTTCTTTGGGTTATTTCATTTGCAGCAGACGTCTGGCCGGGGTTTTACTGTGTAAATGTGAGCACCTCCAGCGCGGGCAGCTGCTTTCTAATGTACTCAGGAGGTAAATGGGTGTCTCTTGAGTAGGTGTGTTGACCTTTAAGAGACAGGGAAAGGACATTCAGTCGAACTGAATGCCACAGCACTCATGCCTCGCAGCAACTATCTTAGCAGGATGCTTCACATAAAATACTCGTGCATTAATATGTGTGAAGGGGATTTGAACTTAACTGTAGTTTGGGGACAAAATTGTCCCCAGTCGTTCTCAGGTGAAAGAAGAAGAAGATTAATGAAATACAATACACACCACCACTTTTTAAAGATGCTCAGCAATAATGCATTTTGATCAAAAGTGATAGTAAAGAATTTTACATTGTTACAAAAGATTTCTATTTCAAACAAAGGCAGTTCTTTTGAACTTTCTATTCATCAGAGAATACTGAAACATATTGTTGCACGCTTTCCATAAAAATATGACATTGATAATAATCAGAAATGTTTCAAGTCAGCATATTGAAATTATTTCTGATGAAACACGTGACACTGAAGCCTAGAGTAATGACACTGAAAATTCAGATTTGATCACAGCAATAAATTACATTTTACAAAATATTCAAATATTCAGTTATTTTAAATTGTACTTCAAATTGTATTAGTTTTTTTACTGTAATTTTTGATTACATAAATGCAGCATTAGGGACTTATTTAAAAAACATGCCAAATGCCAAACAAATTCACCCCAAACTTTGGAAAAGTAGTGTATTTCTTCTATAATCATTACAAGTATGTCTCACATTACATTGCAATAATATAAGAACTATGTTCTATTTTTTTATTTATAAAAGTGGTTTATAAAAAAACCCTAATAATTAGTGTGTCTAAAAATAGTAAATATACGACTTTTTTTAAGTCATATATTAGCAAAATAAATAATAGTATTTTAGTTAGTTATCATTCACAGGAGTCCATGATTGGAATATACACCGAATAGAAATAAAAGATATTAAAAATATGAAAAAATAGAAATAAAAGTCACTGTGGTTTCTCTCTAAAAAAAAAAGTCAAACGTTTGGTTGTTGTCAAATCAAAATTGTGAGCATTTATAGGGATACTAGTGTTGAAAATGGTTTATGTATGTATGAAATTGTGGTATTTGTGTCGCCATTTGATGCTTAAGGTAAAAATGAGGCTGCTTTAATGTTTAGGCATCCTCCATCATCCGATCTTCATCCTGACTCTCTCTCTCTCTCGCTCTCTCTCTCTGCACATCTTCTTCCCACTGCCTCTCTCGCTCTATCATCAGATAGACTCGTCTAGCTCTGCCTCTGAGCTCCGTCTCAGCTCTGCTGTCTTGGCTCCGGATGGGGTGATTTTTTCCCAAACTACAGGTGTTTTCATTAGGGCTAATGATAGCATGCGACGCCCAGCGCCGTGGTGATCGCTGTTGTTTATTAGTTCTGTGATGAGCATTATAACAAAACACACATGTCACAGTGAGCATCCCGCGGCCTGCCGGCACTAATGAGATAAATAAATGAGTTTAGTATAGTCACAAATGGCTCCTGAGAGCTAGTTACCAGAGCCGGAGAGGAGAGAGAGACGAGGTGAGCGCTCTCGCGAGGGCCAGGCGACGGCTGATGTACATATGTCCTTGATTACCGCCGGTTCCCCTGCTTTTATTCTAATAAGTGACATTCTTTGTACTCCTGTGGACAGCTAGACAGTCTGACAGTGGATGGGAATAAATATTGCATGTGGCTCACATTAAGCTGTCAGCTGCGGGCCAAGAGAGAGACGGAGAAATTCACGTGATGTTCGGAGCAGCTACACTTTCTCGGCTCTTGTCACAATTGTCACATCTTGATGATCTCTCCCCTCCGTATCCCCCATCTCTCTCTCTCTCTCTCTCCTTCACCCTCCACCCCCATCCCCTCCTTCACTCTGACTCACTCTCTCGCTCTCTCTCTCTCAGTGACATCATGGCTTATCTCAGTACAGTATTGTAGTGTAGTGTAGCCTTTTGAAGGGTTTGTTGATTTTATTCCTATTTACCAATCTGTTTTGTTGCAAATTGTGAGTTGCTTTCTGATGATGATGATGATGATGATGATGATGATGATGGTGCATAACACGCTTGAGACTGAATATTACCTGGTATAATTTCATGCCACTGATTTCAAATTCACACCGCCGGCGTCTTTCTTATGACACTGTTCACTTGTAGTGTAGATAGAAATCTTGTTCATAAAGGAATCTGGTTTTGTCTTAGCAGTTTTGTTAGCTAATGGCTTTATCTTGTTGTATTGTGTTTGTTTAGCAAAAGCATCTTCTGAAGTCTGCTGAAGTTATAGATGTTCATACATGTGTATAACTACAGTTGCAATCACAGACTGGCTTTGACGTTGCACAGCAGCTGATAATAGGGCATCTCGCTATACGTTGGAGGTGTGTTAAACTAATAATATTGAGTAATACATGTTTTGCCTCATCATATGCCACTTTTTACATACACAAAAGGACACTGATGGAAACCCCAAAAATAACTAATTTAGTATCCTGTGTGATGTGTGACCAACATAGCTCTGTGTCTCTGTGTTCATCACTCAACTACAGCGACGATGATCACCTCTGAGAGTTAGAGAGAGAGGGGCAGTGAAAGAGAAGGACATTCAGAGTGAAGGAGCACATCTGCAGTTCCTCTCGTGTGTGTGTGTGTGTGTGTATCCGCGGGGTGCAGTCAGCGTCTGCGCTTGTGTCCTTCCAGTTGTTCACTGCTGTGAGGATGAAAAACTTCCCGCTGTGATCTTCATCCCACTCTCACTCCTCCATCAGCTCATCCCGCTTTCCTTCATCTCTCCACCACACACACACACACACACGTTGGGTTTCCATGCTTTATGGGGGCATTCCATAGACATAAAGGTTTTTCTTCTTCTTTTTTTATTTTTCTATCCCCTCACTCTAACCTTACCCCAAATCCTGCCCCTCATACAAAACTTTCTGCATTTTTACATGTTCAAAACACTTCATTCTGGATGATCACACACACACACACACACACACAGATCTGACATAGTGAAGAACTACAAAAATTTATATTTAAAAACGGCAAGGTGGTACTGAAGATTTGTTGATCAGTTAATGAATGACACTTATTTTAGTAACACTTTATATTGATGGTCCCCTTTGAACATTCTGTTGACAATAAGTAACATTGCACCTACATGTCAACTAACACTCATTAGCGTATTAGTAGACTGTCTAAAAAACTTTTAAAGGTATAAATATTCATACTTTCATAGATATTGGATCAACTTACCCACTCCTACCCTAAAACCTACCCACTTCTCAATGGCATAAACACTTAACAGGCAAAATCACAGATATGTATTGTATGATTATTTATTTACAGGTATTTTCACACTTTATATTAGGTGGTCTGAACTACTATGTTCTTACATTTAAATGAATAATTTTTGGTACAATGCACATATTGTGTACATGTTTTCACATTGCACTTATACTTTTAAAAATATCTGCATGTAATTACATCTGTGATTAATTTCTGTAATTACATGTATACTTACACCAGGGGGCTGACAGACGTCGGCAGAGCAGGTGGTGGTGGAGCCCGAGGCGGAGATGGAGAGCCGATGAGCCAGGGTGACGAGGAGGATCTGGAGGGCCAAGGCGGAGCAGATGGCTCCGGCGACCGAGGCAGAGGCGGGGATCCAGAAGGCCGTGGTGGAGCCGGAGCGACAGAGGACCAGGGTGGAGTCAGAGGGAAGGAGGAGCCTGACAGAACTGGAGGGACGAGGTGTAGCCGGAGGAGTGGAGTCCTGAGGCGGCGGATGGTCGATGACAGACCAAGGCGGAGCCGGAGGGACGAGGGAGCCCGGCGGAGCTGGTGGACTGACGGGCCACGGCGGAGAGGAGGGAGCTAGGAGCCATGGTGGAGCTGCTGGAGCCGCTGAGGCGAAGGGCCGAGGCGGAGTCCAGGACTCAGAGACTGGAGGCGGAGACAAGGGATCCTCCAGCCACGACACCGATGAAGACTGGCAGACCCGCAGCAATCCCACTGCACAGATGGTGGGCTGAGGGTGAGCAGAGGGGCTGCCAGGAGACAGCAGTGGCGATGGTGAGGACTGATGAAGAGGAGGTGGGAGAGGGAGGCTGGGCGGGAGATCAGAATGTTCAGGGGGTTTAGGAACGGTGTGTGCTGCCCACACACACACCACAACGCTACTCCCAGCACCGGGAGCGCCAGCGATAGGGGAACGACCTCCGTGATCGTTTCAGGACTGGCAGATAGTTCAGGGCAGGCAGAGAGTTCAGACGAAGGCGGGAGAAGAGGGGGCATGGCTGCATATAAATGGACGATCGCCTCCCTCCATTGCAGTCCTGTGGTGTCTGGGAGGTCGACGGGGCGGTGGCAGTTAGCCCTGATCTTGAACAGGGACTTCAGCGTCTCGTCGTCGAATGCAGTAGTGACGGTGAAACAGCTGAAGTCCCTCGTGAAATCCTTGATATTTTGGCTCCTCCGAGCCGGAGCGGTGAATCTCGCGGTGTGCTCCATCAGAACAAAAACAAAAAGAAAAACTTACAAAAAAATGAAAAGAAAATGAAGGGAAAATGCACTTCAGACGAAGGCGGGAGAAGAGGGGGCATGGCTGCATATAAATGGACGATCGCCTCCCTCCATTGCAGTCCTGTGGTGTCTGGGAGGTCGACGGGGCGGTGGCAGTTAGCCCTGATCTTGAACAGGGACTTCAGCGTCTCGTCGTCGAATGCAGTAGTGACGGTGAAACAGCTGAAGTCCCTCGTGAAATCCTTGATATTTTGGCTCCTCCGAGCCGGAGCGGTGAATCTCGCGGTGTGCTCCATCAGAACAAAAACAAAAAGAAAAACTTACAAAAAAATGAAAAGAAAATGAAGGGAAAATGCACTGGACGATCGCCTCCCTCCATTGCAGTCCTGTGGTGTCTGGGAGGTCGACGGGGCGGTGGCAGTTAGCCCTGATCTTGAACAGGGACTTCAGCGTCTCGTCGTCGAAGGCAGTAGTGACGGTGAAAATGCAGGGAAAGGCGCCGCGTACTTATTATCACTTTTAGGTCCGGTCTTCTGTCACAGCTACATGTGCAACGCACAAAGAATACGATGAACAATGTAAATAGTCTTTAATAATCCACAATATGGCACACACACACAACACACGCGTGCACACACACACACACACGTTTGTTTCTGTGAATTGTGGGGACTTTCCATAGACTTCTATTACTTTTATACTGACCAAACAATATTTTCTATCCCCTAACCCTAAACCTAGCCCTTACAGAAAACCTGTTTGCATAGCTACACTTTCAGATAAACATAAGGCCGCAGGCTGGTCCACACAATGTCAAAAATTTCAGGTTTCACTATCCTTGTGCAATGTAGCATAAACAAGTACACACACACACACCTTTAGATATTAATAGTGCAAAGACAAATATTATGTACCACCAAAATAGCAAGATAGTCTTTCCGACTCACTCTGCCAGTACAGCCGAAGTGCTAAACCTCTTTATCTGTCTGCCTTAATGACTCTCTCTTTCTCTTCTCCAGCACTAAAAGCCTGATGTACAGTTTAAACCACCTCTAAATACAGACACACTCCCAAGGAAAATCCTTTCCTTTCCTTCCCTTTCCTCTTCTTCTAAAACATTTAAGGAGATCAAAGCTTAAGCCCAAGGCCTCTCTGGCATATGAAAACACTACACACACACACACACACATAACATACACCCCGTTTAGGTCGTAAATGTGTATCTTTCATCCTGTATTTCTCCATTAATGCTGTGTCTGTCTGCTGGGTGACGGCAGTGACCACACACAACAGAGCTGAACTCATCTGATTTGACTAAGGCTTGACTCTGACACTTGACCTGTTCATTTACACTCATCTGTACAGAGAACATACTTCCCAAATGAAATATTAAACATACATCGCATGTGAATGTAGGTCATGGTTAATTGATTTATTCAATCGACATGTTTATGGTTTCCGTTAATGTCAAACAATTTTACTAAAAGCACATGCAAGCCGTGCAGCTGAACACTAACCGGCATGTGATGAAAACGGAGCGGCCCGTTAGAGCTCGTCAGCACTGAGTGATTAGCTGAAATAATGTCTCTGTCAGCCTTAATCACATTAGAACGTGGTTAACATTTAATTTTTCTCTCTTCATATGCAAAAATTTCCACTAGATTTGCAGTGAAGGCCATTGAAATTCCATTATAAAAAAGAATAAAAATTTCAGGCATCATTTATTCAGAGAGAAAGAGTGGAAGTGCATGAAGAAAGTGCTGAATCTTTCTATTAGCACAGGGCTGAGAAATGATCTTCAGCCGTACGGGATGTGAGGACTGAGACCGGACGCCCCGAACACACATTTACCCAAACACTGACCCCCATCATCCGTGACCCCGCTGACTGTGATTTACACGCATTTGCTTTCGATTGGATAGACTGTATAGTAAGATGCATAGTGTTAGAACGGTGCTTTTGCTTTCACTTACATGAATCTGTCATGGAAGTGCAGGGACCCCAAAAAGTATTTGGAAAAAGCAAACTACGACAACAATGTACTGGTGATTTTTTGAAGTCAGATCCCCTCAATTAACCATAAAACATACAGTGCACATATTTCAGGTATTACAGGATGGCATATTGGTGCCTGTATATTTTACTTACAAGCATTTATTTCATTTAGTTATACAATGCTCATCTACCTGAAGTACCAAAATCTGCTTTGTACCTTATAATGTACTGATAACCAAGGTGGTAAAACAGAAAACCACACATAAGTTTATTATAAGTTGCCTGTCTATAAAAAAGGGCCAATGCTATTACATACGGTTCACAGGAACAAACAAGCAAAGACAAAACACCATCATGGTAACACACATAACACTAGTAATGCAATAACTTGGTAACACTTTATTGTTACATGTACTTACTATTATAATAACAATTAAGTATGCATACTTGCATGCAAGTAACCCTAAGACAAACCCTAATTCTAACCCTAACCATATAGTAAGTATATGTAGTTAATATTACTCAGTACATAAATGTATAATTACACCGTAACAATGACACTTCAATATTTGACATTTTTCTTTTCTAAGTGGCATTCATGCATTGTTGCGTATTGTATACAATAATATTGTTCAAATTGTTCAATAAAGAAAAGGAAGAATTAAATATCCTCACTAAAACTTCCCGTTTTTCACAATGCATCCCATTCACCAACATTTTGTCCATGTTTTCTGTCTCATGCTGTCATTTGCGTCATGTCTTGTGTCTTATTTGCGTAAATTTTACACCTCTTCAACAGAAATGAACTGACAAGATATGACTTATTCAAGAGCAATTATTCTCCGCCAAAACAACACTCCTTTTCCAAAATAACAAATCTGTAAAGTGATTCAAACGGAATTTGCTTGATGTTTCGTCACCATTTGTCAAGCTGTTTGTTCGGGGGCAAATAATTGGGGAGACTCGTGCTATCCTCGTGTCATAAAGTTGCTCAAATTGGTGGTGAAAGTGGTGTTGACAGCTTATCAGATTCTTTAATTGACAGTGGTGTGTGTGTGGCGTCGCGGCAAGAGCGTGTGTGTTTTGCTCTTCTCTTTCTGTGTGTGTGTGTGCGTCTGGGGCCCGTGTCACTCAGTGCCAGGACCTCGAGACCTCCATGCTCATTTAGCGCTAACATTATGAAAATCATCCCTCAGCCCTAAAGCGAGAGATCTTTGTTACGACTCGTGGCTCTGTCAAGCCTTCACCAATTACACTCGCAGGTACAATGGTCTATTGAGTGGAGCGCAGCCCTTGACTGGTGCGGCGACAGTGATTTGTGAGTCGTTACCGCGTCGCCGGAGGAGAGCTCCGTACCTGAGGAATGCAAATAATGTGCCGCCAAACCAAACTACAGCTACTATTACCGCAGATTGGATTTTTCATCCTTTCTTCGCCTCTCACGAGTGTGAAGTTTTCAACTAAATGTAAATTTCTCTCCATCAGAAGTGGCCACTAGCTCCGAATGATGGCTTTGACTCTCAGCTCGGGCTGAAGTGCCTCTGGTGGAAGAGCGGTATATAAAAAAACAGCAGATTTGGGCCTACTGTAGCATTACTTTAGAATGACAACATGTGCTGATTGCATGTTCTCGGAAAGATGTGCGGTCCACCCGGAGGAGACTTCTTTATACGGCAAATGCAACTGAGCTGAATTTTAACACCTTATTTATTCAATCTGCCACATTCAATCTGACACACGCTCCACACACAGATGGAAATCACTCTGGTTCAGTGGCGTGAGCGGATGATGGTCTACTAAGAGCAGCCTAGTTGATGGGAATAGTTGAGATAAAAATGAAAATTGTGTCATCATTTTCTCACCCTCGTGTCTTTTCAAATCGCTCTTCTGTGGAATAGAAAAGAAGTAGTTTAGTCAAATGTTCACGCTGCTCTTTTCCATAAAATAAAAACATACCGTACATACAAGAAAAAACTCAAATATTATTAAATTAGCTCATACCACTGCTAAATTCCAAGCCTTATACAATATGTAACTCATTGCTCACTGATTTGTTTATGCCAAACTGCCAAATATCACGTTTCTCATGCCTTGTATCTAGTCGTGACACATCAGTTTTGAATATCAATATGTATAAATCAGGGTGATCATCCATTAAAAAGGACCTTTTTTATGAGACAGTGTGGAGATTATGAGTAAATAACAACTGAAATGTTGGTCTGTTCCTCACATAAATCTTCCTTAAGAAGATAATTCCTTCCAAATCTTCTCACTGTTAAATCTTCGATAACTTTTATGGTGATGTGTCTTTAGGAGATTGATAGCTCCTGTGCACTATATGCTTTTATAGTATGGAAAATAGCAGCATGAACATTCTTCCAAATATTTTTTTTCTGGTTTTTCTGGTTCATATATGATCTGTTTTTATCCACACGGATACAATGTTTTCATTCAAATCAAAGCACAAACAACGTAGAAAACGTATCCGTGTGGCGCGGCTGACACAGAACAACATACGCTGTTTACGTTCAGTGGATACTCTCCACAAAATCGCGTCACAGGGTGATGCAGAGGAGACGAATTACTGAATAAAGTCGTTATTTTTTTTTCTTTTGGGCACAAAAAGTATTCTCATAGCTTCGTAATATTATGGTTGAACCCCTGATGTCACATGGATTATTTTACCGATCTCTGGACGTTGATTGTGGTAGTTACCTTGCTGTCTATGGGAGGGTCAGAGAGCTCTCAGATTCCATCAAAAATATCTTAACTTGTGTTCCGAAGATGAACGGAGGTCTTACGGGTTTGAAACGACATGAGGGTGAGTAATTAATGACAGAATTTTTAATTTTGGGTGAACTATCCGTTTAAGAGGTTAAACTTTTTGTGCAACAGAAATAAACATGGCTCCAGTTATTTGGCTTGGAGATCAATGCGATATGTGCGATTTGATCTTTTGCGCTGGCAGAATCTGTCACATTTCAGAAGAATCTAGTATATAAACACTATTTGTCTTCCAGAGGAAGTAATAGAGTTCAGGTAACTCAGTGAAAGTGTGAGACCTCGGAAAACCGTCGTTCCGAAACAGCGTGGTAAACAGGCGTGACTGCGATCATGAATATACAAACGCCTGTGAATAATAAACACCCCTATATCTGTCAGTAAGTCCGTCTGCAGACCATAGCAGAGATGACCACGCAGAAGCTCGGACCTGCAGACCGGGTCACGGCACCACCGCACGGACCGTGGAGGAGCTCGAGAGGACAGCGGCAGACGTGAGGAACGGGGAGCAGCCATCCCTGAGGTTAATTAGCATTCTCTTTCCCTTCACTTTATTATCAGCTGTGTCCTCCACACACCCGTTTAATTGCTTGTGCTGATCGAATAATAAATGGCAGAGTAATTACCATTCTAAAGGAGAGATCCCTCTCTCTCTCTCCACCGCACAACTCAGTCAAAAGAGATTTTTATTCTAAATTAAGTTTTTAACTGTCATCTGTCATCTTAGGTATAATTATAACTTAGACATTTCGGGTTCATTGTTCTCGCACTGTGAAATTCTCGACGGAGAAAAGACATTGTGACGGCGGATTTTTAGGCGCATGGAAAATGATGTTTAGGAGGAATTCTCAATGCTTCTAAATGAGAAAGCAAATATGCTAATTAATCAAACTCTCTCACTGGCCAATAACACAGTTGAAATCCTGCTCTTATTTTAATATATTTAATCAGTCTCTGGATGAGGTAATGCAGGCTGTCTTTGCTGGAGGACTCCATTGTGTGAGTGCTTTTCTTTTCAACTAGAAGCACTTCTGGCTCTGTGGACATTTGGAAAATAAATCAAAACACAGTTTTCACATTTTCACTAATTTATCATTTGTAATTTCGACCACATCTAAAATCACTCTTTATTTTGGGGTGGAACTAACATTTTAATCTTTGGAATTTTGGAACTCTTGCTGGGGCTAATTTCAAAGATATATATTTTTTTGACCACATCTAAAATCACTCTTTATTTTGGGGTGGAACTAACATTTTAATCTTTGGAACTCTTGCTGGGGCTAATTTCAAAGATATATTTTTTTTAATTAAATACATACAATTAAATAACATTTTCAAATCGCATTAATATTGACAAAATTACAGTTTGATTGGAAATGATACAACATGAGTTTAAATAAATGGTCACTTTATTTTAAGGTCCAATTCTCGCCATTAGCAAACCATTAACTATGACTTTTGCCTCAATACACTCATAATTTGCAGCTTATTAATAGTTGGTAAGGTAGTAGTTAAGTTTAGGTGATTAGGGATGTAGAATATGGTCATGCAGAATATGTGCTTAATAAGCACCACTAAACTGCCAATATGTTATTAATAGGCATGCTAATTAGCAACTAGTTAATAGTGAGAATTGGTCCCTATACTAAAGTGTTACCAAATAAGTTAACATTTAAATAGATTTCCTTTGTTTTTTTAGTCACACCAGGGTTAGCAATAAGCCCCAAGAAGCTTCACGGGGCTTATTGCTTTTATAAAATGGTTATTCCATATACGTAGTAAGGTTTCACAGAATAAAACAGAGCAAAGAAAGTGTAATGATAATAATAAAAACAGTATTCTTCCACCAAACAATGTAGCTCCTCAGAATCAGCTGTGGTTGCAACAAAGTGGCTGCAGAGCAACACACAGAAGTAAACAAAGGTGTGTGTTTGTAGAGTAATTTACAACGGCTTCAAACCAATCAGAATCAAGGACCGGAACTATACGTTTTATAAAATAAAGTTGAAATAAAATAAAATATAAATATGAAAATTGGAGAAATGTTACCTTGGCAAATAACTGTTGAAGCACCTAAATTAATAACTGAAATAAAAATAAAATTAACCTAAATAGTAATATCTTTAAAAAAAGCACATAACTAAAAAATAAACTAAAATTGAAATGATAAAAAAAGACTAATTCAAAATATTCATAAAAACTACACAGTAAGTGGTATTTCTACCTGATTTAACCCATAAAAAAATCATTTGGTTGATATTAATTGTTGTATATATGGTTCAGTGATGTTAAATTAACATTTTGGATTTCAATTAAACTGATTTATTTAGATGTTACCATTTTTTCAGTGTAAAACAATACATTACATGTCAATAAATATTACAGTGGCCAAACTTTGTATTTAGAATATATTCTCTTAGTTTTCAAATTGTAATGACTTGTAATTTTTTTATATTATTTTTTTAATTATTATTTTTATGATGGATTGTCATAGTTTAAGACTGAAAGTTTGATTCCGGGGCAAAAACAATAAAATGAAGACGGGATGGAAGAAAGTTTAGCCAGTTCCATATAGCCAGTTTTACGCTTTCTGAAATGATCAATGTCCACTTAAATGGACAAGTGGCCTCTCTACCCATAATGCCCCAATGTGTTTGGTTTAACCAGGTGTGTCTATACGAGAAGCATCCAGGTGAGTCATATTCTCCTCTATACCTGCTCCTGCTGTTCCGAGCCGCAGGCACCTGGCCAGATATCAGCGGCCTCCACCCCGGTCAAGCCACCGTCCCACGCCACGGAGAACTTCAATTACAGTGGGATTCTCGGAGCAGAGAGCGAGGGGCTTGCATTGATTGAGGAGGGCAACAATTGATTTTGTCCATTACGTGGTGAGAATGTTTCCATCCTGCGCAGATCAGGCTGCCCTCCTCCTGTGGGTGGAGATAAGAGGCCGCTCCATTGTGGCTGCCTAATCTGTGTGACGGCGCTTGTCTGTGCTGAAATTGATGTGGCTTTTCATGCGGCCGCATGTGGGTCTGCGTCGGGGGGGTCTGTTCCTCCGCACCCCGTCTCAGATCCACTCAGAGCACTGAGTGCCGCTCACATCAGCAAACATGAGGGGATTTGCATCGATACAGATATTTACCTTGCATTTGTTCCACAGGATGTTTCTAAAGAGAATGAAGGCGTTTGAAATGATGTCCGTGACTTGTTGAATTCTTGAGCCTTTATTGTCCTTACAGTGGGTCAGAAGAGGGTCAGAAGTATTCATACAAAGGATTTAAATCATGTTAATCTGTAAATAGGAGAGTTTTGTAAGGAAGTTTTATTGAGCTTTTTAACCATAATGCATTCAAATGCTGCCACACAAATGCACAAACAACAAAACCCTTAAAAGTCAACATTAAATTAAATTCTAGCATTCTTAAATAATATATGTTGCTGTTTTAGTGAAAAAATTATTTGTCTTTTTCTTTTTCTGATGTCCCTTAAGCTATGTGGAGTTTGGATAATCTTAAGCAAGACAAATAATTTTTTATATTATTTTTTAACATCAGTTTCAGGATTGACTCACAATTATTTCCCAATGGAAATATAATTTGTAGAATAACAGTTGGGTCCTAAGGTCTGAGACCACTAATAAAATGTTCTCCCTTAATTGAATACATTTAAAAAAAAATCTTAAATTTCTAAGGCCTCTAGGTTATCAACATGATCAAACCTTTTGCTGAAAATCTTATAGTACATGATTTACTACAGGCCTTCTGTTGTCTGATAGTTTATGCTTTTTTTTAGCAAATAAAAAGCCTTGTAGTATCATTGCAAAAATGTCCACCTTCTGTGTTGATGTCAGATATGATACAACAGGCTTTTGAGGAACATTTATTTGCTCATCGCTCAATTATCATTGCATTCATTTTATATACAATTTAAATATAAGACACATTATTGGTAGATATAGAGTGGAAACATGCATTTTGTTGTTAGTAGTCTGCTATACTGTTATAAAGATCTCGTTGGTTTACATTACAAGCTATCAGAATGTCATCTTAATTTTTAGAAAATGTAAATATCAGCAACTGCATCAAATTACATATTTTTTGTTCAGTTTGGGCCTTTTCCGCCCTTGACTATGAGCTATAAAAGCCTGATGTATTTAAAAAAAAAAAAAAAAAAAAAAAAAAAAAAACACAGAACACCTTTAAAAAATTTTTTTTAGGTTTTTTGTCTATTTTGTTTAAAGGTTCCATAAACTGTTTGGGGGGGGGGAATTTATTTTTTTGTTTACCAGTATTCCATATGTCAGGCTTTAAAGAGTTAATAATTGTGTAATGAATTCATTATACTCGTAATTTTTCAAAATCCTAAATCAGTCTGTTTATTTCAAGGTTGAAATTAGATTTAGAATCCTAGACTTTCATTGCGGTCTCAGACTTTTGGAGTCCTCTGCGCATCACATTTCCTAAGTAAAATGGTCTGTAACAGAACACCTTTAAAAAATTTTTTTTTAGGTTTTTTGTCTATTTTGTTTAAAGGTTCCATAAACTGTTTGGGGGGGGGGAATTTATTTTTTTGTTTACCAGTATTCCATATGTCAGGCTTTAAAGAGTTAATAATTGTTTAATGAATTCATTATACTCGTAATTTTTCAAAATCCTAAATCAGTCTGTTTATTTCAAGGTTCAAATTAGATTTTGAATCCTAGACTTTCATTGCAGTCTCAGACTTTTGGAGTCCTCTGCGCATCACATTTCCTAAGTAAAATGGTCTGTGAATGTCATTTCATGTTCACTTTAAAGCCGAACAACAGCAACAAGAAAGTCAGCTCATTAGGCAAAGCCGGGCCGAGTGCATAACTGATTACAGGCAGCCTTGCTTCTGAACGAAAGGCACTTAGTCAGGTAAGCACCAGTGAGTAGCTATATTAACCCAATACATCTTACACTGTAAAAACTGCAGTCTGTAACGCTGCCCTGCTAAGCCGTGTAACATGCTTTATTAGGCACCCTTGAGGTGAATGTTATCTATCAGCCTGCTCTGCATCAAGACTCCCCATCCCTTCCCAATATGCCCCACACGGAGAACATCGCACGCTCATCTGTTCCTCTCGAACCAGACAAACCCTGATGCTGATTAATGGTAGCTAAACTTACAGGCACTCTGTCAGAGATGTTACACAGGGAAGGTAATATATGGGAGCCATTAAATACACATCATTTTCCTGGCATGAAATATGTTGACCCCGATCTTATTACACACATAATTAAAAGCGCTCAACAGTTCTGCGGCCGTGCGCGGTAGAGCAGGGTTGCTCACCGACAGCCGCAAGTCAAATTGATGCTTCGCCGGAACGTCATTTGTTTTATTCATCTGTCAGAGCTTCGTTCCCTCGGCTGTGCATATAAATTGTTTTTTATTAGAGAGTCTGATTCACAAAACTTGATTTCATTGAGAGAGATGTATCTTGCAATGGCTGCTTTTGCAACAAAGGGACCATTTATTTAGTTGTTTACATGTGGGCATTTCATAAAGTGTATCAATATGTTGAGATTTTGTAAACAAAAACTTTGTACAGACACACGCGGTGCGGTTCACTACCATCAGAACATCTGCGCAACAGTCAAAAGCTCTTAAAATACAGACTGATGCCATAGGAGAACTTTTTCATTTCCACAACCAACTTTTTATTCTCTTGTTCTTTAGAAAACCTGCTATGCCCTTAAATATCCCTGAAACCAATTTACACATGTGAAGAGCCTATAAAGTATGATTAAGAACCTTTTAACCTAAAAAAAAAAACCAATACATCAACTCAAGACCCAAATACAAACAACAATGGCTCTTGATAATGCAAATGTGCTACAAATAACTATTTAAATGTAAGAACCTTTTTATGTTTGGATTTCTATGCAGATTTTGGGATATTAAAATAGATATACTCTCTGGCTGGATGCATGTAAAACAAACCTCTTTATTTGGATATTCTGAAAGTCAGTGGTGTCCATTGTTGTTTCATTTTATTCATAAGGTTTGTAACATTACAAAATTTTCATTTTCAGGTGAACTATCCCTTTTATTAAGCATAAAGAATTCTTGCATATAATTTATAAAACCACTAATGGTGGTCTGACTATTGCAGACGATGTGGAACACACCATAAAAACTCAGTGAAGGTCAGACATTTTTTTGGTGTCACAGCCTTAAAATTCATACTAAAGACTGCAGTGTCAGTCGTTAATGTGCCTCTTGTGGCAAGGAGAGTGAAGTTCACCTGCACAACAATCTCTTACCAGCTGGCCTCCACTACTCTCACCCAGGGGCGGCACTATGGTTTCTGGGCCCTCCGAACAGCATACTGACTCAGGTCCCCCTTGGTAGAATCACGATACTGGGTTTGTATCAGGCCCCCTTTTCTGATCGGGGCCCTTGGAATCGTCCTGTTATGGCACCCCTGCACTCACCCCTCAGTTCTGACACAAACACATAGCATATGCATACAGTCGACTTGAATGCAAAGCCTTTCAAAGTGTACTTCATTTGATAGTGTGTGAGAAGACACACGGATGTCGGAGTAAAGCCCAAGAATGATAACTATAAAGATAACGACATTAGCGTCCACATCAGCGGACGATATCGTCTGTTTATTCTAAGTGCACGCTCGTCTGCCACTTCAAATTACCGAGCTCGTTATAGCAGGATGGATTCTGATTGGGTGTCATTTGAGCTTATCGTTCATCAGCTGGAAAAAAACGCTCTGAAAGTGAATCCAACAATATCGTTTCTCTGTGCTTTTATCGTTATAGCTGTGGTGTGGACTCTGTGCGTTCACACCAAGGACGATATTTAAGAATGGCAAATCACACAAACACTCTTTAATGTGGCTGTCTATTGTTGTTGCCACCTCCAATAGTTTGCTGTTGTTCCATCTCATCGTTTTTTTTCAGCTGTGGAATAATGGTCAAAGTCATTGATGCCACCATGTGGACCAACTGATTAGTGGCAAAACCTCAAGGTGCACATGCGACCCGAGCGCACATTGCATGCGTGGTTAGACAGATCAGATTATGTGCGTCCTATGCTGATGATTACATTTGCATTACACACAATGTGCCATAGTTTATCTATATAAATGGAAGAATACTTAGGTCTTAATATTTATTCGGATCCGGGTCAAGGCACCACTCCAACCAATTCTGCTCGGCTCACTCCAAATGAGGCTTGATGGTGGTCGGCATTTGAGGTGGCCACACTAACAAAGATGCTAAAGGCCACAGCCTCTAACACAGGAGTGTTCAATCTTGCTCCTGAAAGGTCACTTTTCCTGCAGAGTTCAGCTCAGGGGTGTCCAATCCCAGTCCTGGAGGGCCCTGCAGAGTTTAGCTTCAACTTGTCCAAATATACTTGCCTGGACATTTCTAGTCATGCACCTTGAGTACCTTAGTTCAGGTGTGTTTAATTGAGGTTGGATCTAAACTAGGGGTCTACAACCCTGCTCCAGAGGAGCTACTGTCCTGAAGATTTAATCTCCAACCACAATAAAACACACCTGAACCAGCTAATCAAGGTTTTCAGGCTTACTTGACAATTAGAGACAAGTGTGTCTGCAGGACAGTAGCTCTCCAGGAGCAGAGTTGGAGACCCCTGATCTGAGCCCTCGTGGAGCAGGATTAACTACACTTGTACTAGCATCAGTTGCTAGTGTGCCACTTGAGGATAAGCGAGCGGGGTTTACCAGCACAGCTATCTTATATATACCAGCTTTTACATAAACACCACTTACACTTTCTTCAGAAAATTAAAAATATCTCACTCATTACAGTCCAATGTGCTGCATTTTTTATAGAGCAGGGGTGGCCAGCTTCAGTCCTGGAGAGCCACAGTCCAGCAGAGTTTTGCTCCAACCTCGATAAAAACCCACCTGTAGCTTTCTAATAACCCTTAGACCTTGATTAGCTTGTTCAGGTGCAGTGTTGGGAAAGTACCTTTTAAAAGTAATATTGGGTTACTCAATAAAAATGTTACTAACTGCATTACTTGGTTACTTTTTTGGAAAGTAATGCATTACGTTACTTTTGCATTACTTTTTGTCATCTGGGCTGGGCTTGCATATTTGTTTTTCTACAACAACAAAAAAAGTTATATTTTTGGCAACTGTAAAGACCCTTTCACACCAAAAGTGTAATTCATAAGCCCCAGGCTGAAGGAAGTGCCCCTGCACCTCAATCCAAATCCTCTCAACAAGGGACAGGAGAGGTGTCAAAAATTAACTTGCAAACTTGCGTTACTTATTTGAAAAAGTAGTTCAGATATTTTATTGTAAATTTAAAAGTAGTGCGTTACATTAGTTACTTAAAAAAAGTAATCGATTACGTAACTCAAGTTTATGTACTTGTAATGCGCTACCCCCAACACTGTTCAGGTGTGTTCGATTAGGGTTGGAGCAAAACTCTGCAGGACTGTGACTCTCCAGGACCAAAGTTGGCCACCTCTGTTATAGAGGTACATGTCCCTTATACCCATAAATCCTCTCTAAGCAGCTAACGCACACAAGTCTCCCTTATTCCGTCTCTAGCCCCGTTCTCTCTTCCACGAGTCGAGCTCTCCGCAGGTATGCCGGAGTAATCTGTGAGGACATGGAGGCGGGCTTTATTACATCTGATGTGATGAAACTGGGTCGTTATAAAGAGGCCGGCGGAGGGAAGGATGTCAGGGCCCAGATGAGCATGGCCTCCAGTGATCAGACAGCTCAGACGTCTACACACATCTTCACTTTTACACAGGGGGAGAAATTACTGCGCTCAGCTGACAAAACGTCCAAATCCAGTCTGAAATCCACTCTACATATCCACATCTCTGACTGGATCCTCAAAGCCGTCTCTCACAGAACAGACCCCACGACTGATTTCCTCTCGCTTTCTTTTTATCAGGAGAATACGCGCTTCATCCCCTCATCTCGTGCGCTGCACTGACACGGATACCAAGAGACAAGTTAAATAAAGTGCGAAATTCCTAACATAAGGATTGTTACACAGATGAAGGGAGCATGAAAAAGGGTTGCATATCTTTTTTGTGACTGCTGATGTGTTGTGACCTTTTAACAGAACCGCTGTGTTTTCACACAGACAGATTGGCCACATGTAAGTGAATTTTATGGTGGATTTGTAATGACAAAGGCATCGACTTAAAGCATGTTGACGCTGTGTTAAAAGAGTTCAGACCCAGTCTTAAAATCGGACTCATGCAGCTTATGGGTGTTAAAGCTTGACTCCAGCTGTAAACCTTACAACATTGCTCAATCCGTCACTCCTTACATGCATAATTTACATGGTACAAGTGCTTCATGTTCTTTTATGCATAGTACCCATTTAAAGCTGCAGTGTGTAATGAGGCATCAAACAGAATTGCAATAATCTACTAGCTTTTCTGAAGAAATGTGAATGGTCCTTGCTTATGCAGACCCACCACCACAATGCTAAGGTATACAAAGTGTTTTTTTAATTAATTTTTTAGGCATGCTAGGGCAGTTGCCAAGACATTGCGATGCAATTTCAAGCTGTTTTGGGTGGTTGCTCACTTTCCCAATTCAAAAAAAATAAATTGTTTCTCTATTTTATATTCCACATCAGCTGAAAATGGTAAATTTGGTCATTTATAAATAATAATAATAATATCATTCCTGTCTGCAGCACAGCCGGTTTTGGGCTCGTTACAAAAGCTTTACATTTTTATTTTGAGTTCACTTAAATTGAAATTCTGCCATCATTTGCTCACCCTCATGTTATTCCAAGAATATGCAACCAAAGTCCATGTAACTAAAAGTTTGACACTTCAAAAAGTTCATAGAGACATCATAAAGTTTATTCATATGAATTAATTCCTCGGTCTTCTGAATGATCTTCATATGACAGATAAACAGATTTAATTTAGACTATTATTTACATATAAACATTAATAAATTCATATGCATATGGCACATCAAATATGGTAGACGCTTGGATTACTTTTACAATGCCTTTATGAACTTTGTGAAGCATCAAAGTTGATATTATGTGTACCTCTCAGGTTCCACTAATAATTGTGTTTCGAAGATGAACAAAAGGTTTATGGATTTGAAATGAAATGAGGGAGAATTAATTATGAGAGAATTTGGTAACACTTTAGTTTGGGGACCAATTCTCAGTTGCTTATTAGCATGTACATTACTAGCATTGGCTGTTTATTAGTACTTATAAAGCACATTAGTGCCTTATTCTGCATGACCATATTCTAGATCCCTTAATCCTTCTCCATACCTAAAGTTAACAACTACCTTACTAGTGAGTTAATAGTGAGAATTAGACCTTCAAATAAAGTGTGACTGAGAATTTTTATGTTTGGGTGAACTAAACCGTCAAAGCTTTAAACTTGTGCTTAATAGAAAACAGGTTGTCCCCATTCAAATGGGTTATTGCGGTGTCGAGTTGCTCAATCAAAGTGTCACAATGTTTCCACATTGTGTGTCTTTGATTGGTAAGAATGAGACATTTGCTTTAACAGGCTGAGGTAATGCCATTGTGACACATCTCAGTGTTTGCAGGAAATGCCCAAGACTGGGAAAAGCATGCCAGAGCCCATCACGTCACAGACAGCACAGGGGCTGGAGGGGGTCTGGGAAGATTGCTGGGTGTGGAGGTGCTGTGCTGGGATTTCAGGGATATTGCATCAGGGGACGGAGGAAGTGGAGATGTTTTGGTCAAGAGACGACTTTATGGATCTAACCACTTGCAACCTAATATGCACTCCTAAAAGATAAAGATGGGTGTATCATATGATTTAAACATTTATCATTCCATAATATGTACAGTTCCACATCCTATTTTTAAAAATGAGCAGAAAATATACATAATATACTGTTGAGCATTCAGTAACTATTCCACTCCAAACACCCTGAAACTAATGCACTGATATGAGCAACCCATAACATAACTTATTTGATCTCCAAAAAGCCACATAAGGATCCACTGACATCTACAGACCACAGATGAAAACAGGTTTCCCGCTTGTGGAAATTGTCCCTAATACCTGTGGATTTGCATTCTTACACACAACATTGTTATGAGTGTGTGGTTGTTTAATGCCGTCCCCGAGGGAACATGAGCCCTGCAGGTATGTAGCTTACTGCACAACACCCGTTTAAACTAATGAGCTCTTAAGAGAACAGAAGCAGGGTGTGAGAACAAACCCCGACACAAAGATCTCAGCTGTCAGCGGTAATACCGCAGATTACACCTGAGATAAGCACACAGCTTACTGTTTACAGCAGCTGTTAAAAGTATTTAAGTCACACATCAAATATCGGAATGCCATTGCTCTGGATGTCAAAATCTATGCACTCAAATGCTGCATGAGCTTTTCTCAGAACTTATTTCACTTGTGTCTTTCAAATAAAATCTGTTTAGTTTAATATTTTGTATTGCAATGACAACCAGACGTTTGAAGTGTAATTTAAGTTTCCAAATACATTATGACCACTGTATGATTAAAATTGTTATTATGAGAGTATGCATGCTATAAACAGAAACATGCGAGGGCATAAATAGTCATTCGGTTTTAATTCTTTATACTTATGATGAACTAATTATTAATTAAGGAGTCATTTCATAAAACGAGCTAATCACGTCATTAAATAAACAACTGAATAAATTGTTCAAGATCGGAATAATCCCATAAATGTTGTCATGTCTTAAATATTACAGTAAAATTGGAAAGTCATAACACAAACTGCTTTGCATTTATAAATCAGTTTAAAGTGTGAAAAATTCAATCAATGTGTACACTGAGAGATGTTAAGTGATATTTTATCAGGATGGCTCAGATTAATCAGTAGCCTGAAGGAGATTGAGTTAAATCATTCGGTTTTAATTCTTTATACTTATGATGAACTAATTATTAATTAAGGAGTCATTTCATAAAACGAGCTAATCACGTCATTAAATAAACAACTGAATAAATTGTTCAAGATCGGAATAATCCCATAAATGTTGTCATGTCTTAAATATTACATTATTTTATGATCCACCTGGTTAGATATATATATATATATATATATATATATATATATATATACACACATATACATGCATGTATGTGTGTGTGCATCCTTAACTTGTTTTGTTATTGTACTGTGGGATGAGGAACTAGTGAAAAACATGTCACTGCATTAATACATGACAAAAAGAACCTTGAACCTAAATAATATTTTGAGAAAATTATTAAAGACCAGATTTTAATAATGTTTAATTAATGTTACTGGAAGAATATTTCTTCATCACTTTGAGAGAACCTTGCCAGAACGCCTTGCCATAGACTTTCTGTAGAAGCATGTATAAACGTAACATAAGCAACTCACATTTGTTTGTTGAAATATAGCTACTGATGAAAATGACTGATAAATTGTTATATTTTTTTACATGCTTGTCTAAACTTCTGTCATTTTTCTATACAGCTTCAGAGCAGACCAAACCAAATGTAAGAAGAATCTTATTTGCTAAATTTATGAATCCGCTGAGAACCCCAAAGGGAGGTTTTGTCAGCTTCAGCTATCTCAAGTGTAGCTAAACACGTGCATTCATGCAGGGAAGTTCAGAGACCGTCAGAGATGCTAAACCGCCGAAGGCCCCTCGGTGCGTCTCTTTATCCCCCACTCCAGTTCGACGCTCGCAGGCTGTTTATATGTATGCATACGTGCGTGTTTGTGTCTGCATGTGTGCGTCCCTGATGCTCCTAAGGCAGAAAGCCTTGCTTTTTCATTTCAGCATTGGGAATACGGCGTTTGAATAGGCCAATGTACGGCTATATCACATTATTAGTAATCATATCTGCTTAAGCCAAGCCTGCTGCTCCAGATGGCTGCTTTCAAGTGCAAATGAAGCAGTGAGACGAGGCCGCCTTTAATACGTACTCACGATTCACAAATAGCCATTGATTTTTTCTGTGTCCCCCTCCATCCAGCCAGTCTGCCGGTATTGAGCTCGGATTAAATGGTCTCCTGGGTTTTTAAAAGGAACATTGATTCTTCTAATTAATTGTGCATTCTGCATAAACTCGTTCGTATTTGCACTTCAAGTCAATTATTTTGAGTTCGGCCGGACAGGGAACAAACAGGCCCGACATATACGAGGAGCTGATGGGAGTCATTTTGTTTCCTCGGGAAGTGTGAATACTCAAATGAAAGAGAGTTATTTCCATTTTGGCTGTACGTCTGAATGGGAATTGACAGGGGAAGAGGTGCAGTCGCCCACTGGGATTTCAGACGCCGTATGAATAACACATGGATGTTTTTATGAGCGCGCTTGTTTTAATGTATTGACAAATGCCTACTTTTCATACCTCATCATTATCGTAAATGAAATACTTTAACGCTGCTCTCAGAAGCACACCATAGACCCTTTTCACAAGACTGTGATGATGCATTTAACGGTCATCAGCATCATAAATCCTCAAACTTTTTTTTATATTTTGATTTTTGAAGGGGTCATAGGATGCTACATGCACTTTTACAAGTTGTTTGAACTGAAATGTGTGTTGGCAGTGTGTGAACACAACCACACTATAATGATACAAATCTACCCAGTGTTTTTTTTTTTATCTGGTTAAATGTTTTCCCCTTTCTCAAATCGAGCCGATCTCAGACGCCTGTCTGTGTGACGTCACACAGACAGGC
>NW_015505469.1:106564-130430 GCF_001515645.1 Sinocyclocheilus grahami | reverse complement strand
GTCACACAGACAGGCCCCTCCCACGATAGTTTGATTGACAGTAGCGTTTCAGCACAGACTGGACTGGTGTCTTACATTAGACCCACCCTGAGTGAGCTGTCATCAGTCCGCCATTGTTTCACCGCCGGAGCAGATGCAGACAAGAATGACTCCTAAGCGATTGAGGTGTTCTGTTGTTGGATGTAATGATGAACAGCAGTCGTCATTTACTCCCGACATCTGAGCCACTGAAGATGCAGTGGATTACTTTGTTTCTGAAGGGAATGCTCCCCTGATCTACATAAACGTGTCTACGTTTGTGCGAATCATTCGTGATCCATCCTCATCTACAGAAGTAGTGAGTATAATGTTTTGTAATGAATCTTTGCAAATCGCCTTTCCTAATAATGTGCTAATTAGCAAGTTTCATGATGAAAGTGAACTAAAGTAAACAGTCTCTCTGAGAGCAGCTCGGAAGAGAGGGGCGGGGTCAGCAGAGCTCATTAACATTTAAAGGAAAATGCTACAAAAACGGCTTGATCTGAAAAGAGCTGTTTTTGACAGGGTAAAAAATTCGTTTTTTACACTACCATTGAGAAATTTGAACCAAACTATGTTACAGACGTTTCATTAAGACCCTAAAGAATCATATCAACTTGTGGAAAATGCGCATCCGATGACCCCTTCAAAAAAATGTATATACACAATTATAACACTTTGTGTTATATCACCTTTGCATCAAATGACAAAATACTAGTTAACGCTAAAGTCCTGTTCACATTACAAGCAACGACAAAGCGACACAATCCCATTCTTTTTAACCGGATGGGGCGTGACCAGCGACGCGACAAAGACGGTAGAGCTCCCGATATCGTTCTCTTCTCAGCAATAGATAAACATACAACGGAAAAAAGTAGGCTCTGTTTCTCATTCATTTTTGTTTGCATGAACGAATTTAATTTATATAATATTTAAGGCCTGTTCACACCAAGGACGATAACTATATAGTTATAAAAATCTTTCTCAATGTTAAAGAATAGCAGAGTCCACACTACAGCTATAATGATAAAGGCACAGAGAAACGATATCGTTGGAATCACTTTCAGAATGATTTTTTTTCCAGCTGATGAACGATACGCTCAAATGACACCCAATCAGAATCCATCCTGCTATAACGAGCTCAGTAATTTGAAGCGGCAGACGAGCATGCACTTAGAATAAACAGACGATAGCTCAATTTTTTTTTCCTGTTTTTGAAAGTCACACTATCGTGGAGTTTTTCTTTTGCTATTTGAACAAATGGGAATGCAAAAAAATTGATTTGTGGTTCTCTCCCATTCACTGCTCTTGAAGTTAACCCAACTATGACGACTTCCGCTGCTGAGAAACCCGGAAATGTGAAAAAGGTCCATTGTTTCACGGATTCATGCCAGGGTGTGTAGTGGGAATTAGCTTTTGATGGCGAGCTGCCAAGAGGCCAGCGGACGTTCTTCTCACGAGCCCTGTACACCTCTGCGCCGGAGCGAAAGGTCCTCTCAGTGCTGACAGCTTTGCTATTTAAGACAGGGACGGTCCGTTCCTCCAGATTGTAAGAGTGCTCTAAGAAGCGTATTACTCTCCTGATACTTCATTAATCTCCATCAAACGCGGCGACACTGCCACGGCTGACAGCGGGGACAAAGCAGGGTTCTGCTCTCCTCCCAGCTCAGATAATGCGTGTTTTACAGTAGCCCAGATGTCCACACTCAATAAAACATTTGAGGGAATCAGGCGAGGTGTGTTTGGGGATGTCTGTATTGACTGGCTGCTGTGTGGAGACAGCGATACGGGGGCTGCTAGTCTCTGATTACAGCATTAAAAGAGTGGGCTGACAGAGCGACTGGCAGGCCGAGGGATGGGGATAATTGTATCTGTGGAGGGATTTGGATTTGACCAAAGTGTGCCATCCTGATTATCTCATGCAGGAAGAGCCGCATGACTGAAATTAGACTTGGATTAACCTTTATTTCCTTTTACGGTTTGTTTTTCTTGAGTGAGGAAAAAGGCCTACCCTCCGGTGAGATGCTGTTATTGTGAATACAACAAACTTTATAGGAAAACCGTGAGAGCTGATCTAATTAAATCATTATTTAGTAACATAGTTACTCATTTTAGACAATGTAATCTAACTAGTTTAAGATTACGTTTTAAATCAAACTTTTTTTTAAACATGCCATGTTTACTGTACATAAAGGAAAGAGAAAGAAAATATATTCCTTTTTTTATATCAACATCATAAAATGTATTAAACATGACATTAAACCAGGATTTCATAAAGTGGGCTTAATGTAAGGGGTTTGTGAGTTGATAAAAAGCTAATAATTCATTAAACACTTGAACAATAAAACTATAAACATGACTGTGAATATATAAAATGTGAATTTTTTTTTTCAATACTTCACTATATTACAGCACGTTTGTAATACGTGACAACTTAAGAAACTTGAGCGTAATTAATAGTTTGAGAACATAATTGAAGACCAGATTTGAACAACGTTTGATCAATGTTATTGCAAGAATATTTCTCCATAACTTTGACAGCACCTTGCCAGAACAGACTTTCAGCATAATGTAACATAAGCGTGTCAACTCACTTTTGCTTGTTGAAATATACTGATGAAGATTACAATTAAAATAAATTATATATTTTCTGTATGTACGGTGATCCACTGTCAGCAAATACACAGGGGGAGGGACACAGAGGTAAGTGCACACAGCAGCAGGTTCATTGAACACAGGCAAGTAGATGAGAGCGGACAACGAATCCAGGCGAGTAAATGGGAGAAGTAGGGGTTTTTGGTTCTTATCTGTGAGTTAACGAGTCCTTTTCTTCAACCAGGGAATCCGAGAGGAATGGGGGCGAATGGAGAGGCTTGCAGATAGGTAAGAGTCAGTTAAGTAAACATGCAATGTTTGAGACCAAACAATGACAGTGTGGGAGGAGTGCAAGGATATAGTGCTCTTGATGAGTGGTGACACATAATGTAACATAAGCGTGTCAACTCACTTTTGCTTGTTGAAATATACTGATGAAGATTACAATTAAAATAAATTATATATTTTCTGTATGTACGGTGATCCACTGTCAGCAAATACACAGGGGGAGGGACACAGAGGTAAGTGCACACAGCAGCAGGTTCATTGAACACAGGCAAGTAGATGAGAGCGGACAACGAATCCAGGCGAGTAAATGGGAGAAGTAGGGGTTTTTGGTTCTTATCTGTGAGTTAACGAGTCCTTTTCTTTAACCAGGGAATCCGAGAGGAATGGCAGAGAATGGAGACGATGGAGCGGCTAGCAGGTAGGTAAGAGTCAGGTAAGTAAACATGCAATGTTTGAGACCAAACAATGACAGTGTGGGAGGAGTGCAAGGATATAGTGCTCTTGATGAGTGGTGACAGGTGGTGCCGGTTAGTAATCAGGGGATTGGGATCTGGTGAGTGTAGTTGGTGGTGACTGCGACTCTCTGACATTCATACAGTAGCATGTCAAGGTGCAGACTATAGATGTAGCTGTGGTGTCATACGCTTACCTAAACATATATAGACTTCTGTCATATAATTGTAAACATGTGAATGTGAATATAATATAACGTGAATATTTTTTTTAAATATTAACTTCCGATACGATATTTCAAGTAAATATTTTATTTTGTCGGGGTTTGGCTGACAAAAACATTACTGAAGGTCACTGATATGATCAAGACATAGTGTTTCATAGCTATACATCACCAGTGTTTAGTAACTTAATTATTTGTTTTATACATGGTGTCATTGTTTAAGAGGTGCTATTTTCCCTTGAATTCAGAAGCATGGTTTTCTAATTTATTTACATGACTGTATGAATATAGTCAAAGCTAAATGGTATAACACAGTAGGATCTATCGATCTGGATATATATATATATATATATATATAAGTTTAAACCTTCAATATAAGTTTTTATTAGTGCTGTCAAATGATTATTCGCAATTAATCGCATCCAAAATAAAAGTTTTTGTTCACATAATATATGAGTGTGTACTGTGTATATTTATTATGTACTGTATATATAAATACACACACATGCAGTATATATTTTGAAAGTATTTACATGTATATATTTATATTTATATAATTTATATTATATATAAATATATTTAATATATAAACATAATGCTTTTTCCTTAAATATATACATGCATGTGTGTGAATTTATATATACATAATAAATATAAACAGTACAGTCATATATGTTATGTAAACAAAAACTTTTATTTTGGATGCGATTAATCGTTTGACAGCACTAGTTTTTATCCATGAATTTCTTCACCTTTTTATATAAGATCATATGTTCAGTGAGTAAAAGCTATAGATATTTCATCATTCATATCTGTAACAAACAAGTAGAAGTTCAAACTACTAACCCAAAGTAAATACTTTGGAATAGAACAATATATTATTAAATTATGTTTTAGCATTTAACTGTAATAACATATATGTTTACTGTTAAAAAGTCATTTGTTTAATTTACCCTGCATGGCGCAGGAAGTTGAGCCATTTGACCACATTTCTTTTTTTATAAGGTATAGTTTAAATAGCATGTGTTATAGATACCGTCTTATAATCTCAACTGCTAAAAATGATCATGAAATATAGATGTACCTCTGTATAATTTTGAATTACCCAGAGAAAACGTAAGCATACGCTGGTAATAACATATATGTTTACTGTTAAAAAGTCATTTGTTTAATTTACCCTGCATGGCGCAGGAAGTTGAGCCATTTGACCACATTAATTTTTTTATAAGGTATAGTTTAAATAGCATGTGTTATAGATACCGTCTTATAATTTCAACTGCTAAAAATGATCATGAAATATAGATGTACCTCTGTATAATTTTTAATTTTTAATTACCCAGAGAAAACGTAAGCATACTCTGGCACATCTTACCCGATGCACTCTCCCCTACAATACGTGTGTGTAATGGAATGGTAATGACTCGACGGTGTGATCACATTCTCTGCAGGAACCTGGAAAAATAACCCCCACACAATCGGCCCTGAGCTCAGAGCACTCTCTTCCACACACGCTCTACAGAGAGACTGCATAAATTGTCATCTTTCTCATATTTACGAGACAAAGTCTGAGCTGCTGATGCAGTGTAGTATAGTATTCCCGGCTGAAATTGCACTCTCAGATATGGGAAAACAAAACCGTTTCTGTATTACTGTGTCTGTACTTCAGGGTGAGATTGAATAGAAGATGTGTATGATAAAAAAAGAGAGAGGGATGACAGAATATTTTAAATTGTAGTACTTTACATGTTTTGATTGTAGGTCATAGAGAGGGATATTTTGGCTCGCTCCACAGGAACACTGGGAAACCATGCATACTGATTTTCATCCCGTGAAAACAAACACACATATTCCTTTGTGATTTCAGCAGTTTATTGTATAATCCCTATTTCCTTTTCTTAGTGAAAGAGGAGTTTAGGTATATAATTGATGGGTCCGGACTGCTTTTTATTTTTTAATCTTAGTTCATGACTTTTAGTTCATCACATTTTAGAGTTAGCTCTTGAGAAAATGGGTCAGCTGAGCCGGAACATTTTCCTTCTTTTGGATCGGTCTCTTTGCAGCATTTTTTCAGCGGCCACTGAGGTTTCTCCAATTAAGACGTTCACAGGGAGATAAGTAGAGGTTGGGTTTCTTCTCTCACTCCTAGGGCCGAGTTCTGCTTGCGTTAGCCAAAGCTGAAACCCATTATTGAGGCCTGTTTGTCAGACCTAAATGAGCTAGGAACGACAAGTTGTTTTCTGTGGCTTGGCTATAATGTTTTGTTTTGCGTACAGTGACACTAACATTTGTGGAACAATAATAAAGTTATTTAGAACAGCGCATATGTAGTTCATAAGGCAGAACATAATGAACTGCTCTCGCATGTCAACACGTCATTGTGCAACAATGTCTGTAATGTAAGGGCAACAAGCAGAACTCAATTGACTTTGGTGGATAAAATACACATCAGAGAGACTCCAGTTGTGTTCTCCACTCTGGGCTGCTTTCATTTGATTTAATTGTAACAGATTTGTGAAATGAAGAGGAAGGATTAGAAGATATCAAAGAGCGATTAGTGGCTGTTTTTTTGGTGTCTGCGCTACAAATGTTGCCATAGTCATCCATCAGCTGGTGCCACTCCGCCTGGAGGCAGAAACCACAATGGCACCACACCAAGCAAGACAGACAGAATAAAGGACTGCACCCATGAAAGGCCAAATTCTGCTGCCATAAATCATACCAGTGCAGCGCTAACCCCAAAACATTTAGAAAAAATACAAACAATCTCCAACTTTAAATATTGTGGGTCGGAGAGAAATAAACACATAAATTAACATGACAATTCTAAGTGAAAACAATGCAATACAATTTGAAATGCAAAACCTAAGAATGACGCCAAACTGGAAAAGACATTTCATTAAAGGTGCATTTTTGCTTTCATTTGACCGAATAGTATGAAAGAGGGGAATAGTAACGGCAACAAAGGCGGGTTGCAGTTGTGCAGTATATACAAGGCTTTGGCTCTGACTCATGAATAAAAAAATGTTTGATGATGTCCACTCATGTATGGCGACCACTCCAATCTTGTCAGTAGCAAAAAAAATACATGTTTTGTTTAATATGGAGTGGGTTGCCTCATGGGGGCTGACATATTGAGATCACATGACTAGCCCAGTAATTCTTCTATCATTTAGCGCTGCACAGTGATGAAGCATTTTTGTAGGCCAACCCAGACGGTAGCATCAGCCTTGTTCCTTCCACAAAACCCAATAGGATTTTACCATTTGCTTTTGAATTATTGCAGAAATAAGCTTTGTGCCCAAGAAATGTTTATGATTCTGTTTTTGTTCATCATGTTAATCATCTTTTTAAAGCCAGAATTTTAAATAAGCTCAATCACCAGAAGTAAAGAGCTAAACGTAGGCCTTAAACGATCTACACATGACATCAATGTCAACACCATAAAGCTTCCGACAGCCTTTTCAGCCTTGATTTAAAAACATTTTCCCTGAAAGGCTGAGTTAGAACAAGAATATAGAACATAGAAGAGCACAATTATGAACACAATGAGGTTGTAAAAGTGGACTAGTAGGTAGATGAGTTTACCCGTTCAGTGTGATGACGTTTAATGTCCCTGACCACCTCTGTAGTCCCATTTAGCCACTTGTTGGCAACCCTTTTCCATCGGATAAACACGAATCTCACTGGTAATAGGTCAGTGGTTCCCAACCATGCTGCCACTCCAACACTGCACATTTTGTATATCTCCTAAAACAATCACACCTGATTCAACTCGTTAGCTTATAAGTAGAGACCCTAAGAAATGAAATGGATGCGTCCAGACAAAGGAGACATGCAAAAAGTGCTGTTGGAAACTACTTCCGGCAAGATTCTGAAGTGTTCATCTGATGTTCACATTTACTCTCCTTTAAAGGGTTAGTTCACCCAAAAATGAAAATTGGCTTGTGTTTTACTCACCCTCGAAGCATCCTAGGTGTATACGAACTTTATTCTTTCAGACGAATCCAGTCGGAGTTATATTAAAAATTGTCTTTGATCTTTCAAGCTGTTTAATGGCAGTCAGCGGGTGTTGCATTTGAACAGTCCACAAGTCGTCAAATAAAGCTCGCGCATTCATAATAAAATGTGCTTCCCACGGCTCCGGGGTTTGAATAAAGGTCTTCTGTAGTGAATCCATGTGTTTTTGTGAGAAAAATATCCATATTTCAAACGTACATAAAGTTATGTAAACATTAGATGTAATTACAAATATCACCAAAATGTGTTCAACCAAACTGTTTTGGTTCATTTTTTGAATCAATATGAAATCAAAATTGTTCCTCTTTATACATGTTCCTAGTCTTATCATTGGTGCAAATTACTCCAAATATTAGGCCTACATTTCAAGTCACATGCATTAATAAAACACTTTACCTTTCTGAATGAATTCCCAAAGCCATCTTATTCGTTAACTCCTCCCATTCAAACCAGGTAGACTCATATAGAGAGACCACATTCCAAATCTTAGAGGACAAAATTCCACCACCCTACATTGTTATATTACTGTTATAAAATCGGCTGTGAATTTCACACTTGAGTCATGCAAAAGCAGTTTTCACTTACCACGTTTCAAATGTATACATTTCTACATCATACCCTGCATACAGTATATCCAAATTCAACTCATCAGTTATATGATGATGAATCAAATCAGCATGTATGCTTCACTTTATCCAAAAGAAACCAGCAGCTCAGTTCACTGATGTATTGTACAGAAGTTAGAGCATAATTAATGCAGAGTAGTTCACATAATGCTTCCTCCTCCAACACAACTACATCTACGGGAGCTTTTTTCCTGCACGGGCAAACGTTTAGAGGAAAGACTTGAAAAGAGCAACATTTTCCCCAAATGGACACATTTTTCTTTAAATATGAGCCTAAGCTGCTAGCGCAGTAAACCCCTCTCCCCTGAGCCTCTGTCTCCACCTCAGTGGTGTCCGAATGGAGGTCCCTTCTCTCATGTGCCATTGAGACATATTTGATATTCTGGCCGCAGTCTTTCCTGTGGTGCCATTTTGAAGCTTCCCCATTGAGGTTCCATTTACCCAGGCCACCGGGAGCCTCCAGCCGGGCGGACTCTCTCCACGCGGTCCCTTCCTCTGTAGATCGGCCCCAGCAAGCCGCTCCGCCAATATGTTAATACGACACTTTCAGAAACCACTCATATTCATGCGGTAAGCAGGCCCAGCTATTTTCACCCCAGTAGACAAAGCACACGTCTCACCTCTCGCTTTACAAAACACCGGAAAATGACTGATTTTTTTCTCTCCGAACTAAACATGCAGATTTCTGAAAGGTCATAAATAACAGGATTTATAGTTCTCGGCTTTGAAGTTTTGAAATGCATTTATGCATGTACAACAGAAACATACAAATTCAAGTTTTGTTAACATATTTTGGTGCATTTTCATCTGTCACTTTGTAGAAGCTAGCCAGATGTGTTGCTTGACATGTCCTCATCCTCAAAAACTGAACTAAACCACACTCTTAAAAATAAAACTTCCAAAAAGGGGGTTTTCGCAGCGATGCTTTAGAACAGGGGAGGGCAAACTTGGCCCTTCCAGGCTACTTTCCTTCAGAGGTTAGCTCCAACCCTAATCAAACCCACTTTAACCAGCTAATTATTGTCTTCAAGACTACTAGAAGGCTACAGGCAGGTGAGTCATATCAGGGTTGGATCAAATCTCTGCAGGAAAGTGGCCTGGAAGGGCCAAGTTTGCCCATCACTGCTTTAGAAGAACCATTTCTGGTTCCACAAAGAACGTTATACATTCTTAAAAATAAAAGTTATTTATTGGCATTGATGGCTCCATGAAGAACCTTAAAAAATCCATAGAACCTTTCCATTGCACAAAAGGTTTTTTTATAGTCGAAAATGGTTCTTTAGATTTTTTAAATGTTATTTACTCTAAGATCAAAACAGTTATTTTAAGAACTGTTCACTGAAAGGTTTTTTGGGGAACCAAAAATGGTTCTTCAATGGCATCACTGCAAAAACCTTTAGTGAAAAAAGGTTCTGTAGCTTTTAAAACTGTATATAAATTGTGCTTTTAAGAAAGCTTCTTTGGGGAACCAAAAATGTTTCTCCTATTTGGAACAGATCAAAACAGTTATTTTAAGAACTGTTCACTGAAAGGTTTTTTAGGGAACCAAAAATGGTTCTTCAATGGCATCACTGCAAAAACCTTTAGTGAAAAAAGGTTCTGTAGCTTTTAAAACTGTATATAAATTGTGCTTTTAAGAAAGCTTCTTTGGGGAACCAAAAATGTTTCTCCTATTTGGAACTTTTTTTTTTGGAAACATGAATGTAGTTTGAAGATAATCGAAAGAAGCTTTTTCCACTATAAAGAAGCTTTTGTGGAATTAAAAGGTTCCATTGATTTTAAAAGGTGACATGTCATGAAAATATGACTTTTTCCATGTTTAAGTGCTATAATCAGGTCCCAGTGCATCTACCAGCCCAGAAAACGTGAAAAAGAACAACCCAGTAAAAAAGCCTTTTTCTGCAAGCTTGTGTAAAAACAAGCCACTCAGATTTCTCTCCCCCTGTGACGTAGAAAGGGGATCTTATAATACTGCCGACCCTTGAACTGCACGTTTCCACCCACGGTGCAAGCGAGAGTGGTGTACCAGATCTAATGCCATGGGGAAAGTTTGAGCAAAGCATGCTATCTGTTCTGTCTTTGGCTGCACTGATGAGCACAGAAAACTATTTAGAGTCCCAGCCTCAAGAGAGCAGTGGATTTATTGATTTATTTACTGTATATTACGCTGCTGCCACAGATCTAATATAAGCACGCAATTTATTTCCTAGCTGTTTACCTTCACAGACATAACCGACTGTTTTTCTCTGTTAACTCATGTGTGTTTTTAACAAACTTGTGTGTATTTGACAGTTTAAGCGCAATAAGACATGAAAGAGAACTTAGTTTAGTACTCACATGCCGTGTGACAGCCGCTTTCTGTGCACATGCTTCGGATGTGTGCCCTCAGAAAACAGTATATCAGAAATGTTTACTAATATGGTTTAATAAGCATGATTTCAAGCACAGCCCTGTTCTGGAAAAGGGGGCGGGGAGCAGCAACTCCTTTGCTTTTAAAGATACATGCACGAAAGCGTGTTTCTGCTTCCACTCAAATTAGGCATTTTCAAAATGACCTGTGGGGTATTTTGTGCTAAAACTTCAAAGATAGATTCTGGGGACACCTGAGACTTATATTACATCTTGTAAAAAGGGGCATAATAGGTCTCCTTTAATGGAACCAGAGATGCTAATAAAGAAAGATGATTAAGAGTGATAAGAGTGTATGCAAGGTCGAATAAAGTATGAGTCAAGACAACACTGAGTACAGTGATTGGTCACCACTTGATTTGCCATGAAGCGAAACTAAACCAACTCCCACAGATCCCGTCATTCCCGTGCCGTCTGGGACCAAATCAATCAATAACTCTGATACAACTCTGTGTTCTGTGTTCCAGCTCGTCTTGTTCGACGATCAAGACTGCGTTCCTGGTTTGCAAGCCAATTTGTCAACTTGCCTGAAATCACATCCTCTCGCACATCAGACGAAATCTCAAAGCAATTAACTTATTTTGTAGTACTTCAATCTAAAGATATGAGATAAGATACCCACACCATTGTACAACAGCTGCGTTTTGCCTTCCCATTTGAGTGTTGGTGTCTTTGTGCGTTAGATTGTGGATAAGCCAGCGCAAGGTAAGTTAGGAGAGTGAGAGCCACAGATGTGGGCCTTTCTAAAGGCTCTGTCTGCCAGCCTGTGTTTACCTGACACTCTGATTGACAGCGGAGTGATTGGAAATATCCCCCACTCACTGGTGCGAGCCCCTGAGTGCAAGGAAAGTGCTTTTGTAGTCTGGCTGTAATGGGCCAAGTTTGAATTGAAGGTTGAAGGAAAACGCTGCTCTCTGGTCACTCTCAGGGAGGAGCTGACACAGTGGAAACGATGCAGCGAACAGAGTCTTAGATCAGGAACGCAGCTGAGAGTGCAGAATGTCTCTGGGCTGTTATCTCAATGCAATCGTGCTAATCTTTTAGCGTTTATAAAAGCAACACCGCCGCCGCGAACAAACTCCAGAGACTCTTTTCTCCTTCTAGACATGTAGGACGATACAAAGCGATTTTTTTTTCTATATGCTCTCGGTGAGATCAACTTCCACCCAGTTTTTTCCTGCTCATGCTCTCTGGTGAATAACAAAACAATCTGCCGAATTTGCCCCCCAGACAGTCTAATTTCCTAAGTTAATTTCCTCATTCTGTGCTGTTGAACTCCCTTGGCGCACTATGAATCAGGGAGGCATAGGTACATCAGTTGTCTATCTTAGGGAAAATTAGAAATGGTATTATCCTTTTTTTTGTGAGATGGTGATGCTAACAAGAATAGTAGAACACAAACTTTCTCTTCATTCCAATTCCTATCGTTAAGAACGAGCAATATTAGCGTGATTTTTTTCCCCAAACCAGGGAAATCTAATTTCACTGGTCAACTCAATCATGCCGTCACCTGTTAAGAAAAGTTCAGACTTTATGGAGATGAGTTTGTTTCTTCATCAGATTTGGAATCTACAAAAAAAGGTCGTAGCGCCAAACACTCATCCAAAAATCCAGTAGGCAAATAACATAAGGTGTGTAGATACAAAAAAAAAATACAAGGATAGTTGTACAACTTTTTTGCACATATTTTTGTGACCTCTGAGCAATAAATGAAATAAGCCTTTTGAGCTGAATCTGGACGAGTGCGGATCTCTTTCATCTTTTCATCAGATGTGGAGAAATGTAGCATTGCATCACGTGCTCAGCAATGGATGCTCTGCAGTGACACACACACACACACACACACATACTGAATTGTAAAACAATAAATAAACTTATTACAGAAGGTGTTTGTCAAGCTTTTTCTGAAAATGAACTCCTGAAATGAACTCCAAATTAACTTTGTTTTGGCATGATTTTGTTTAAAATTATGTCACACCAGTTTGTTCTTTCGTTTTGCTTGAAATATATACAGTATTGGGGCTTTTACAATAGGCTATCTGCATGTCGCAACCACTGGAGGAAAATGCCTGGCCGAGATCCTTTCTAAGGCTGGTATGGTGCACTTCATATCATTTAGTCTACATACTACAGCTGTAAATGGTTATTAAGCTATATAATGATATACAGTACATTTCAAGAAAAGTGTGAGTGATCGTCAGAATAGCACAACAGCTTTACTCCTGTGCAAAGCTTTCATCAGCTACAGGCAAGTTTAATGTTCTAGTTCATCTGAAGGTCAGTGGTCTTTAAATATAATTCATTTTATGAAGTCCAAACTAAGTCAGCTCTTTGCATATGAATATATAACTGCTGTGTCCACAAAATGTAGTGATTATTAATCAACTTTTTTAGATGCCAAATTGTGACCGTGGTTGTCTGCATTTGTGCTGGCTTTTTTTTTGTTGTTGCCAATATTATCATCTTTGTTTCACTTATACATATTACACAGTTTACATATTATGTTGCACTGGAAATCCCCGCAAAGCTTTCATGGTTAGAAGATTTTTTTTTTTCTTCATTATTACAAAATATCTACACTTCTATGATTTCTATAGCCATTATGTTTCTATGCATGCATGCATTTTCTTTTAGCACCTTCTCTTTACAGAGTGGGTGAGGTTTTTCTTTTGTGTGTGTGTACTGTGGAAATAAACTACTAAAACTATTTTAATAACAGAAGAGCATGGATCCGTGTGGCTCATCCCATCGCCGACACATCTCTGTAAAAGATGCTGCTCCATTCAGACCGATCTTCAGAAATGACTGCATATCATTAATCACTCCTGTTTCTTGAGAAACACTTGACAGAGCTCAAGTGGCCTCTTACATTAAACCATAAACCTCTTAATTGCTGATTACAAGACCATGAAAAAATGATGCATCATCAGTTTCCCAGAACGAGCAGAGTGAACTAGTATTCTTGCAAAATATGTTAGATAAGAAAAAAATAAGTTTAAAGCTTTCTTGCTGATAAACAGGTAATGATGTAAACGAGGTTGAAGTTGTTCACTACACTGACGGAGACATCTTCACGGACAAAACTTGAGGGCCAGCGAGACATCGGATGCAACCCGGTCAAAAATGACAGACATCCCGTCCATCCAATCACAAGGCGAGTTCTCAAACCTAACCTCCAATGAGAGGAGAGACGAAGGGCGGGACTTCCGGTCGGTGACGCAGTTGGCGAAGTGGAAGCCCCGCCGTCAATCAAACTAGGAAAAAAACAACCTGGACTAAAGCGAGCGCAGGCACCGATTAAAACAACCATGCTCGGAGTCTAATTAAACGCAGATATCAGTCTTCGTTAAAGAACTCACGTAATGACCGGTACGTAGCATGTGAAGAGCGCGGGAACGGTCGCTTTGAAGCTTTGTGCTGGCTATGTTTATGCTAAGCTAGGCTAACGTTAGCAGGCGGGTGAATCTGAGAGACTTTAAGATCCGCGGAGGAAAGAAATACAGAGCGCAAATCATCCTTAAAGCGACACAACGCTTCTGTAATAGCCGATGAAGCCGCCTGTGCAGCAGGCGCGCGGAGTGACGGGCTCTAACGGCTGTTGTTGTGTGTGTTTAAGCGCCTGAAGGGCCAGTGAAGGCGGGAGTCATGGCGGACAGCAGCGGCGCTCAGGACGGCGGCGGCGCGGAGCAGGTAAACCGCATCACATCCTCTCCTCTGTATATACTCTAATGCATGTGCTTTGGTGAAGTTTTCACTTTGTTCTGTTAAAACACTGGCGCTTCCTGTGTGGCCTCCCCTTTCATGTGTTAAACCCGCCCATCGCCAGGACGGACAGCCCTCGCCGCTCGCCCTGCTCGCCGCCACCTGCACGGGCCTCGGCTCGCCCGCCCCCGGAGCAGAGCACGGGGCGCACTCCAATCATGCTGCTGCTGCTGCTGCTGGAGGGGTAAGTCCGCCGCTACCGGTCTCCCCTTTATTAGACCGCACTGTGGCTCGAGCGTGAGCCCGGCCGTGTGCACTGTGAACGGGTGGATGTTTACAGCCCAAACTTAAGGGGCATTATTCATATACGCGGAAGCTCAGATCTGGCTTAGTCTAAATACACTCTGTAAATTATAGTCTGGGTCACAGTGCAGCTTATCCTTAACAGGAACCGTTCAAATAGGCAGGAAGACGCATTTGTGCTTTAGTTGCTTATTTGTTGACAGACCAGCATGGAAAAAGTCAAAGAAAGAATCATTTATTTATTTAGTCATTTATCAGACGCCTTCATCCAAAGCGACTTACAAACGAGGACAACAGAAGCGATCAATTGTAGTATTAAAACAACTAAAAACGGATCCAAAACTAAAAGCTAGAACTTTATAAATACTACTTATACACGTTTTAAAAATAAAGGAATTAAATAAAAATGACAAACGCATACAACAGAATTTCAACACTTAACATTTAAATGAAAAACAAAAAATAAAGCTAAAAACAATTCAAAATATTAAAGAACTAAAGGTATGCGTATAATAATGATTCTAACATAACACTAAGCCAAACACCAAAAAACAACTACATATGTGTGTATGTACAGCCACACACACATATATATATATATACTAGAGGTCGACCGATAGTGGATTTTGCCGATAGCTAGGTTGGACACACTGGCCGATACCGATTAATTAACCGATAGTTTTTAAATTTGATACTGAACAAAAACTAAAATAGTGCTTTATTAACAAAAACGGTACTGAACCATACTAGTAATAGTAGTAGTAGTAGTAAAAAAACAAATAATAGTAAATGTTGAAATTAACACACTCAAACAAGGAACAATACTTACACAGCTTTAATTAATCTTAATGCTACAACTGGACTCTTATTTTAAAGTGTTACCATTTCATTTCAACTGTCATGCTTCAAGATGCACATCTTTAAATATATACACAAAGGCCATAGCATTAAAATTATATACATATGTATATTGTATGTGTACTCTCAGACTTTAACTGCTTCTATTCTTGAACATTTGATGATTATCTAATAAAAATAAAAGTGCAGCGCTGAGTCTAGGAGAACTCACCGGTATCACACACACTCCGGACGCGTCACGTTCAACTCGAGCAGCGGTCTAAAACAGTTTATTTAATCACCAAACGGACACAAGTTTACTAGAAGAATGAACAATGAGGCATGGATGAGTTTGAAGTTCGGTGTTTAAAAAAACGGAGCAAACGGAAAGAGAAAGCGCGACCTATATTATAGCTCTATAAATGAAGCACAGACTTTACTAGAGCCACAGAAAGACAAACGTTTTGCTGAAAATGCACAATACACAATTCATTATGTACATTAACAGCGATTAACAACAACAACTAAAATGTAATTTAATGGAAAACTATGTGAATGGCGCTCTGTGGCGCGGCAGGATTTTCTGTTGGCTGCATTTAAATCCGCATCTGAAGTTTCCCGCTCTGTTCAGCGTGCAGCATCACGTGTCTAAAGAAATAGCACGTGCTGTCAGTGATTTCAACCACTAGAGGCCGCTCTCGCACTGTATAATGACAGCAGACCCTTCTCAGCCGCTCCAGCGACGGACGCAACCCGGAAAACTATCGGCATGGATTTTTGCCGATAACCGATAGTTCCAGCAATCAACTATCTGTGCCGATTAATCGGCGAAACCGATACATCGGTCGACCTCTAATACATACACATTTACAAATTCAATATATAATTTCATTTCCATTTAGTTTGTTGAAGTATTAAAATAACTCAAATTAAATAAAACTAAAAACTTAATAAAATATCTATACAGACATAATAAATTCAGACATAATTTAACTAAAATTAAAATAAATAACAAATACAAATAATACAAATCAAACGACAGTAGTTTATCAGTAATCCTAAAAAATAACACTGCCAAACACACATGCTTAAAAACATCAACTTACTGACACATAGTAAGAAATGGTTATAAAAACTGAAACAGAAGCGAAACAAGTAATAGGAAAGAGGAGAAATAAAAAGCGATACTTATTGATCATGATAGGTTTAATTTTATAGATGGAGATGTACAAACTTTTCGGGGAATCGGTTGTAATATTGTCGGTCATTCAGATGGCTGGACATGGAGCATATGCACATACATGTAAGTTTAAAAAGATTTGGGATCAGTAAGATTTGCTTTTATTCAGCAAGATGCATTAAAAAAATAAACGAATAAAATGAAAAGTGACACAGATTTTGTACGTTGTTAAAAAAATGAAAATAAAGTCAAAACTTTTATAATCATCAAAGAATGCTGAAAAAGTATCATGGTTTCTACAAAAATATTAAGCAGCACAACTGTTTTCAGCTTTAATAAGAAATGTTTTTGACAAGCAAATCAGCATATCAGAATGATTTCTGGAGGATCATGTGACACTGAAGACTGGAGTAATGATGCTGAATATCACATGGTTAAATTATATTACAATCAAATAGAAAATACATTTTAAATTGTAATAATATTTTACAGTATTACCCTTTTACTGTACCTTTGGTCAAAATAAATTAGTGACTTGATGAACAAAATACATTTCTTTCAAAAACATAAATGGGTAATTTATTTAAATGTATATTTCCAGTTTTTCAGCTTTTTTAATTTCTTAAAAAATAAGAAATTGGACTTTTCTTTTGACGGCGCGTTTTTTGATTCTCTCTCTTGTTTACTGTCATTGTTAACAGTTCTGTAATACGGATAGAAGTCTGTCTAATCAGATAAAATGGTTAAACAAAGGAATGAATGTATGCAAAACGTATTATAACGATTGCTTTTATATTATTAGTAATAGAAAGGCAAACATTATAATACTTTCTCATTTGCCGTCAGCATTAAAGGGGGTTAGTTCACCCAAAGATGAAAATTAGCTTGTGTTTTACTTACCCTCGAAGCATCCTAGGTGTATACGACTTTCTTCTTTCAGACGAATCCAGTCAGAGTTATATTAAAAATTGTCTTTGATCTTTCAAGCTCTATCATTGCAGTCAGCAGGTGTTGCAGTTGAACAGTCCACAAGTCGTCAAATAAAGCTTGCGCATTCATAATAAAACGTGCTGCAGACGGCTCCGGGGGATGAATAAAGGCCACCTGTAGCAAATCCATGAGTTTTTGTAAGAAAAACATCCATATTTCAAACGTAATAAACACTTTTCTCTCACTTCCGTTATCTATCATATGCGGATCCGTTCCGGCGGAAGGCGTATGACGTATGCACAGCGCGCGCCTCTGAGATATGCTAGTCTCGCGAGTTTGTTTATATGAGCAAAGGAAGCAAAGTTTCCTTACTTTAGCAAAGCAAAACCAGTGTCCTCTTGGTTTATATCGAAATCCTCTGACATTTTTCTTAGCAAATCTTTGGCTTGTGCTTCTAATTCGTGACCGGCGTTTTGTTGTGTTGTCGCTCCGCGTTCGGCACTAATCACGCAACGCCGACATGCTACGTCATCCGCCGGCACGGCTTCCGCGTATGACAGTTGGCGGAAGTGATATAAAAGTGTTTATTACGTTTGAAATATGTATATTTTTCTTACAAAAACTTATGGACAAGGGGCATTTATTCATCTCCCGGAGTCTGCAGCACGTTTTATTAAGAATGCGCGAGCTTTATTTGACGACTTGTGGACTGTGCAAATGCAACACCCGCTGAGTGCCATTAAACAGCTTAAAAGATTTTCTTAGCAAATCTTTGGCTTGTGCTTCTAATTCGTGACCGGCGTTTTGTTGTGTTGTCGCTCCGCGTTCGTCACTAATCACGCAACGCCGACATGCTACGTCATCCGCCGGCATGGCTTCCGCGTATGACAGTTGGCGGAAGTGATATAAAAGTGTTTATTATGTTTGAAATATGTATATTTTTCTTACAAAAACTTATGGACAAGGGGCATTTATTCATCTCCCGGAGCCGTCTGCAGCACGTTTTATTAAGAATGCGCGAGCTTTATTTGACGACTTTTTGGACTGTGCAAATGCAACACCCGCTGAGTGCCATTAAACAGCTTAAAAGATCAAAGACAATTTTTAATATAACTCCAACTGGATTCGTCTGAAAGAATAAAGTCGTATATACCTAGGATGCTTCGAGGGTGAGTAAAACACAGCCTAATTTTCATTTTTGGGTGAACTAACCCTTTAAGCAAATACGCATTTATATCATTTAAACACATCTTTGAATGACTAATGAACAATTAATTTCACAAACCTCGCAAACTTAGTCGAATCCAGCTGTGAGATCTTGTGAAGTGTGCATTTTTATCCTGCATGATCGCGTGTTCTCTGCGTGACGGTCGGTCCGTGTGAATTGAATGCTTTAAACTTTAAACTCGTGATTTCAAATTATGCTGTGCTTTATGCATTTGCCCAGTGTAATATTCATGTCATTTTCTCTGTGTGCTGTATGTAAAATGAGTGTTAACTTGGCTTTATTTGAAAAAAAATAAAAATAATGATTCCCAATGCACACAAACTTCTCAGAATACTGAGTGCGCTGTTGGTTACAGTGATTAAATATTTATTTATTTGTGAAAAATATTTTGTCATCTAAAGTATAAGTTTGTTTATTTTACACATTTATTTTTTAATCCATTGTCAAATGATTTCAAATTTTTACAATATTAAATAAAATTCAAAACAATTTATATCGGCTATCGGCCACCCTGCTTTCCAAGATATTGGCATCAGCATCGGCAATCGGAAAAAACAATATCAGTTGACCACTAATTCTAACTACGTTCTCTAGGCTCCATCACGCAGTGAGTTGTTGCCCTGCATCATGCATATCCCCAACTTATATATATATATATATATACACACAGTGGGTACGGGAAAGTATCAGACCCCCCTTACATTTTTCACTCTGTTATATTGCAGCCATTTGCTAAAATCATTTAAGTGAATTTTTTTTCCTCGTTAAATGTACACACAGCACCCCATATTGACAGAAAAACACAGAATTGTTGACATTTTTGCAGATTTATTAAAAAAGAAAACTGAAATATCACATGGTCCTAAGTATTCAGACCCTTTGCTCAGTATTTAGTAGAAGCACCCTTTTGATCTAATACAGCCATGAGTCTTTTTGGGAAAGATGCAACAAGTTTTTCACACCTGGATTTGGGGATCCTCTGCCATTCCTCCTTGCAGATCCTCTCCAGTTCTGTCAGGTTGGATGGTAAACGTTGGTGGACAGCCATTTTTAGGACCCCCCAGAGATGCTCAATTGGGTTTAAGTCAGGGCCCTGGCTGGGCCATTCAAGAACAGTCACAGAGTTGTTGTGAAGCCACTCCTTCGTTATATTAGCTGTGTGCTTAGGGTCATTGTCTTGATGGAAGGTAAACCTTCGGCCCTGTCTGAGGTCATGAGGTCTCTGGAGAAGGTTTTCGTCCAGGATATCCCTGTACTTGGCCGCATTCATCTTTCCCTCGATTGCAACCAGTCGTCCTGTCCCTGCAGCTGAAAAACACCCCCACAGCATGATGCTGCCACCACCATGCTTCACTGTTGGGACAGGTGATGAGCAGTGCCTGGTTTTCTCCACACATACCGCTTAGAATTAAGGCCAAAAAGTTATATCTTGGTCTCATCAGACCAGAGAATCTTATTTCTCACCATCTCACCAAACTCCATACGGGTTTTCATGTGTCTTGCACTGAGGAGAGGCTTCCGTCGGGCCACTCTGCCATAAAGCCCCGACTGGTGGAGGGCTGCAGTGATGGTTGACTTTCTACAACTTTCTCCCATCTCCCAACTGCATCTCTGGAGCTCAGCCACAGTGATCTTTGGGTTCTTCTTTACCTCTCTCACCAAGGCTCTTCCCCCCCGATAGCTCAGTTTGGCTCTTTGCAAATCTTCGGTTTGTACTTCTAATTCGTGACTGGCGTTTTGTTTTGTTCTTTCTCCGCATTCGTCACTAATCACGCAACGCCGACATGCTACGTCATCCGCCGGCATGGCTTCCGCGTATGACAGTTGGCGGAAGTGATATAAAAGTGTTTATTACGTTTGAAATATGTATATTTTTCTTACAAAAACTTATGGACAAGGGGCATTTATTCATCTCCCGGAGTCTGCAGCACGTTTTATTAAGAATGCGCGAGCTTTATTTGACGACTTGTGGACTGTGCAAATGCAACACCCGCTGAGTGCCATTAAACAGCTTAAAAGATCAAAGACAATTTTTAATATAACTCCAACTGGATTCGTCTGAAAGAATAAAGTCGTATATACCTAGGATGCTTCGAGGGTGAGTAAAACACAGCCTAATTTTCATTTTTGGGTGAACTAACCCTTTAAGCAAATACGCATTTATATCATTTAAACACATCTTTGAATGACTAATGAACAATTAATTTCACAAACCTCGCAAACTTAGTCGAATCCAGCTGTGAGATCTTGTGAAGTGTGCATTTTTATCCTGCATGATCGCGTGTTCTCTGCGTGACGGTCGGTCCGTGAGAATTGAATGCTTTAAACTTTAAACTCGTGATTTCAAATTATGCTGTGCTTTATGCATTTGCCCAGTGTAATATTCATGTCATTTTCTCTGTGTGCTGTATGTAAAATGAGTGTTAACTTGGCTTTATTTGAAAAAAAATAAAAATAATGATTCCCAATGCACACAAACTTCTCAGAATACTGAGTGCGCTGTTGGTTACAGTGATTAAATATTTATTTATTTGTGAAAAATATTTTGTCATCTAAAGTATAAGTTTGTTTATTTTACACATTTATTTTTTAATCCATTGTCAAATGATTTCAAATTTTTACAATATTAAATAAAATTCAAAACAATTTATATCGGCTATCGGCCACCCTGCTTTCCAAGATATTGGCATCAGCATCGGCAATCGGAAAAAACAATATCAGTTGACCACTAATTCTAACTACGTTCTCTAGGCTCCATCACGCAGTGAGTTGTTGCCCTGCATCATACTTGTCATCAATCAACTGTTTGAAATGTCAGATGATCCACATACAGTGGGTACGGAAAGTATTCAGACCCCCTTACATTTTTCACTCCAAGAGATGAGGACGTGTTCATTGTTACAGGATTTTCCCGTGTACATGCACCGTTGTGGCATCACTTTGAACATCTTGTTCTTTTGTGAACCCGTTTCCTCCCTAGAACGCAGACCTCTCAGTGCAGTTAACAGAGTCGTCTGAAAGGTGGGAGGCGGTAAAGGACGATTCGGGTGTCCTGCATCTCCCCGGCACGGGTATCGTCACGTCCAATGGACAGTATGTTCTTCCTCTCCAGAGCCTCCAGGGTCTCCAGAACCAGCCCATCTTACTCACGTCAGGGAACGACGCGTCCGCCGGCGCAGTGCCTAACATCCAATACCAAGTCATCCCTCAGGTGCAGACGGCCGAAGGGCAGCTGGGTTACTCTGCCTCTGCCGTCGAGGGGGCCTCGATGGCGCAGGACGCCGCAGGGCAGATCCATATTCTCCCAGACGGCACCCAGACCATCAGCGTCACGGGCGCAGACGTGCTCAGCAACAGTCAGAACCTCATGACCCAGTCTGGCCAAGTGCACCAGATCCCACAGGTGTCTCTGGGAAGCTCTGCCTTCAGCACTCAGGGTCAGGTGGTCACTAACGTGCCTCTGGGCTTGCCTGGTAACATTACCTTTGTGCCCATAAATAGCGTGGATCTGGACTCTCTCGGGCTCTCGGGAGCCCAGCCGATCGCCACTGGCGTCACGGCTGACGGACAGCTGATCATGACCAATCAGAGCGTGGAGCACTCTGAGGGCTCGGCCAAAGCAGGGGAACAGCAACAGACATTCAACTCCAGTGCAGCCGCAGACATGTTTGTGCCTACCACGTCTTCAGAGTCCTCACAGCAGCCCACCAGCACGATAGACGGCACGGGCGTGTTGATGCAGTCTGCAGCGGGAGAGCAGGGAGACGGCTCGGGCTACCTCAGTCAGTGCGCGGTGCAGGTGTCTGGAGGACAGCAGGTGATCCAGTTACAGCAGTTGCCCTTCCAGACCGCTGACGGTCAGGTGTCTGCTCAGGCCCAGCAGTCTCTGCAAAACATCCAGCTCATCAACCCAGGAACCTTCCTCATCCAGGCCCAAACCGTCTCTCCGTCTGGACAGATACAGTGGCAGACCTTCCAGGTATGAGGTTATAGATCAGATTATTGTTTTAAATTACATTTTTAGATTTGAGAATTAGATTTAAATTAGATTAGATTTATTCATCAGCATCGCCTGCTTCCGCAAGTTTCTTGTCCAGAATGCTTTAATACAACATTAGCCAGCAGTTGCCTACTGTAACTGTTTTAAGTGCATACTATTTATTTATCTGTCAGCAACTATAACTAAGCTGCGATCTGCAGGGGAGTTCTCATCTGAGCTCATGTTTGGAACTAAAGCTCTCAGAGAAACTATGTAATGACATGATAAATTGGTCCTCAATCTGTAGTAATCTTTTTAATAGGGGAGAAAAACATGTAGGTAGATGTAGGGCCCTATGAAGGCTTTAATTTTTTTGGGGGGGAAATTACTTTTATTTTATTTTTTTACTCAAATAGTGTTTTCCATTTTAATTTGTCTAGAGCCCATTTGAATGGTTTAATTGTTAAAATTAAAATAATCAAAAGGGATCTCTAATCAATTTAATTCATACAACATATTTTAATAATTTCTTAATTTTAACAATATTAGTTAGTGCCCTGTGGGATGTTTTTATTATTATTATTATTACTTTTTATTATTTATTTCAGAAATTGTGTTGTGTTTTTTTTAATTCAGTGCATACAAATTCAACTAATCTTTTGAACTAATCAAATTTAAACAGTCCCTTTCTTTTATGGCAAACAAAGTACTACACAACAGAGATTTACTGATTTGATTAAAATTGTGTGGTAGTCCTTAAATAATGTTTTCATTCTACTGTGCAACAGCAATATTTCTGTCACTTTATTTTTTATTCAATTTATTTTATTATTTTTTTATTTTGGAGGGTTGTAATAAAGATGTATGCGTTTGTGCGTATCTGACGATAGTTTTATTGAATAAAATCAAGGCAGCTTTATAAAGTTCATGTGGACTGTAAACACATTAATTTACCCAAATTCTGTGAAATTCAACATCCTTTTTTTTTTTTTTTTACTGGATTCCATCCATGTTTTCCACGTCATGGAAATCATAGGGCCCTATGAAGGTGACCATCTAAAGTAAACCAGATGAAGCA